>NW_027397066.1:111508993-111866190 GCF_003265705.2 Callorhinus ursinus | reverse complement strand
TTTCTTTCTTTCTTTCTTTCTTTCTTTCTTTCTTTCTTTCTTTCTTTCTTTCTTTCTTTTTCTCTTTCTTTCTTTCCTTCTTTCTTTCTTTCTGAAATGAAGTGATGATACCTATAATGTCAAATGATAATATGTAGAATTCTACAGGACTGTGGAAGAAGATATAATTGAGATAAGACAAGGGATGATAATAAGAATTAGACTAAGGTTGACTAGAATTGGATATTTTAGCCAAAAGGTTTAGCATACATTGCTCTGATATACAACATATTTTATGCTATGAGAAATATTTTCAAGCTGCTATTGATTTAAAGTACTATAAAGTTGATTTAAAGTACTATAGGAAGCTTTTAAAATTCTCTCACGGTTGGGCTTCCTGGGTGGCTCAGTCGTTAAGCGTCTGCCTTTGGCTCAGGTCATGATCCCAGGGTCCTGGGATTGAGCCCCACATCGGGCTCCCTGCTCTGCGGGAAGCCTGCTTCTCCCTCTCCCACTCCCCCTGCTTGTGTTCCCTCTCTCGCTGTGTTTCCTTCTGTCAAATAAATAAATAAAACCTTTAAAAAAAAAAACCCTCTCATGGTAGTCATGCTGATCTTAGTAATGAAGATTCTTTATACTCTGTTATTAAAAATAAAATTCTGTATCAGTTTCTAATATAAATGCCAAAAGTGCACTCTGAAAAATGAATTAAAAAACTGAAGAGGTAATGAATAATTAAATAAATAGAAAAAGTAATAAAATAAGATATTGATTACTGTTATTTCCACAGGTATGTCATTTAGATGATTAGATGGAGTTGTCACAGCTCAAATAAAAATATGCCCAAAGCAAGCATTTTCTGTAAGTGATGTTTCATTGTCAACTAGAGCTGAACGTCTGATGTTGTGACATCACTTCAGGCAATCTTTCATGAAGGACTGTAATAACATGGCAGCTTTTTGTAATCTTGAATCCCCTTAGGAAAATCAGGTGTCAGGATGATATGCATACAAGTAGAAAGTCAGATTATTCTCATGTCCAAGTTTACCAGTATTAGAAAAGGTTGTGCTAATTTTGAGGCAAAAAAAAAAAAATGTAAAATGAATAAAGGGCATCTTAGGAAAATGTAATTGGCAATCACTTCTCTTAAAGATTGATCCCAAAGCATTTCATGTGTAACTACATCACATTGTGAGAGCCAAACAATGTGTAAAGAACCATCCAGTTCTACCAGGTAGCTATTATATGATCTAGAGAAAAAGAAAATGCCCATCGTCACTGTCAGTATACTCTAGGGAAAACGTCATCTGTGCCCCACTGGACATGTGAATGTAAATCTCTGTACAGTGCCCTTAAAAGGATTCACTCGTTTAAATAAAATCCAAAAATAAGCAAACAAAAACTGTGCTCAGTAGTAGGAAATAAATGGCAGGTACTGACCAAAATCTCAAGGAAAGGGTATAAGCAAACACAGAGCAGACCTCGTTTATGTTTTTGGTTTTTTTTTTCCTCCCTTTTTCCTTTAAGAACACAGCCAGGCATTTAAATTTGCTTAGCCAACCCACTTGAGACTTAATTATTTCTTTCATTTCATTTTTTTTCATTTCTTCTGCCAGCCCTTGGGCTTTTTTCCCTTATGTGTTCTACAAAAAAATAAAAGGAAATAGAAGATTCCTTTACCCATATATAAAGAAAAATCTACATGTACACATTTATTCATTTCTAACTGTTCTCTAATCTTTTGCCTTCACCTTAATCATGCCCATAATGCAAACACTCTGATCGGCACACATTTTTTAAATTTTATTTTTCCTCCAACACCTGCACCCTAATCTCTACTGATAACCACCTCCAACCCATGCTGATGTGCACAACCCTGCAGCGTTGCCCTCACAAGGCAGGCTATTGCTGTCATAGCCGCTCTCCACAATTCAGAGCTGTGCCTACATGGAGCTTTCAAGCTCTCGGGTCTAGCTCATGATTGTCTGCAATTGTCATTCAGAAATTGATCTATAATATCTATAGATATCTATAAGATCTATAATAAGTAATTCCCTATATGTGTTTGAGGATATCTAACTAAACCACATCTTCCTTTGCCCTCTAGTCTACTTCGTTTTGTTACAGCAGTATTTGTCTTAGGACCTGCTTCCTTTTACAGATCACTTCCATGATTATACTTAATATTTGCTGGCATTCATAATTAGAGTTAGTCGCTTTTGAAAGCTTTTCCAAACAGCAATTTCTATGTGTATTTAAATAATATCTAATCCTGCCTAAGTTATTTTAGAATGCTACTCAATGAGGGAGCTTCCTGAATTCAGTGGTGAAAAGCTCAGAAGCATAAGTGGTATTTTGTATTACAGGATTTAGTGCTTTAAATGCCTGCAGGCAAAAATCTCCCCAAATTTCTCTTGGATGAAAGCACCTGAGAAGTTGAAATTATTCAAAGAGCACTTTTTTTTTTTGCATGCTAGAAGGGGATTTGGAGGTTTCTAAAAACTAAGAAAAGCCTAAAATCGATTCTGAAATATTTATATCTTCTCTCTCAGATAAATTCTTCTCTGAACTCTCAGTGATTTTCATTGCATGGATCTGTTTTATGTGTTTTAAAGCTAGAAGTTGGGATAGTGTATATATCTATATTAACTCCAAAGACATAAATTTATAAAACTATCGCATTCAATATAGAATAGCTGATTGTCCATATGCATTTTCGAGAGGTAGTTTCTCCCAGGATAACAGGGACTTAATGTTCGTTTGATTTTTAATCTGTAAAGTAGTCTGTAGCTGAATAGCAAAAAAGAAAAAAAAAGGAAGTTAAATGATGAATTTTTGCACCCAGAATGCCTTGATAGATACACACACACACACACATACACACACATATACACATACTAAACTGAATGATGGCCTCAAGATATCCGTGTCCTAATCCGCAAAACCTGTGAATATACATTAACCTCCATGCCGAAAGGATTTTCCAGATGTGACTAAATTAAGGATCTTGATTATCTGGGATTAGTAGATTGTCTCGATGTGTCCGTTGTAACCACAGAGCTTTTATAAAGGGAGCCACAAGGTTAATCTAAGTAGGAGGTCTGATAATGAACACAGAAGCAGAGAGAGTTTGAAGATACTATGTTGCTGATTTGAAGACAGAAAAGGGAACCACAAGCCAAGGAATACAGACAACCTCTAGAAGCTAGAAAATGCAAGGACATTGGATGCACTCCTAAAGCCTTGGAGGGGAAAGCATCCCTGCAGGCTCATTTTAGATTTCTGTCCTCAAGAATTGTAAGATAAAGAATTTGTGTTTTAAGCCACTAAGTTTATTGTAATTTGTTCTTTCCACTGTGTTGTGTGTGTGTGTGTGTGTGTGTGTTCGTGTATGTCTACAGAGAAATGGTTCAAAGACAAAATATGTAAAATAGTCCTTGCAAGGATTAGCATCCTAGCCTCCTGTCATTTGGACATTAAATTATCTGGGTGCCCCAGGCAACTTCAGGCATTTCATATGGTAGCAACATATTGCATGAAATAGAATTTACTATTCTTTACTGTTTGAAGGAAGATATTACTAAAACAAACATTTAATTATTCAAAAAATGTTTTTTCCTCAAACATAAAAATCTAAGAAAGAGAGTGATAATTAGGAACATAAGGAAAAAATTACCTATAAATAAGTGCCACCAGAGAACCAAATGACAACAGAAATAAACCTTTTCCACCTTAAAAATAATTTTGACATTAACATTATTGTATAATTCTATTCACAATGATTAGTCAAAATATGAAACATTGTTTAAATTTTCCCCATGAGTTTTTCTCTCTTCCCTAAAGTGTTAAGTTTTCCATTCTTTGAATCTCTCATTAGATTGAACTTTCAATCTATTTTTTTCTATATATTTGGTATTTGTAAGTGAAATATTTAAATAAGATAACTTCTGAACTCAGGCATGCCTTCCAGGTATGTACTGTCAAACATGAATGATACTCCTTGCTCAGTTATAATTCTGTACACAAATTAGTCCTCTTCTATACTTGGTAAATACTTTTTTATAGTACTCTGTTATTTGTACTTGAGAAGGGAAGTTTTGATGTTTTGCATTACCCTTTGGTAGGAATTCTGCTTTTCTCTCTGGGTTTAGCTATGATTTTTAAAAAATCTTTCATTGACATTAAAAACCTTAAGATAGGATTATAATTTGAGATGGGTCATGGTTATGTTTCCATGTTTATATATGGAATTTTTCCTCTAGATATTATAGGGTCCCTCCATCATAGTTTTCAACCTTAAACCCAATATTGCATTTTTAAGGATTTCTTCCTTGACCATATTATTTAAAAGTACAAATCAACATTTTTCCCTTCCAGCACTTTTTTTTTCACTTGTTTATTTTTCTCCCTAGTGTCTATTATCCTATAATATACAACTTACTAATATATCATGTCTGCCTTTACTGGGATTTAAGTTCCATGGGGGTAGGGGAATTGATCTTTTTTGTTCACTGACCTGTTTTCAACATCTAGTATATTTGGTGACTAAACCAGTATCTGAATGGGTGATTTTGTCAATTTCTTTATTATGTTTTTCATGTATTGTTTTAACACTGTCCATCTAAAGACTTAAGTCTTTCTTCAGGTCATGGAAGCTTTATTCTATTATTTCATTTTTTTTAATGCATTCAGAGTTATCAGGGTAGCCTTTTCATCTGAAAATTTTTAATAGAGTTGATAAATTTCTCTGTCTATATATTGTTCAGTATGAGGATTTAAAACATATGTTGAGATTTTTGGATTCTTATTTCAGTACTTCATTTGAATTAAAGAAACTGAAAATAATGTTTACATTTTCTGGGTTATACTTTGTTAACCAACATATCCATTAATCTACAGATGATCAAGTAAGTCAAAACTGAAATCAGTGAATGCCTGATTTTTATTATCTTTGTCATTTATTTACTATGGGCCTACCAGTTAGTTAGGTGAAACAATAATCCAATATTTTGCCTGGATCCATTTGCCTACTTCAAAGTGAGCTTAGCTGTGCTTGAGTTCTATTCTTGTGTAGCTGTCCAAGTGAGCTATAAACTTAGAATGGATTTTCCATGGCTTCACCACTCTATGTAGCTTTTGGGTTCTGATGAGGTTCTTAATGATCATGCTGGAATCCACGTATGACGTAAGACTACTTTATGACCCATTTAATTCGTTTCTACAGAGGGCTCTTGATCTTAATTTTGGATGAATCTTTGTCTCACACATAAGTTTTTGGATTGAGCTTTCAATACAATATTTTTAATGATAAGTATCTCAAATTTTGTAGCATGCAATTTTTCAGCATTTTCTAGTTAGTATGGAAATGTTTCTTGTTTGTCTTTCAAGCCCTAATGCATAGTGACAATAGCTGTGTGTGCTCATATCAGAGGTAATGAGAAGCAAATGGGAATTTCAGTTCATCTAGTATGCAAGTGTATGAAATTGTCTGGTTCAGCTTACGTGCTTTAAAGACACAGTCCCAGTGTGGAAAATTATATCAAACCATGTCTGTGCAGGGTGGCCTTGCAAGTAGTCAGTTTTTGTGGAGTTAATTCTATAATGGGTCTTTAAACTTGATTTTATTGACTTTTCAAGCTATGTTGATATCTTTTTTTTTTAAACTAGTACACTTAAGCCATTTTCCCCATTTAATAAACTATTTTAATTTTCTCCTTTCCCCAGATTCTTAGGACTAACAACCTAATGGCTGTCATATTTACTTTATTTGTAGACATAATTTCTTTCTATTTATATATGTTTTCTCAAGTTTGTAAAACATTATTTTCTATGACTATGGCTAATTCCTATTTTCCCTATTAGACACTCAATCATAACAATTTTTTCATCAGAAATAACATTAAATGTTGAATCAAGTAGCTGAACATAAGTCCACATGCTATGTGATTTTATTTTATTTTTACTTTTCTCTATGTGATTTTATATAAGCCACTTAATCTCTGAACTCAACTTTTCTTATGTGTATAATGTGTGGCTTCAACTAGATAATATCAAGCTTCATTTAAACACTAAAATTCATGACTTCTCTGTCACACACCAACTCTTTTCTTGTTCGATGGAATTAAGTTAAAAATAAAAGTCCTTTTACAATGACTCTTGGGGATATATAAGATTTTTTTTTTTTAGTTAATCTTGCCAACATTAATGCAAATGACCAAAAAAAAGTGCGAGGTTTTAGGTGATTTTTTTAAAATGACTTACAAAAGGTAAGACTCATAATCATGGAGAAATCAGATTTATCTGAAGATTTATATGAACTTTAGAATAAGTGTAAGAAGAAAGAGGCAGAAAATGGACTGAGGTTTTGTAATAAATGCCAACAGAAACAGATAGTTGTGTTTGTTTTATTTGAGATTGGAGAAAGAACGTTCCTTCTAGATACTGTTTTGTGAATAGATGACTGACAAAGCAGACATTTAATGTCTTTCATCTCCATTAAGGAAAACGATCTTTATTCTGGAGACTTAAGTTTAAAAGGAGATTGAGCTTAAAAATATTATGCTACACATACACACACACACACACACACACACACACACACACGTGTGTGCCCACACACAGACACACAAAAACTACAATTGTAAGAACAAGCAGGTACTTTTAATAGCCTGGCTGCTACCATGCCCCAATAAATTTCCAGTCTGGCTGCTGAGATCAAACAAAACAAAACAAAACAAAAAACTACCACCTGCTAATTTGACCTTTAGACTAAGCTCTGAAATCAATCCATTTACTAAAATTTTATTTGCCCTAGGCTACCAGCTTGGTGGTTCAATTGAAAGGCAAACTTATGATTGGTTTTATTCTGATCTTGAATCTTTATTCTCAGAATCATGTGTCCTGAATAGGCTGCCATGCTAGAACTATCTGTTAAGTCAGCAAGCACCTACTTCATGTTGAGTAAAAGCCATGAAACTAAAAGTCATATATGTTAACCTTTAAAAACAAAACTAATTATCTCATTTCTAGAAACTTCTGCCCTTTTTTTTCACTGCTAATATATATGAAAAGAATAGATAAAAATAATATCAAAATACTATTTGGGGTGCCAAAATTGGCATTTTTGAAGTATCTTTCTGGAGTGGAAAATTGCTGCTGTATAGTCACAATGCAAGTCTAAGCAAAGTGCTTTTGCCCAGCTCAAAACCTGGATTCACAATAATCACCTGCATGCACCCCCTTCAATGCTTACTTCTTAGTTTCTATCCTCTGACTTATTTGAACAAAAATTGGAATTACCCAGTTAGATTTTTCTCTGTTCACATAAATTATTCTAAATTACTGATAGTAAAATATAGACTGATTTTTTCCCCAGTCATTAACCACCTGTGGATGCTTAGAAGAGTATATATAGGTCAGGATTTCTATTTTCTTTTTCCTCTTCTTTTTTTTTTTTCTTTTTTGCACTTAGTACCATGTATTGGGTGGGGTCCAGGGAAGCTAAATATTTTATAAATGTATGGAAACCTAAGAACTGCTTTTTCAATTTTTTAATTTTTCAATTTCTCTTAATTTCCTTTATTAAGATTGAAGTGGAAGCCCCTTAAGACTAAAATCAACCTAAAATATATTAAACGTTGCATTATGCATTGAATTAAAATTAAAGAATATGGTACCTTCTTCTGATAACATTTTCCTAAATTTTTTGAAATTTTTAAAAACTTAGTGGGTAATGAAGGAACATGGAGCATGGACATGAATCACATGTTCTTTTTTTTTTTAAGATTTTATTTATTTGACAGAGAGAGACACAGTGAGAGAGGGAACACAAGCAGGAGGAGTGGGAGAGGGAGAAGCAGGCTTCCCGCGCAGCAGGGAGCCCGATGCAGGGCTCGATCCCAGGACCCCGGGATCATGACCTGAGCTGAAGGCAGACGCTTAACGACTGAGTCACCCAGGTGCCCCGATGAATCACATATTCTGATATGGAAATTGTGAAGTATGACCATGTTCTTTAAAAACCGCCCCTTCATAGATGTAAAAATGTGTGACATAGCTCTTGAATCTGACTAGGTTGGGCAAGTTGTTTGTTGTTAGGTGCATTTTCTTTAAAGAACCTTAAAACCTGGAAAAAGTTTTAGTCATGCCTTATAAATTAAGGGGGTTGGGCCTGCCAGATCTAAAGTCTCTGCTGACTCTAGGTTCTATGATCCTTTACTTTACATAGCAGTGGCCAATCGTGGAATTGAAATGAGGAGGGGGGAGATGATAAATACATTACTAATGAGGGAAAATAAATGCTTAGGGGAATTTAAAAAGGGGTAAAGTAGTATTTAATCCTTTGTTTGGTATTGAGGCCCTAATAACTTTAAAAAAATTCTTTTATAACTATTTGTATTGTAAGTAGACTGTAAGTTCATTGAAAGCAATGTCTATAAATGTTAATATTTCCTTTGTTCACAGCAGCCTGTTAGGGTATTTAAAAATGTTTGGCAAAATAAGCTGAACTCTATTTTTTTTTAAAGATCTCATTTATTTGATAGAGAGAGAGAGAAAGAAAGCATGAGCAGTGGGGAGGGGCAGAGGGAGAGGGAGAAACAGACTCCCGGCTGAGCACGGATCCCAATGTGGTGGCTCAATCCCAGTACCCTGACATCATGACCTGAGCCAAAGTCAGATGCTTAACCAAATGAACCACCCAGGTGCCCCAAATCTATTTATAAAACAGTTAATTCATACCCCTTATCCCATGTCTGTTGAGGTTTAAAATTCAGGGGTTATCAGATCTAAGACATAGTTGCTCAGACAAGCTGCGGACTTTCTTAGTTGCATCTGTCTCCTTGGTAATAATGACAAGCACTAAGGTTGTCAGCAAGTTCTAGATCATTTTGTGGTCTCAAATTATCTCATTTCCTTACTTATCCCACTACGCATTCAACTCATTTTGGTCACGGTATTTTCCTTTGCAAAGGACAGAGACCTAAGTTAAAAGTAATTAAAGCAACAAAACAACAACAACAACAACAACAAAATTATTGGCTTATCTTATTTGAAAAGTTCAGCGGTTCAGGCACAGCTATGTCCAGGTTTTCAAAAACAATGAATTCAGGGATCTTTCATTTCCCATTTACCAATTCTGTACTCCTCTGCAGTGGAAAAAAATCTATCAGGTTTCCATATTAAGTTTAGAAATACAGCCGCTAGCATTAGAAAGCGTACATAATGTTCAAGCTCATGATCTCAGAAAGAATTGCTTGATTGATCTATATGAATCCATGTAAAAAGATTTCAACTAGTTCTTTTAGGGTCACATGTCTAACATTAGTTCCCATTTATTTGTGCCCACCCAGTATGTCTCCTGCTTGTATCAGCCTAATTTGTTCATTAAAACAGGTGTTTGGGTTTATTATCTTTGGAATTATCTTCCTCTCCACCTCAATCTATTAATCCTAGTTTCTGATTTTCACAATTTGAGATTCTTAAGTAGAGCCCTTAATATTAAGAAGGCAGAATTGGCAGAATTCTAGATAGATGTGTACAACACAATTTAGGAGGTAATTGCCACAATTTGTGGTGTAAAATAATAAAGTGAAATTATTATTTATAATAATAAGTAAATAGTGCAAGGAGAGATACAAGGAAAATTTCTCTGTGTTCTTGATGCGGGAGTCATGCTGTCCATTACAAACATCTATCTGAATCAGAATTTTCTTAATAATACAGACAGATACTTGGAATTATATTTTCCACATCTGTTTACCTAGACTGAAATTATAATAGTAAAAATTCAGTTATTTGAAGCACAGATTCTTTTTTAAAATTATTTTTCCCTTCTCCTTTTAAATTGAAAAGATGGATATCAAAAACTTTTTGCCACTACAATGAAGAGAGTAAGAGGAAGTAAAATCTAAAGTCAGACTATATGCCATTCATTGGTAAACTGGTGCTGTTTTATACGAATGTAGTTCCAGAAACTCATTGCTCAGTTTGCCCTTTAATGTCAGGTAAATCACAGTATTACTGAGAAAATAGCTTAGATCAAAGAAAGCCAAAACATTCAAGTCAATTAATTTATGAACTTCAATAGCCGGTGAATGGTAAATCTCTAATTTATTTTAAAATTTGACATTGAAGCAGAAGGATACTGGTTTAGAAGTTGCACCTGTGAGGCATTAGCTGAAAGAAGCACAGATTTTGACTAAAGCATCAATTTTAGAATACTTTAAAACTCCATTCAGCAGTATTAGAAAGATAAATGAACAAAGAGAAATAAATGAAGGGGAGATATAAATTAAGAAAAAAATCTGATAAAGTAGATTTAAACTTCACTGTTGTAATATTTTCTGATTCTGTTTTATGTGTATTAGAAGAAGTTGTATTATTCATCAAAAGTGAAAGGGATTGAATTAAAATTAATAAGCCATAATGCTCCTTATTGGATTCAGGCTTTAGAAGTTTAATGCAATAGCAACTGAATGGACATTTTCTATAAATAAAGGAAGAGAATTTTTCTAAACCCTATGTTAAGGGCCACTTTAATGCTACCAATTATCAACTCTGTATTAAATAAAGTTTAAGACAAAGCTTTTATCACCTTGTCGATTTCTTATGCAATAAAATATGGTCTACTCATTTGAAATACAAATGCAAATATTGCATGGTTGAATCTAGAGGTTACTTCTTTAAAATAAAGGTAAATGTCATTTGAATGTTTTCATCTAAAAATAAATTGTGTGTTATCAGAATACCTTTAGTATTTATAGTGACAGGCTTCTTTGTGTGTGTTAAATTACAGGTAAATAATCAAAGCTAGAAATATTGAACTCAAAGGATCAATAAGGGAAAAGAAGTTTTTATGCAAATAAGGATATTAGTCCATGTTAGTAGAACAAGAGACTTTCTGTAAATGCTATTTACATATGACTGATAATGAGAGGGAAGAAAGCAAGGGTAACATGGTCAAAGGTTCCCCCACCGGTCAGTATAAGGAGGTCTTGGCAAAATTCCAGATTGAGGATTTTGTGACTGTCACCAAATTATTAGAAAATTGTGGCAGGGCTGATTAATATAGGGAGGCATGAGAGCATAATGGTTAGGCTTATGGCTCTTGAATCAGATTACATAATTTCAGATTCTAGCTTTACCACTTACTAGCACTGTGACTATGAGCAAAATAATCAAGTTCCTGAGTCTCAGCTTCCCCATCTCTAAAATAATGAGAATAGAACTGTCTTCCATGAGGCATCTGTGAGCTCCAATGACATAGTATGTGTAAGGTACTGGTACAGAGACACTCAGTATGTATTGGCTTTATTACATATTGCTGTTATGATCATCATTAAAATTTATTTAACATTAAAATTAAACATAATTAAAATTAAAATTAAACATTAAGCAACATTAAAATTAAAAAAAAGATTTGAATTTAACAAGAATTCTCTCCAGAAAGATGTTTATTTTTGGCACTATCTCAAATGGAGTAGAAATCCGCAAGGTAGGAGAACACCACGATATCTACATTTAATGTAAAGAAGAGGCAAAGAGGATGTAGAGGATACAAAACAAACTTACGGAAATCTGTTGCATTTCTCTACACCAATATTGAAGCAGCAGAAAGAGAAATCAAGGAATCAATCCCATTTAAAATTGCATCAAAAACCATAAGATACCTAGGACGAAACCTAACCAAAAAGGTAGAAGATCTATACTCTAAAGAAATCGAAGATGACACAAAGAAATGGGAAAACATTCCATGCTAATGGATTAGAAGAGCAAGTACTGTTAAAATGCCTAAACTACCCCAAGCAGTCTACACATTCAATGTAATCCCTATTAAATGCCAACAGCATTTTGCACAGAGGTAGAATAAAAAATCCTAAAATTTGTATGGAACCACAAAAGACCCCGGATAGCCAAAGCAATCTTGAAAAAGAAAAGCAAAGCTGGCGGCATCACAATTCCAGACTTCCAGCTTTATTACAAAGCTGTCATCATCAAGACAGGATGGTACTGGCACAAAAACAGACACATAGATGAATGGAACAGAATAAAAAACAGAAATGGACCCACAACTATGGCCAACTAATCTTTGACAAGGCAAGAAAGAATGTCCAATGGGAAAAAGACAGTCTCTTCAACAAATGGTGTCGGGAAAACTCTATGGCAACATGCAAAAGAATGAAACTGGACTAATTTCTTACACTATGCGCAAAAATAAATACAAAACGGATGAAAGACCTAGAAGTGAGACAGGAAACCTTCAGAATCCTAGAGAAGAACACAAGCAGTAACCTCTTTGACATCAGCTGTAGTAACTTCTTACTAGATATGTCTCTGGAGGCAGGGGAAACAAAAGCAGAAATAAACTATTGGGACTTCATCAAGATAAAAAGCTTCTGCACAGCAAATGAAACAATCAACAAAATTAAAAGGCAGCCTATGGAATGGGAGAAGATCTTTGCAAATGACATATCTGATAAAAGCTTAGTATCCAAAATCTAGAAAGAACTTATCAAACTCAACACTCCCAAAATAAATAATCCAGTTAAGAAATAGGCAGAAGACATGAATAGACATTTTTCCAAAGAAGACATATAGATGGCCAACAGACACATGAAAAGAGGCTCAACATCACTGATCATCAGGGAAATGCAAATCAAAACAACAATGAGATGTCACCTCACACCTGTCAGAATGACTAAAATTAACAACACAGGAAACAACAGATGTTGGTGAGGATGTGGAAAAAGGGGAACCCTCCTACACTGTTGTGTAAGTGCAGCCACTGTGGAAAACAGAATGGAGGTTCCTCAAAAAGTTAAAAATAGAACTACCCTATGACCCAGCAATTGCACTACTAGATATTTACCCAAAGGATACAAAAATACTGATTTGAAGGGCGACATGCACCCTGATAGCACCTTTATAGCAGCATTATCAACAATAGCCAAAATACGGAAAGAGCCCAAGTGTCCAACTAATAAATGGATATAGAAAAGGTGGTATATATACACAGTGGAATATTACACAGCCATAAAAAAGAATGAACTCTTGCTATTCGCAATGACATGGATGGAGCGAGAGAGTATTATGCTAAGTGAAATAAGTCAGTCAGAGAAAGACAAGCACCATATGATTTCACTCATATTTTTGAATTTGATGGATGAACATGGGGATAAAGAAAAAGGCAAACCAAGAAACAGACTCTGAATTATAGTGAACAAACTGAAGGTTGCTGGAGTGGAGGTGGGTGGGGGCTGGGTTAAATGGGTGATGGATATTAAGGAGGGCACTGGTTTTGATGAACACTGGGAATTGTATGTAAATGGTGAATCACTAATTCTACACCTAAAACTAATACTACAGTGTAGGTTTATTACCTAGAATTTAAGTAAAAACTTGAAAAAATAACCTAATCATGTTTTAACACCCTTCCCAACTTCCTCAACAAATTTTTGGAAAGGAATTTTGGCTATAGGACACCTCAAGAGAAAATAAAGATACTATGAGAATATTACTTGGAGTATTTATTTATTTAAAAATATTTTATCTATTTATTTTGACACAGAGAGAGAGAGACAGCGAGAGAGGGAACACAAGCAGGGGGAGCGGGAGAGGGAGAAGCAGGCTTCCCGCCGAGCAGGGAGCCCGATGCGGGGCTCGATCCCAGGACTCTGGGATCATGACCTGAGCCAAAAACAGATGCTTAACGACTGAGCCACCCAGGCACGCCTAGAAAACTGTTTAAACAGTCTGTGTACTATTTACTGAGGGAAGACATTAAGTTTCATTTTGACCATTCTTAATTTAAAAATTGAGAATCAACTCCCAAATTCCATATCTTTTTTTTTTCTCTTTTGTCTAAAAGAAAACCTAACTTTCAGAAATAAGCTGGAACAGAGATTATTCCTGTGCGTATTTCCATGTTAGCAGTAAATCTCCCTTTTGATGGCCTTTTTAATAGGAAAGTGTCCTTTGTAAGGCTAATTGTTCACAATCAAAATACAGGGCATTTTACCTCTCTTCAGGTAGTTTGTTACTATAACTTGCAGTTATTTAATAATAGCTTCAAGGCTCTTAGCATTTTCTTTTTTTTATGTTTTATTGGCCAAATCAATAAAGTGACTTTTAAAAGACATTATTCACGTATTTATTTATTTTTTCCTGGAACATAAAGAGGTTTTACTGGCTATTCAATGGGTTCTTCACTCTCTTTCACCATTCCTTCCTTTATCTTCTTCTCCTGTTATTTCTGAGTTTCTTTCTATTTCTCTTATACTTTTTCTTTTGTGTAATTTTAAGAAGTGCGAAGACAAGCTCTCTCTCACCAGGTCCCCTGATCTGTGGAAAAGTGAATGTTAATCAAATGCCAGTTTTTTTTTTTTTTTAAAGATGTTATTTATTTATTTGACAGAAAAAGACACAGCGAGAGAGGGAACACAAGCAGGGGCAGTGGGAGAGGGAGAAGCAGGCTTCCCGCAGATCAGGGAGCCTGAGGCGGGGCTCAGTCGCAGGACCCTGGGATCATGACCCGAGCCGAAGGCAGACGCTCAACGACTGAGCCACCCAGGCGCCTCCCAATCAAATGCCAGTTTCAAAACTATAGCTCGCAAAGATAACTGTATGAAAGATTTTCTTTCTTTTTTTTTTTTTAAGATTTTATTTATTTATTCATGAGAGACAGAGAGAGAGAGAGAGAGAGAAGCAGAGGGAGAAGCAGGCTCGTCACTGAGCGGGGAGCCTGATGCGGGACTCGGATCATGACCTGAGCCGAAGGCAGACGCTTAACATCTAAGCCACCCAGGCGCCCTGTATGAAAGATTTTCTTAGAGAACTGCCTCACCCTGTGTGCTTCAGTATCATCATTTATAACATTGAATAACATTTACCTCATTGCATTATTATAAAAAGTGTCCCACACAATACTTAATGCAGAATGATACTCAGTAATTGTTCATTCCCCTCTGTGAAAGAGGATCTTTGCTTTTTATCTCAGCTTTTTATATACTGTCATAGACATAGAAAAACTACATGAATGTTACATGTCAGAAAAGAATAATACCTTGATTAGACCCGATATCCAATGGAAAAACAATGGTTAGGTAATATGTCTTTGATATTTACTTTCAGTGAAGACCTTTTTTTGCATTAAATTGTGGTTCATTAAGTAGATTTTGGATTTTTATTATTCAATCTTGTCTGTATGATGGTGTGCAGTTTATAAGTTTAACACTTCCAGGGTGGTAGATAATTAAAGCTGAGTAAAACTAAGATACAAGTTTGGCAAGTTATCACAATAAGCAACTCTAGATATCTACTCATATGAAGGCTTGGAAGAAGTAGCTTTTTAAAAGATTTTATATTCTGGAACACAGGGCTAATCCAGAGAACTAGAGAAGCTTTATAATGTTGTTTCCCAAATCACATATGAATAATGATCTAATCTTATCCCGTTAGGGAGAGTATTAGAACGCACAGAGCAGGGGCTTCTGGGTGGCTCAGTCTTTAAGCGTCTGCCTTTGGCTCAGGTCATAATCCCAGGGTCCAGGGATCGAGCCCCATGTCAGGCTCCCTGCTCAGCGGGAGGCCTGCCTCTCCCTCTCCCACTCCTCCTGCTTGTGTTCCCTCTCTTGCTGTGTCTCTCTCTGTCAAATAAATAAAATCTTAAACACACACACACACAGAGCAATTGGGAAATAAAAGAAATGAAAGCTTATGAAAGAGGCATGGGATAAATTATGGAGGTGCTTTTTAGACAAAAAATGCTTAGATTCTATCATAATTTCAGTGGAAAGTCTTTGAGGACATTTAAGCAAGGGAATGATTATATGTATTTGCTTTTTTAATTTTTTTATCTATTTTTTAAAGATTTTATTTATTTATTTGACAGAGAGAGAGAGAGCACAAGCAGGGGGAATGGCAGGCAGAGGGAGAAGCATGCTCCCCTCTCAGCAGTGAGCTTGACATGGGGCTCTATCCCAGGACCTTGGGATCATGACCTGAGCCAAAGGCAGATGCTTAAACAATTGAACCACCCCGGTGCCCCACATATTTGCTTTTTTAAAGAAGAGCTAACAGATATGAATTAAGTAATCTCAATTCAGTGATGCCACAGTATTTAAACAATAATTAAGATCAACTTTAATATTTGAAACTTCATTAATTGTGTAATAGGTACAAGAGAATTTAAATGTGCCAACAAATGGAATCTCAGAATTTACCAAAAAAAAAAAGTTCCAACCATGAATTTTTCAGATTTTAAAACACTCTAATTTTGGATAAATATTCAGTGAATTTTAAATATTATCTCTTGCTTCTGTCATGTTGAACACTTCTCTAAGACCCAGGTTATTACTGGTTTCAGTAAGCTACCAGAAGGGCAAAGGTGGAAGCAAGGTTAGACCTAGTTTCTTTTTTAACCCTTAGCCTCACTTTTGTTTTGCATAGACCTGGTGTCTACTGCAGAAGCAGGGAATGGCAGGGGGAGGGGATAGGAAAAAAATATATTAGCCTAGATAAGAAAAACACACATTGGTTACAAGTTTTCAGGCTCCTCCCTTGTTGGCTATAGATATTCTTTTCTTCTAATTGCATTGCCATTGGCTTCCAGTGTGCTGTTGGTATCCACATACTCTCTCCCATGGGCTGAACTTGTTCAGGCTGTCACACAATACCCCTCCCATATGGTTCTCTAATTTTGGTGAGTCAATCGAGGTGGAAATTCTTTTTTTTTTTTCCACATTCTTATAACTCTTCTTCTATCTCATACCCATGTACTTCAGGTGCTCAGTGCTCATTTACCCTCCATGCCCCTGGGAGAAACACATAGACCCTCTCCACACCAAGAAGTGGGAATCACAGACGCTGCAATCTCAGCTTTACTGTGTCTCTTCTTTTGCATGCCCATATTGTAACAGAAACACCAGTGGTGTGAAGGCTCATCAAAATTCAGTAGAGTTTTCTCAATTTACGAGTAAGAGAGAATGGAGAATTGGTAGCAGCGTTTGATTCCACCCTCCATTTACAGGAAAGGAGGAGAAAAAGTATTAATAACTTATGAAATTTTCTTCTTAAAATGACAATCCCCTTCTCTTCCTTCCTGCAAAAGCCAAAACAACTGTGGTTTAGTAGGAAAGTTGA
This sequence comes from Callorhinus ursinus, assembly GCF_003265705.2. Lineage (NCBI taxonomy): Eukaryota > Metazoa > Chordata > Mammalia > Carnivora > Otariidae > Callorhinus > Callorhinus ursinus. The sequence continues at coordinate 111,849,072 of NW_027397066.1, read as the reverse complement.
AGTGGATTATATGGGTCTGGCACCAGAACTAGGACCATATGGAGCATGGTGTCTTTCTTTGCAGTTTTGTATTATTTTTACATTGTAGCTCTACCTTCTGCATCCTCCTCTACCAGGAATAGTAGCAGGGCATGTCAGTCACATTCCTACACACATCCCTTTGGCTAGAGTTAGAATGGGTGAGAAGTGAAAAAGAAAATGCAATGAAAACAGTAGGGAGGCTGTGGCAATAATCCAGGGGAGAAACAAGGGTGGCTTCAAAGAGAATCATAATACTGAACACAAAGAGAAATGGATGGATTCAATTAAAAAGAGAGAGAGAGAAAGAGAGAGAGAAAGGTAGAATCTATAGTGCATGGTGATTTATTTCATCCGAGAATGGGAGAGAGGAAGGACCGAAACTCTCAAGAGTATTGTTTGATAAGTTAGGTGAGTGAATGAACAGAGGCTGATTAGACTGTAAAATATTTAAAAATGTGAAGTCATCATGACTTGAGGTTTGATTGGAAGTGGAATTTAAGAGAAATATGGAGTTGGTGAGTATTAACTATATTTTAAGAAGTTGATATGAGGAGGGTTAGAAGTTTATGGTGAATGAAGTATGGATTTAAATTTGGAGCAAACCGAGAAGAGAATAGAGCCAATAGAGAGGAACTAGTCAATGGTAAGAAGAGCAAGACTATAATGAATGATCCATGGTCAATTTATGGGAATGGTGAAGGGTTTGGTCTTGAACAGGTTTTGGTCTTAAAACCAAATAGTTGACAATAGATTGTTTTTACATAAATTGTAGTCCTGGTGATGGAAAAGAGGAAAGCAAGAATATGAAAGATGCTAATCTTGACCTATTTTTTATTCAGTGGGAAGCAATAACTGAGCAGCAGTTACTTGTCTTTTAGATCAGTAGTGAACATATGCTTGTTCAGCTATTTGTTTATTTATTGGGCAGTGTCTATGGCAATATAAAATATCAGGAACTATATTAGGAAAAGAGGATAAACTTTTAACAGGATGGAACAATCGTGGATATCAAGCTACCTACAATTGGTTGTATGATTTGCAAAGACATGATTTTAAGCAGCTGTAGTCTAGCATTTAGGGACACAAGGTTGAGGGCAGAACACCTGGTTTTTAACCTTAGTTTTTACTTATATAATTTGTTGCCTTGAGAATTTACATTCTTTCTCTCTCTGCTTCTGTTTTCTTTTCATCTAAAAAACAGTGCCTTTAAATGTTTAAAAGTTTTAATAATTAATTGACAGTACTCATATAAAAAAGAGCTCCCATTATTATTATCATTATCATTATTATTTTTATCAGCATATAAACTTCTGAGGACCAGAATCATTTTTTTTACAAACATCTATGTTTTTTCTTCCAGGAATACAGCCTGACACACAATAATTGTTAAAAATATTGGTTCAATACACAAATATTGATTGTTGATGAATTAATTAAGTCAATGATCTTTAAGGTTATGAACTTTGAGTTAAACAAGATAGTGTCATGGCTATCATATTTCATAAAGCTTCTATAATGCCAATGTACATTATGCAATTCAAAGGTGTCTCTTACACTTGATCACACAATCTGTATCTTGCATTACATCTCTTGACACTATTCTAATAAAGGATGACTTTGGAAATTGCTGGTCAACTGTGTGATAATGAACTATTTAGTGAAAAACTATCACCATTTTTTGTTTGGGGCTACAAAAGAAATCTAGAAAATAAAAAAAATGTGAAGATATATTTTTAGATAATCATTATACTTAATATGCATGTATGTGCTTTAGAGAAGTGTTTCCTATAAAATTTCATTAAAATATACTTGGTATCAATATATTATAGGAATATATTTTTATTGAGGACAACTAACTTAAGCAAAAAGATATTTGTCAATAGGATATCCTATGGTTGAGTGGAAATCAGAATGCTTTAAAAAGTTTGTGTTAATGAAGCGAAGCATCTTCAGTATTCTACTTTAGTCAAAAGAAATCTAAATATGTTACTGGTGATTTATTTAAAAATATGAGGTAAATATGCGTTAAATGATTTTAATATTTTGGAGAGCTAAATTCTTGGCTCTGGGATACTGAGAAGAATAAAAGTCTGAGAAATGTCCTAAGAGCTAAATGCATTTTAAAATAAGAATGGGGCGGGAGGTTAGAGTGGGGTAGGAGGCAGAGAGAGAGAGAAAGAGACAATTTTAATGTTGACAGGCTTTATATACCCTGAATATAGGAACTATATTAGGCTCTCAGAGCTATTAGAAAAATTGGACAGGGCACAGGCTTTGGAAAATTATATTTTAGCATGTGTAAGTACAGCAGTTTTCCCTTTAGAATTCTACAAAGAAGAGAAATGGTTGGGGGTGGCAGGGATTATAGTTTAATTTAGGAAGCCTTTTTAGGAGGAATTTTTAGGAGACTTAAAACCAGTTATCTTATTTTCTGATAAAGAAACTCAAATATTAAACGTTAAGTATTCTAGCTTGGTGATGAAAGCTTTTAGAAGTTCAATAATTAGCTTTCTCTTCTAAAACAGAGTTTTATTCCATAACCTGGCAATTTGACTTAATAATGAATGGATATTGAAGGCTATCATAAAGGGCTCTTTTGGGAAGACAAATATTTTTCATACACAAATAATTTCCTGAATTTGAAACATCTCATGCAGCACAGCACAGCAATTTATCACCCACCATATTAGTTCATTGAGTGGAGAATAAGCTTATTTAAATCATGTACTTCTTATGAAACTCAATACCAAAAATAACCAAAAAAGTCCAGTTAAAAATTGGGGAGAAGACACGAATAGACATTTTTCCAAAGACTTATAGATGGCCAACAGACACATGAAAAAAGCCTCAACATCACTGATCATCAGGGAAATGCAAATCAAAACCACAATGAGGTATCACCTCACACCTGTCAGAGTGGCTAAAATTAACAACACAGGAAACAACAGATGTGGAGCAAGGATATGGAGAAAGGGGAACACGCTTACACTGTTGGTAGGAAAGCAAACTGGTGCAGCCATTGTGGAAAACAGAGTGGAGGTTCCTCAAAAAGTTAAAAAGAGAACTACCCTACGACCCAGCAATTGCACTACTAGGTATTTACCCAAAGGATACAAAAATACTGATTTGAAGGTCTACATGCACCCTGATGTTTATAGCAGCATTATCAACAATAGCAAAAGTATGGAAAGAGCCTAAATGTCCCATCAACTGATAAATGGATAAAGATGTGGTGTGTATATGTGTGTGTATATATATATACACACACATATACACACACACATATATTAAGGATGCATATATATATATATATATATATATATATATATATATATATACACAATGAATATTACTCAGCCATGAAAAAGAATGAAATCTTGCCATTTGCAACAGCATGGTTAGAACTAGAGGATATTATACTAAGTGAAATAAGTCAGTCAGAGAAAGACAAATACCATATAATTTCACTCATATGTGGAATCTAAGAAACAAAACAAATGAACATAGGGGGAAGAAAAAGAGAAGCAAACCAAGAAACAGACTCTTAACTATAGAGAACAAACTGATGGTTACTGGAGGGTAAGTGCATCAGGGGGAATAGGTTAAATAGGTGATGGGTATTAAGAAGGGCACTTGTAGTGATGAGCACTGGGTGTTGTATGAAAATGATGAATCACTAAATTCTACACCTGAAACTAATACTGCAGTGTATGTTAAGTAGCTGGAATTTAAATAAAAACTTGGGAGAAAAACAAAAACAAAAACAAAAAATACAAACCTCAGGAAAGGACCATACCAAGGTCATGCCCAATCTTTTATAATCCATATGAGCAATCATGACATCTGGGCAGATCCAGTGTAGGTGGCCACAGTATCTTTCCTCTTCTGGAGAGTTCTGTCCTGTTACAGAAACAAAACTCCACAAAAAAAGTATCTTTTTTTTCCATCTATTTAAAAGAAATGAGAAATTTGCTTTAAAAATAAGAAATGGTTGGATTTGCTCCATTTTGGCAACTTTGGAATAAATTAAGTGTAGCTAGAGATCAAATGTTAAATGTTTTATTTAATACATTTATAAACCTACTAACTATACTAATACAAATAACTATCACTATTACTGATAATAGTGATAAAGCAATAAATAAGAATTTGCTAGATATGAACTAGGTTATTTACATCTCTTAAATTACCTCATTTAATACTCACAATAATCATATGAGGATGTTTTATTAATGCTTGTTTTGCAGTGGGAAAACAGATTTAAACAAGTGAGGCAGCATATTCACAGTCACACAAAACATATTCAAGGTCACTCAGCTGGTAAAAGGAACAGCTAGGAAGAAATCAGACTAACCCAAAAATTGTTCTTAAACTTGATACTATAAAAAGCATATAATCTCAGTTTTATAAGAAAAATGCAGTACAGCTCATACATTTATCAAGAAGTTTGATTTTGTTGTTTTATTGTTTGATTCTAAAATATCAAGAAAATTACTTAGCTAAAAATATATACTCTCAAATAAAATATTTTTTTTAAGTGTAAATCTCTTCATGCTCAGGATCTAGTGTTTCTTATGTTTAAGACCTGACACCAGTGTTCTGTATCATTTCCAATCCCTTTTTTCTTGAGATATGGCTCAAACCTGTTAGCTCAAATGTCTCTGGTATCTTCAAAAGTCTCCCCATGGTTGCCAGTTGTTTTCTGTCCTCTGAAATTCTACCAATTCAGCCAAGAGGAGGTGAGTTGGCGTATGAGAAGCATGAGTTGAGGTGATCATCTTTCCCAGATTCCATCCATGGTTCTCAGAAGGATAGGTGAAGTTGCAATTAACCTACTTTTAATAATGTACTTATATAAAGATATACTTTAATCTTGGACACCCCATCCCCGATGGTGAATGGCCTTTTCTATTATTTTATTACATGTGACCAAAAATGTCTGTAATGGAAGTTTTCTTGGAATATCTATGAACAGAGGCTGAGTACTTTACATATAACTCTTTACATTAACCATGAAAGACAGGTGGCCTTTCTTATAGATGAGGAAATTAAGATTCAATATTCATATTTATTTATTTATTTTAATTTAAATTCAATTAGCCCACATATAGTACATCAGTAGTTTCAGATGTAGTATTCAATGATTCATTGGTTGCATATAACACCCAGTGCTCATCACATCTCATGCTCTCCTTAATGCCCATCATCAAGTTACCCCAAACTCAATCACCTGCCCTTCCACAAACCTCAGTTTGTTTCCCAGAGTCAAGAATCTCTCATGGCTTTTCTCCCTCTCTGATTTCTTCCCATTCAGTTTTCCTTCCCTTCTCCTATGATCCTCTGTGCTATTTCTTAATGTTTCACATATGAGTGAAACCATATGATAATTGTCCTTCGTCCTTCTCTGATTGACTTATTTCACTTAGCGTAATACCCTCTAGTTCCAATCACGTCGATGTAAATGATAGGTATTCATCCTTTCTGATGGCCGAGTAATATTCCATTGTACATATGAACCACATCTTCTTTATCCATTCATCTGTTGAAGGACATCTCAGCTCCTTCCACAGTTTAGCTATTGTGAACATTGCTGCTATGAACATTGGGTTGCAGGTGACCTTTCTTTTCACTACATCTGTATCTTTGAGGTAAATATCCAGTAATGCAATTGCTGGGTCATAGGGTAGCTCTGTTTTTAACTTCTCGAGGAAATTCCATACTGTTTTCCAGAGTGTCTGTATCAGCTTGCATTTCCACCAACAGTGTAAGAGAGTTCTCCTTTCTCCGCAGCCTCACCAACATCTGTTGTTTCCTGTCTTGTTAGTTCTAACTGGTGTAAGATGGTATCACATTGTGGTTTTGATTTGTATTTCCCTGATGACAAGTGATGTGGAACATTTTTTTCATGTGTCTATTGATAATTTGTATGTCTTCTTTGCCCATTTCTTGACAGGATTATTTGTTTTTTGGGTGTTGAGTTTGATAAGTTCTTTATAGATCTTGGATACCAGTCCTTCATCTGATATGCCATTTGCAAATATCTTCTCCCATTCCATAGGTTGCCTTTTAGTTTTGTTGACTGTGCAGAAGCTTTTTATCTTGATGAAGTCCCAGTAGTTCATTTTTGCCTTTGTTTCCTTGCCTTAAGAGATGTGTCTTGCAAGAAGTTGCTGTGGTGATGTCAAAGAGGTTACTGCCTGTGTTCTCCTCTAGGATTTTGAAGGATTCCTGTCTCACATTTACTTCTTTCATCCATTTTGAGTTTATCTTTGTGTATGCTGTAAGAGAATGGTCCAGTTTCATTCTTTTGCATGTGGCTGTCCAATTTTCCCAGCCCCATTTGTTGAAGAGACTCTCTTTTTTCCATTGGATAATCTTTCTTGCTTTGTCAAAGATTAGTTGACCATAGACTTGAAGGTCCATTTCTGGGCTCTCTATTCTGTTCCATTGATCTATGTGTCTGTTTTTGTACCAGTACCACCCTATGTGGATGATCACAGTTTTGTAATATAGCTTGAAGTAAGGCATTGTGATGCCCCTCGCTTTGGTTTTCTTTTTCAACATTACCCAAGCTGCTTGGGGTCTTTTCTGGTTTCATACAAATTTTAGGATTGTTTGTTCCAGATCTGTGAAAAATGCCCATGGTATTTTGATAGGGATTGCATGGAAATTGTAGATTGCTCTGGGCAGCATAGACATTTTAACAATGTTTATTCTTCCAATTCATGAGCATGGAATGTTTTTCCAACTCTTTGTGTCTTCCTCAATTTCTTTCATAAGTTTTCTGTAGGTTTTAGAGTACAGATCCTTTACCTCTTTGGTTAGGTTTATTTTTAGGTATCTTATGGTTTTTGGTGCAATTGTAAATGGGATCAATTCCTTAATTTCTCTTTCTTCAGTTACATTGTTAGTGTATAGAAATGCAACTGATTTCTGTGCATTGATTTTGTATCCTGTATGAGTTCTAGTGATTTGGGGGTGGAGTCTTCTGGGTTTTCCACATAAAATATCATGTCATCTGCAAAGAGTGAGAGTTTGACTTCTTCTTTGCCATTTTGAATGCCTTTTATTTCTTTTTGTTGTCTGATTGTTGAGGCTAGGACTTCCAGTATTATATTGAACAATCAGTGAGAGTGGGCATCACTGCCGTGTTCCTGACCCTAAGCAAAAGCTCTCAGTTTTTCCCCATTGAGAATAATATTCGCTGTGGGCTTTTCATAGATGACTTTTATGATATTGAGGTATGTTCCCTCTATCCCTACACTTTGAAGAGTTTTAATCAAGAAAGGATGCTGTACTTTGTCAAATGCTTTTTCTGAATCAACTGAGAGGATTATATGGTTCTTGTCTTTTCTTTTATTAATGTGATCTGTCACGTTGATTGATTTGCAAATGTTGAACCACCCTTGTATCCCAGGAATAAATTATACTTGGTCATGGTGAATAATCCTTTTAGTGTACTGTTGGATCCTATTGGCTAGTGAGATTCAATATATTTAAATTTTATATATCCCACTCGAAAATAAGCCCCATGGAAAGTTTGTATACTTGTTCTCTCAATGTTGTATCCTCAGTGCCTAGTACCATGTATGGCACATAATAGGTAATCAATAAATAATTGTTAAGTGAACGAACAAATAAACTGGCCTAGCCATTCAGAAATATATCTTTGACTCCACGTCATTTGTTTTTATCATCTAAGATGAAAATAATTTATTTTGTTATGTGCATTTTAAATATTATTTTTAGTTATTTATGATTGCTAAATGTCTTGGAGAAAAGTTTTAGGTTGTTCTGAATGTTTCAGAAACCACTGCCTCCAAATGAGGGAAATAGCCCTAGGCAGTTAGTTCCCTATACCAAGGTCCTCAGGATTTGCATGATATAGTCTCATTTACCTGGACAAATCCTAAGAGATCTGAAACAAAGGTAATGATCCATATCCTAGCTCTAAGTATTTGAGATTCTTGAGCTTTACAGTTCTGTCTGAGAGAGCAAATAATTATAGTTGCTGACTGAGAGATACAAGCAATGGAGAAGACCAAAAATTAGGAATTATTCTTAACCAAAGCTATGGCTTCACCTTAAGCCATGCCCCTCCCTGGACAGCCAGCATTCCCTGCTCACTGGGGGGCTACAAAGGCAGAGCCCTGTGCCTCAGCTAAAGGTAACTTGAAAGGGCTATACCAGCTATAGGCCTTCCATTCAGTTGCTCCCTGCCCATCCCACTCCCCTCCCTTCCTCATAGCTCTTGTTCCCTAGAGCATTGATACACACCTGACTTGTGAAACAAGCTCCAACTCCATGTCTTTCTGTGGAACCCAGTCTGCTACATCAGAATCTTTGGAGACAGAAGCCTGAGAATACACATTTTTATAAATTTGTTCTGGTGCTTATAATGTTACCCAGTTTGAAGTAGCCACTTCTCTAAGCAATCTTGTGTTGACATGAAGATTACCAGCTAGCAAAATTTGGTTGAGGCCAGAGCAGATAAGAGCAAGACTAGGCTAATTCTGTGATTACTGGGGAAAAGTGCATGGCTTATCAGTGGCTTCTCTTATGAATGAAAGGAAGAAGCAGATATTGGAGAAGAGCAGAATTTCTCATCTAGAAAACAATAATAAAAATGTTAATGAGTCTCCATTGGCCTAATGAATCCATCCTTGATAGCATTACAAACCTTTAACTTCAGCAGAATGTATTCTCCCTGTGTATATTACTGGATATTTTTCATGGCAGAGCACACAATCCTTTACTCATTGTTTTGCCCTTTTGTTTATGACAAATGGCAGTATCTCCGTGGCATCTACATATGTATTTAGATCAGTGTAGCAGTAAGGCTATCATCAAAGAGGGGGACAGGTAAGTTTCACACCATAAAACATTAAAATTAACCAGACAAAATGCACTTAAAATCACCAGAGTCAGTGAATCATAATGAAGAAATCCCCTCATTTACCAATTATTACTTCTAAAATAAATGTTTTTTAGACCCAGAAACTTTATATTGAAAAAGAGGTCTAAAAGTCCAAACAGCATAACCAAATTATCTTGCAGACCAAATAGAGATACATCTTGTTTATTTTTCACTGTTGAAATTCAATAAGTGTCTGAAACCTGGTATAAATACTTAGGTAAGGGAAATTTAAATCACAGAGCAGAAAAATATGGCTATTTTTATTGGGGTTTTATTTTTGAATGTGTAATATGAACACACACCTGCAGGTATTTGTTCCCTTAGCTGGCATGGAAACCAGATGTATTAAAGAAAGCTCAGATAATACACACAGAAGATAACTGCTTAAAGTTTTTGATCTCAGTAGTTGTATTTGGTTTATGTACTTTTCTATTTTGATCCTATGTTATGGTGTTTTAATAGATGAAATAGGTTATAACTGCAGTCTCTAGCAAGTTGTGTAGACTGCTGAGCATATGTATAGTTAGGGTTGACCATTTCGAGGCATTAGCAACCTCGGTCACATGCTTAAATGTAAGTAAATTCTTCATCTTGTTTTGAAAGTTCAGATAAGCAGAGAAAAGATGGTAACAGAAATATTAAAAAAAACAGATATCAAAGGGTAACATATATTTTATAAATGTCCTCTCTTCCGTGCTTTGATGATGCTAAAGCCTTTTGAGAGCTTTTACATATCTGCAGAATAGCAGATGACATGTTCTGCAGAAAGGCCAATGGTGATAGAAATATAGCCCAAACTCAGTAGGAAAATACTTTGGCTTATAAATTTTTCTGGAATACTGCCTATAACACCATACCAACCAACTTGTCAGCATACAGTCCTACAGAAAATATTCTTCAGATCAATGACTTTATTTAACTTTTATTTTTTTAATTTAATTTTATTGTTATGTTAATCACTATACATTACATCATTAGTTTTTGATGTAGTGTTCCATGATTCATTGTTTGCATATAACACCCAGTGCTCCGTTCAGTGCCCTCTTTAATACCCATCACCAGGCTAACCCACCCCCCCACTCCCCTCCCCTCTAGAACCCTCAGGTTTTTTCTCAGAGTCCATAGTCTCTCATGGTTTGTCTTGCCCTCTGATTCACCCCTTCATTTTACCCTTCCTACTATGTTTTTTTTTTTTTTAATGTATAATGTATTATTTGTTTCAGAGGTACAGGTCTGTGATTCCACAGTCTTACACAATTCACAGCACTCACCATAGCATAGATGCTCCCCAATGTCTATCACCCAGCCACCTCATCCCTCCCACCCCCCCACCACTCCAGCAACACTCAGTTTGTGTCCTGAGATTAAGAATTCCTCATATCAGTGAGATTATATGATACATGTCTTTCACTGATTGACTTATTTCTCTCAGCATAATACCCTTCAGTTCCATCTACATCATTGCGAATGGCAAGATTTCATTTCTTTTGATGGCTGCATAATATTCCATTGTATATATATATACCACTGCTTCTTTATTCATTCCTCTGTTGATGGACATCTTGGCTCTTTCCATAGTTTGGCAATTGTGGACATTGCTGCTATAAACCTCGGGGTGCACGTTCCCCTTCAGATCACTACATTTGTATCTTTGGGGTAAATACCAGTAGTGCAATACTGGGTTGTAGGGTAGCACTATTTTCAACTTTTTGAGGAACCTCCCTACTGTTCTCCAGAGTGGCTACACCAGCTTGCATTCCCACCAACAGTGTAGGAGGGTTCCCCTCTCTCCGCATCCCTGCCAACATCTATCATTTCCTGACTTGTTAATTTCAGCCATTCTGACTAGTGTGAGGTGGTATCTCCTTGAGGGTTTCATTTGGACTTCCCTGATGCCGAGCAATGTTGAGCACTTTTTCATGTGTCTGTTGGCCATTTGGATGTCTTCTTTGGAAAAATGTCTGTTCATGTCTTCTGCCTGTTTCTTGATTAGATCAGTTGTTCTCTGGGTGTTGAGTTTGATAAGTTCTTTATAGATTTTGGATACTAGCCCATTATCTGATATGTCATTTGCAAATATCTTCTCCCATTCTGTCGGTTGTCTTTTGGTTTGTTGACTGTTTGCTGTGCAAAAGCCTTTTATCTTGATGAAGTCCCAATAGTTCATTTTTGCCCTCACTCCCCTTGCCTTTGGCGATGTTTCTAGGAAGAAGTTGCTGCGGCTGAGGTCGAAGAGGTTGCTGCCTGTGTTCTCCTTTAGGATTTTGATGGACTCCTGTCTCACATTTAGGTCTTTCAACCATTTGGAGTCTATTTTTGTGTGTGGTGTAAGGAAATGGTCCAGTTTCATTGTTCTGCATGTGGCTGTCCAATTTTCCCAGCCCCATTTGTTGAAGAGACTGTTTTTTTTTCCATTGGACATTCTTTCCAGCTTTGTCAAAGGTGAGTTGACCATAGAGTTGAGGGTCCATTCCTGGGCTCTCTATTCTGTTCCATTGATCTATGTGTCTGTTTTTGTACCAGTAACATACTGTCTTGCTGATGACAGCATTGTAATAGAGCTGGAAGTCCAGAATTGTGATGCCACCGGCTTCGCTTTTCTTTTTCAACATTCCTCTGGCTATTTGGGGTCTTTTCTGGTTCCATACAAATTTTAGGATTATTTGTTCCATTTCTTTGAAAAAAAATGAATGGTATTTTGATGGGGATTGCATTGAATGTGTAGATTTCTCTAGGTAGCATTGACATCTTCACAATGTTTGTTCTTCCAATCCATGAGCATGAAATATTTTTTTCATTTCTTTGTGTCTTCCTCAATTTCTTTCATGAGTATTTTATAGTTTTCTGAGTACAAATTCTTTTCCTCTTTGGTTAGATTTATTCCTAGGTATCTTATGGTTTTGGGTGCAACTGTAAATGGGATTGACTCCTTAATTTCTCTTTCTTCTGTCTTGTTGTTGGTGTATAGGCATGACACTGATTTCTGTGCATTGATTTTATATCCTGCCACTTTACTGATTTCCTGTAGGAGTTCTAGCAGTTTTGGGGTGGAGTCTTTTGGGTTTTCCACATAAAGCATCATATCATATGCAAAGAGTGAGAGTTTGACTTCTTCTTTGCCGATTTGGATGCCTTTGATTTCTTTTTGTTGTCTGATTGCTCTGGCTAGGACTTCTAATACTATGTTGATTAGCAGTGTTGATAGTGGACATCCCTGCCGTGTTCCTGACCTTAGGGGGAAAGCTCTCAGTTTTTCTCCATTGAGAATGATATTTGCTGTGGGTTTTTCATAGATGACTTTTATGATATTGAGGTATGTACCCTCTATCCCTATACTCTGAAGAGTTTTGATCAAGAAAGGATGCTGTACTTTGTCAAATGCTTTTTCTGCATCTATTGAGAGGATCATATGGTTCTTGTTCTTTCTCTTATTAATGTATTGTATCACATTGATTTATTTGTGGATGGTGAACCAACCTTGCAGCCCAGGGATAAATCCCACTTGGTCGTGGTGAATAATCCTTTTAATGTACTGTTGGATCCTATTGGCTTGTATTTTGCTGAGAATTTTGCATCCATGTTCATCAAGGATATTGGTCTGTAATTCTCCTTTTTGATGGGGTCTTTGTCTGGTTTTGGGATCAAGGTAATGGTGGCCTATTAAAACGAGTTTGGAAGTTTTCCTTCCATTTCTATTTTTTGGAACAGTTTCAGAAGAATAGGTATTAATTCTTCTCTAAATGTTTGGTAGAATTCCCCTGGGAAGCCATCTAGCCCTGGGCTCTTGTTTGTTGGGAGATGTTTTGATGACTGCTTCAATTTCCTTAGTGGTTATAGGTCTGTTCAGGTTTTCTATTTCTTCCTGGTTCAGTTTCAGTAGTTTATACATCTCTAGGAATGCATCCATTTCTTCCAGGTTATCTAATTTGCTGTCATATACTTGCTCATAATATTTTCTTATAATTGTTTGTATTTCTTTGGTATTGGTTTTGATCTCTCCTCTTTCATTCATGATTTTGTTGATTTGGGTCCTTTCTCTTTTCTTTTTGATAAGTCTGGCCAGGGGTTTATCAATATTATTAATTCTTTCAAAGAACCAGCTCCTAGTTTCGTTGGTCTGTTCTCCTGTTCCTTTGATTTCTATTTCATTGATTTCTGCTCTGATCTTTATTATTTCTCTTCTCCTGCTTCGTTTAGGCTTTATTTGCTGTTTTTTCTCCAGTTCCTTTAGGTGTAGGGTTAGCTTGTGTATTTGAGACCTTTCTTGTTTCTTGAGAAAGGCTTGTATTGCTATATACTTTCCTTTTAGGACTGCCTTTGCTGCATCCCAATGATTTTGAACAATTGTGTTTTCATTTTTATGGGTTTCCATGATTTTTTTTTTAATTTTTCTTTAATTTCCTAGTTGACCCATTCATTCTTTAGTAGGATGCTCTTTAGCCTCCATGTATCTGAGTTCTTTACAACTTTCCTCTTGTGATTGATTTCTAGTTTCAAAGCATGTGGTCTAAAAATATGAAGGGAATGATTCCAATTTTTTGGTACCAGTTGAGACCTGATTTGTGACCTAGGATATAATCAATTCTGGAGAATGTTCCATGGGCACTCCAGAAGAATGTGTATTCTGTTGCTTTGGGATGGATTGTTCTGAATATATCTGTGAAGTCCATTTGGTCCAGTGTGTCATTAAAGTCTTTATTTCCTTGCTGATCTTTTACTTAGATGATCTGTCCATTTCAGTGAGGGGGGTGTCAAAGTCCCCCACTATTATTGTATTGTTGTAGATGTGTTTCTTTGCTTTTGTTATTAATTGGCTGCTCCCGTGTTAGGGGCATAGATATTTCTAATTGTTAGATCTTCTTTTTGTATAGACCCTTTAAGTAGGATATAGTGTCCTTCTTCAACTCTTATTATAGCCTTTGGTTTAAAATCTAATTTGTCTGATATAAGGATTGTCACCCCAGCTTTTTTTTGATGTCCATTAGCATTTTAAATGGTTTTCCACCCCCTCATTTTCAATCTGGTGGTGTCTTTGGGTGTAAAATGAGTCTCTTGCAGACAGCATATTATGGGTCTTGTTTTTTTATCCAATCTGATAGCCTGTGTCCTTTGATTGGGGCATTTAGCCCATTTACATTCAGGGTAACTATTGAAAGTTATGAAATCAGTGCCACTGTATTGCCTATAAGGTGACTGTTACTGTGTATTGTCTGTGATCCTTTCTGGTCTGTGTTACTTTTAGGCTCTCTCTTTGCTTAGAGGACCCCTTTCAATATTTCTTAGAGGACTGTTTTCGTGTTTGCAAATTCCTTTAGTTTTTGTTTGTCCTGGAAACTTTTTTATCTCTTCTTCTATTTTCAATGTCATAGATCAATGACTTTTATTCTCAAGTTTAGTTCAGTAGTTTTTGTTCACATATTTAAAACAAGATGTCAGTTAGGCTATTTAATTTCAGAACCCTACCACTAGATTATATGTTAAAGGAATTTACAAAGATTAGATTGCCTGGAAATAAATAAATAAATGCTTTTTATAATGACTCTAATCTTTTTTGTCTACTTAACTCAAACATTTTTTAAAATGTGAAGCTCAGTGTAAATAATTGCTTTCTTCTGTTTTTCTTTTAGTCTATATATAGTCTTTTCTTTTTCTATGTATGTATCTCAAGAGCTTATTAACACTAAGTGTTTATTTTGTCCTTTGTGGACTTCCAGGCCATGTTTTATGGTCTAGTTTCTAATAGAATTGTTTATCCAGGCTTCGGTCTCTAAACTGAAGAAGTATAAAGCATTTTAGAACATATAACCAAGATTAATACAAAGGAGAAAAGATGTGAATACTGCTTTGGAGAAGATATTACTGTTGGGTAATTTAGTAACTATTGTCAACTAATTAAGGAGTCCATTTATAGATGGTAATGAGATGGGAATATAGCCTATTCAGATCTCCCTTCAGGGAAGGTCTTGTTTCTATTGCTTTTAAGAGTCTGTAAGCAAAAAGCCATCAGCTGTCAGCCCCTTTCTGTATTGCCTCTGTTGAAAGGCCACTGTCACCCAACGTCCCACTGTGTCTGGTAGAGAAATATTCAGTTGATCAATAAGGTGAGGGTCTAAAATCCTGGTGATTTCTGTCCAGCATAGCACAACAATTGTAAGGCCATTTTAGCTTTGGACTCCCTGTGGAGTCAACAAGGCAAGTAATAGGCCTGTACCGAACTTCTCTTTTCCCCAAAATCCCCTCTCTCTTCAACCTCCTCTTTCCTTAGTGTGGATCTTAAGGAAATTATTTAATGAATACCCTTAAAACTAAACTCCCCTTAGAGGTTGTTTCCTACAAAAGCAACCTGCAAAGGGGATCATCCAACTTTTTTTTTCTAAAATTATAATAGATGAGAAAATCTAAAAGAGGATTATATTGTAATGAGTTGCTATTTAAAGCACTTTTAGTGGAAAGTTAATCTTATTATCCACTCATATTTCAAAATTCTAAACCACAAATCTGTTATGATTATTCTACACTTTAAAGCCCTCCAAGAAGATACCTGTCTAACTTCCTGTGGCAGTATTTTGTAGTGTGTTTCTCTGTTCATTAGTCCTGTGAGTCTTGTCAGGATCAAAGAGTATATAGTTATATATCTTTTTTAGACCCTGAATTTCTCTTTCTTCTTAGTGATTCTTTATTTGGGCAAATTCCTTACCTGTTTCTCCTTCTCTCCATCCTGTTTCCCCAAAACAGCAATGAACTTCTTTCTCTACCAAAATACTGTTTTTCCCCCTGCTTACTACTGTCCATCTTTCACTGATCGCATCTTCATTATGTATAAAAAGAATGGGCTTAATAGATGTTTTCCATATGCAAGGAGAAAGAAAGACAGCCAGACAGACCAACCCCCAGGAGGTAGGATTGTGTGTGTTAGGGTATAGTCTGTCTGGAGTGGCAAATAACTAATATTAAGGTGTTCTTCCCCATTATATGTATCAGATCCCAGAATCGCTTTTATTTCAGTTATAGCTATTGTAATCCGAGAGAATTACTGTATAGACAACAATTTTGGTGGGGGGAAGGTGGGGTGGAACAGAACGTATTTGTATGAGCTAAACTCCAAACACCCAAGTATATCATGCAAAGGTAACCGTCATTTAGCTTTGAACAATTATTTACATCTGATATATTTTAAACTACCTTTGAGCCATCTGCATCCTGTTTCATGTTTCTGTAATTTTATATGGCTTCTTCCTTATCTACATTATCTTGCTTCATTTGGTGTGCTTCTATTCATCCTTCAAGAATCAGGATAGGAGTCATTTCCTTAAGGAAGTCCACTTTTGTCCTGCGGGAAAACTAGACAGTTCCTCTTTCTGTTTTCCCATAGCATATTTTCTATGTTTACTTCAACACTGATAACATTTAATTATGTTTTTATATTTTGGCATACCTCCCTTAACTGTTTCTTCAAAGATGCGGTTTCAGTTATCCATTTTGCATCCAAGGAATTCAAGATGAATCTTTGTATCTGATTAAGGATTTATATTTTCTTATGTTTTTTCATGTGTTTTGCCTAATTTGTAAACTTATGTTAAAACATATGCTGATATTAAATCATAGTTTACATAAAACTTTGATCTAGATTCTTAAAAACTTCATCTCAAATATTACTCTTTCCCCTCTATAATTCACTGATTCATTTCAATTGCTTTAAAAGTTCTATATTAAGGATTGCTGACATTTTATCTTCTCTAGCATTTTTTTGTGGTTTAATTACAAAGGCTTATATTTTACATCATTGGGTTGAATATGATTCTAATGATTATATCAAGACCATAGAACAGTCCTCATTTGGCTTATCATGCACAGCTTTATATTTCATATTAGTTTAAATCTAAAAAGTAGATATTTGGGGTTACTGAAGTCATAGATGGTAGTCCACTGTAACAAGCTGCAAAGACACAAAAAGCCATACATAATTTGTGTATATTTTCTGAAGTTGTTTTTCATTTAAAGTAGGCACAAAAGGGGCACCTGGGTGGCTCAGTCATTAAGTGTCTGCCTTTGGCTCAGGTCATGATCCCGGGATACTGGGATCGAGCCCCGCATCGGGCTCCCTGCTCAGCGGGAAGCCTGCTTCTCCCTCTCCCACTCCCCCTGCTTGTGTTCCCTCTCTCACTGTGTCTCTCCCTGTCAAATAAATAAATAAAAATCTTTTAAAAAAATTAGAAAAAATAAAGTAGGCACAAAAAGGGCATATTGGCATAGTATTCTGGATAGGTACCATACTCAATCAGAGATCCATCTGTTGTGTCAGACTAGCATGGCATATATTATTCAGGTACTTTTGAACACAGTTTTTCTTTTTTTAATCTTTTGAGAACAATTGATAAAATCCTGAGTACTTGATTTCTGAAGTGAAAAGAAAGAAAACTAAAAGAAGAAAAGAAAAAAATAAGATAAAAAGGAAAGGAAAGATGCCATAATTATTAATATCTTACCAGAAAATGTGGACTTCAGGAGCACCTGAGTGGCTCAGTCAGTTAAGTGTCTGCTTTCAGCTCAGGTCATGATCCCAGGGTCCTGGGATCGAGCTCTGCACCAGGCTCCCTGCTCAGTGGAGAACTTGCTTTTCCCTCTCCCTCTGCTGCTCCCCTTGCTTGTGCTCTCTCTCTGGCAAATAAATAAATAAATAAAATCCTTTTTTAAAAAAAGTCTAAAAAATGTGGACTTCAAAGATCTTTTATTGCTTTGACATTTCATCACTGTGTGAAATATCACAACATATTTCTTGAACCTTTTAAAACATAAAGGATTCAGCTTCATTTGAAAGCATGTGCCTTTAATTTATAATGCCTATCTCAGTTCACTGAGGTTTATCTTTTCATGAGGAGACAAGCTCATAACTTGGATCTGTACAAAGACAAGTGTTTCCAAGCATCCAGTATCATTTGCCCCAAGACATCTACCCCAAACTTCATTTTGATGTTACACACAATAAACATTAAAAACAGAAGAAGGAGAAGGAGAAAACATGTAATAAGCAAATGCCGCTCCATTCAGGACTGTCCCAACAGATGTCAGTTATGGGCCAGTTAAGGCATTTCAGGTTGAGAGCATATTGAAGATACTGCAAAGTTGGAAGTAAAGAGTGATAGAGGCAATATACTCAGCTCAGCTGGAAGTGGAATGTGAAAACAAGCAGAGGGATCCCAAGTCAACCTGATAGCTTCCTGATGTTACCTTCAGGGGCTTTGCCTTCTTAAACTGCTTCCACTCTGACTCTTTTAAGATCCAATTCTAAGAAATAAGACAGTCTTAAATTTCCGTTTCTTTTCTCTTTCAGCCCCTGCTATTAGCCAGACTTTCATTACAGTTTAGAAACACATGAGAGATGATATAACACCTGCACCATAACATCAGGAAGAGGAGAGAGATTATCTCTGGAATTAGTTCCTTTTTTGTTCATGTGATACATAATAGTTCTCTCTACTCTCTTCAAATGTATTTGCATGCACCTATTCACATTTTCCTAGTTTTCTCCTACCTCAATTAGATAAAAATACACCTTATTCTGTTCCGGGCTTTTCCTTCTGTGTCATCACTTAGAAATCCTTGCTTTATCATTCATCGGTCTTCTTTTCTTTAGCTTCTCCTTCTTCTGTTGTACCTCACTTTTATTTTTATAAACATGTTCATGACCCTTTGTTAAATTTCATGACTGTCTTATACATTCCTTTCCCCTTCAAAATATAAGTTTTGTTTTTTCAATAAGTAGTATGCTTTACTGTTTCTCCCTCAGGATATTTCATTCTCTGTGCATCCCATTGGAACCTGGTTTCTGTCCTTGTCACTGCTGAAACTGTTCTTGTCAAGGTCGCCAAAAACCTGGAATAATGCCAATTCCTTTAGGCACTTTTTTTTAAGCTTTATTTTGTTGATCTCTCTGTGGTATTTGACGTTGTCCATTACTCCACTCTTTCTAATATTTTCTCTTTCTTCAGCTTCATAATATTCCAAAATTCTAGTCAGCTTTCTCCATCTTTGGTTATTCTTTCTTTGCTTTTTATTTTTTATTTTTATTTTTTTTTTGTTTTTTGTTGTTCTTTGTTTAGTTTCTCCTGTTTTTGTTTGCTTGTAAGTGGGATTTTGCTCTGTCTACTCTTTAAATGAATTTCCATTCATAACCCTTCGTATATTTTCCTTTTACCGAAGGAAATTACAAATTTATATGGCTGCAAATATTTCTGCATTTTGGTGACAAAAATATCTATCTTTAGAAAAGATTTACTTCCAGGGACACCTAGGTGGCTCAGTCGGTTAAACGTCTGCCTTTGGCTCAGGTCATGATCCCGGAGTCCTGGCGTGGAACCTGCCTTAGGCGCCATGCTCAGTGGGGAGCCTGCTTCTCCCTCTGCCTGCCGCTCCCTCTCCTTGTGCTCTCTCTCTGACAAATAAATAAGTAAAATCTTAAAAAAAACAAACAAAAAAGATTTACTTCTTATGATCAGACACAGTCTCCAGATATTTTATATGTGTTTGCATGTACATGTATGTATGTGTTCATAATCTTCTCCTATGGTCATATCTAAACTTCTACCAGCATTCTTCATTCTGCTATTAATACCACTGTCTCCAGAATTAGAAATAGAAGAATTATCCTTATTTCCTACACTTTCTTTCTTCCTAAGTTCAATTGGTCACTAACTTTTGGATAGCTGTAACATAAATATTCTTCATTTTCTCTATATCCTATGAAAAAAAAATCTCCGTAGTCTCTGCCTGTATTCTAAGTATTAAAATGCTAGGTAAATGCCCTCTTCACCTTTCTTACTGCTCTCCCCTGAGTCTAGGTCCCCATTATCTGCCACACCGTGCTATTGTAATAGCCCTCCAAGTTGTCTTGATGTCTCCATTTTTCATTATTTCTACTCCGTCCTCATGTTAAATTGAACAATCAACCTTTTTTTTTTTTTTTCCTGCCAAAGTGAGAAACCTAAAACAACAGCCTGAATCACGCCACCCCTCTAGTAAGTATCCATCAACAGCTTCAGGTAGGCCAAAGAATAGAGTCCAGTTTTCTTAGCCTGGCAAGTAGGAGTCTCCAACCTTCTGCCCTTGTCAGCTCAAACTTTATTTACTACAATTTCCCACCTGGCCAATGACACATAGGCCAAGCCGAAGTAATTAGAATTACTCTATACTTGCTATTATCACTGCCTCCATATTTTTACACATTCTTTTTTCTTTGCCTACATTTTTTTTCTCCTCTTTTTGCAAAGTATCAAGACTCATACTCATGTGTCTCCTTCATTAGCATGCCTAAGTCCCTTCAGTCAGAAGAGATGACTTCATCTGCGTGACTCTCCTAGGCCCTGTGCTTCCCGATTCCGAGAGTCTTTCTACATTATTTTAAAAGACTATAAAAAAATGAAAGATTGACTGACTTCAGATTGTGGAAATGTGTCTTTTTCCTCTTTATTCCATATTTTCCAAAAATTTTATAATGATCATATATTGCCTTCCTAATATAGAGACACAGTATATAAGACATTATAGCTTTTATAATTATATTTTTTAATAGTAACACATATGAACATTCCTCACTAAAGAGTAAACACCTTGTAGACAGACTTTTCCTTTTTTCTTCTCTTTCTTTTTCAAAAATATATTTTACAATTTATCTCTCTTTCAACTGGGAGACTGCTGACTAAATTATTATTACAAATTAATAGCATAGTGTGTCAGAAGAATGAAACAATGACTATAACTTAGCAAATTAGAATTTTAAAAGCAAATGAAAACACAAATATGGATGGCTAGCCTAACATGAAGAGCTGAAGGACAAATGACATTTTAAGATTTGCCTCTTTACATTTTAGAAATGTATTTGACGTTTGTCCTAGCATACACCATTTTGTTGATATTAAATGTGCCCTGTACTTAATCCAATTTCTAAATTTGGGATTTTTTTTTTTTTTTGTAAAGCATGTTTGCTTGCTTATATGTTTTAAAGTTCATTTGTTTCATAATGCTTTAGACTGTTTAGTTTTGTGTATTTATTTTTTATGTGTCCCAATCCTCTTTGTTTTGTCACAGTTTGCTTAAATAAACTGCCTTTCTAGGTACTTCTCATATTCATGCCATGGCTCTTGGTCTCATATTGTTGCCTCCCACTAAGGATTATTTAATTTGGTCCTCTTCTTACATCTTTCATACTCACTCTTGATACTAGAATTTTATACTCTAAAATCTTCTTTTGGTACCTTAATGCTCTCTGTTTCATCAAAAAATCTCATAATATAGCAACATTTTCACTGTTGCCTTATAGCTATTAGAATATGATTTTGAGATAGTCTGTAATAGGTATTTTCAGAATGGCCTTATGGATAAGTTTCAACACATCATTTCACCATATTGTTGCCCTATATAACATTAGGACTATCATTTCAAATAAGAATTTTTGTAACTTCAATTAGTGCTGAATACATCACGAGTGGATCTTTGTATTGCCCTTCAAATTACACTCCGTGAACATCAGATCATTCTTCCTCTGTGTTCTCTTAATACAAATGCAGAGGAGGGCTATATTAATGAAATCCAGGAGAAAGGATATGTATTTGCCAAGAGTTACAGTTATCATTTATTTTAGAGAATGATGACACTATCTGTCAACTGCAAAAAAAGAATTATTAGTAGGAACCTAAGTATCATAGAATAACAACAACAGACTCTAATAAAATAATGCAGTGTCTAATGGTTCATTGACAAGTGAAAAATGACCAGAACTGTTTGTAATACATTTAATTTTCAGCTGAGTGATGTTATTTAATCATGTTTGAGAAAAGAAAAAATATTATCCTCTTTGATATCCAAATATTTCATCCACGGTTTTGGCTTTCCTAAAGGAGAATTATTTCATTTTTTATTATGTTAAGAATAAGAGAAACTAAGCAAACTCTTTTAATTTAATTCATACTATATTTTTTGCAAAAAAATGCATATAATTGAAATGATTTGAGTACGAAATATTTGTATTTTATGAATATTTGAAATATTTGCTTTTCCGCTAATTATATATGATCAATAATTAAAATACAATGCATGACATTTTGTCAATCTATGACATTTAAGTTCTATGAGGTATTTGTTATAAATAATAGGGCTGCTTAATATTTATGATTATTAGGAAAATAAATGTCTTAAAAATATTTGGTAAAACAACTTTAAATTGTCTTCTCAGAGCTAATAAATAACATTTTACAGATTGAGCATATCAAAAGCTTTCACAATATGGAAAATACATAGAGTAATGATATGAAGGATAAATTGGGAAAAATAAGATACAACTTTGAAAAAACTCATCCTAAAAATTAAAAAGAAAGCAATACTTTAGAAGAATAAGAAATTAATAGATCTGATAATTTTTATAAGGTAAATGTAAATGATCAACGAACACATGAAAAGGCTTCAACCTCTCTCATAAATATTAAATGAAATTTAAAATGGAATGGTTTCCACCTAAAAATTAGACAATATAAAACTTTGATGTTTCTCATATAAGGTGTCACCTTTC
The DNA here is from genome assembly GCF_003265705.2 of Callorhinus ursinus. Lineage (NCBI taxonomy): Eukaryota > Metazoa > Chordata > Mammalia > Carnivora > Otariidae > Callorhinus > Callorhinus ursinus. Next base: position 111,826,573 of record NW_027397066.1, on the reverse strand, counting down.
CAGGAGCCTTATTTGTCAATATTAAAATTATAAATGTTATATCCTTTGGTGAATGTGTATTGTTTATAGTATCAGCAATTTAAGAAATAATAAAAAATATTGCTCACTATTTATCAATAGTCTTTATATGGGTTGCCATTTCTATCAGATTCAACTCTGTATATATGCTTTTGAAATATTAATTAATTTAACTCTCATAACAACTTGGTGAGGTACTTACTGTTAATGTCTCCATTTTATACCATGGTCCTAGAGCTACTGAGTGCAGTAGTCACCTAGTGAATGCGGTTCTAACATTTAAACCCCAGGAGTGTGACTCTGGAAGCTGTGTGCTATATCACTGTACTGCGCTGCTTCTCAGACTAGGTGGTGAGTTGTATGAATAATAATTCATCCATGTAATGTTATGTATATGTAAGAAGGAGATCTGGATACGTTGATAGGAAATAGCTCCGAAATTCAATATCATTTGCAAAAACAAGGTGAGGTAGGTATGTGTAATATGAGCATGTTTTTAATGTTAAATTGAAGAGAGCAAAATAGAGGAGAGATGGGGGGAGAGAAGAGAGACAAGAGAGAAGACGGGGGAGGCGGAGGGAAGGAGAGCAGTAACAGGCTCAGAGTCTAGTCTGGGATTTTAACACTATCTGGTCTTGGGCAAGTCACTTTTCTTACTTGGGCCTCAGTTTCTTCATATATAAATTTGGGGTAGAATAGAATGAACTGTGTGGGGCTGTTATAAGGATTAAATGAAATAATGCGTGTAAAATACTTAGGATGGTACACAGAACGTAATTTGAATTCTGGAATTGTTAAAATTTTTGGTTCGTTTTCAATAGCACAGGATTATCCAATTGTGAAACTGCTTTTGTGCTCTCTTGTATTAAAATAAACCACTTGTAATTTTTTTATAATGAAATATTAAATATTGATACTCTTCAGGAAAAATGAGAATATATCACAACTTTAATTTATGCTGGAATATATATACAGTATTATTCTATTTTACCTGACCTTCCTAGTGAATTCCCAAAGTTAAAATCTGTTATATATAGGATACATACCTTTTCCTCTTGAACTTTGAGGAGTTTTACCCTAAGTTGGATTTTTTTTTAAATGTGGTATTAGTCTCAGGAGTGTACTTAAAACTGTACTAAGATCAGTCTAACACGGCATCTTACTAATGAAATACTGATCAGTGCATAGCCTGAATCTGAATTCATACAGCTGGCAAGCACTGAGCATAACCGCCACCTTTAGATGGGGCAGGTGCTTTCTTTTTTTGGCCATGGTTCTCATCATTTCCAGTTTTATTGTTGTCACTGATCTTAATAAGTCAGCTCTTATTTGTCGTCATAAAACAAGCCTCTTCATTTAGAGATTAATATGAGACATGTTGTGGAATATGGAATTTGTGAAAACTATACAAATATCTAATCATTAGATGATCTCTGTGACCCTTTTTTATTACTTTTTGGGCTCTCAATAAATGATAAGAACTTCAGTTGATCTACCTTCCAAGTATAAGGACAGGAGTTTTCCATATGATTTAAGTAGAGGAAGTATGAAAGGAATTAAGCAAGTTATTCTGGAAGAAAAAAATTCAAAAGATACAACACAAGGCTTTAATTTAAGGACATCTTTCAGTGTGATACTTACTTTGCATTTTGGCGACATATTCTCAACTTCCTAACTCAGATTGGGCATGTTGTTTTGTCTGAAATATAACCTGTTTTGATAAGAATCTGTGTACCCCTACTTTCCATCTTGGAAATCATTCCCACTGTGGTACTTACTTTTGCTTTCCAAGTAGACATGCAAACCATGTATAATAAGACATTTGGGAAAAGGCTAGAAAAAAACAGTTTCTTTGTAGCTGAAATAATGTTTGTTTGTTTGTTTTTACTTTGTTAGTGGCTATTAGTACATATGCAAAGCAGCAATGGTGTCGTTTACTTGTTCCTGTCCCCCCAAAACAGCACACTGTATGAATGCTTTGGCAACTGTTCTGAGAACTTTGTTACCATAAAATGATCATGGAAACAAAAAGTCATAATTTAGTTCTGGGTTTCACCAATGTAATTTTTTACATCAAGAGGAAGTTTTCAGCAAATGTACTTGAAAATATTCTGCATAAGTTATCAGAATATATACCCAAGAATCCAAATCCGAAACAAAACAAAACACCCTGGGAAACTTATTCTGCTGATAAATTGGAACTTCTGGAACCACCTCCAAGAATAGTTGTGGCACCAGCTGTTTAAACCGAACCACGAAGCTCTGATAAATGTTGATGGAAATGATCGTCCTCCTTATTTCAAGTTAATCAGTGAGCAACACAATTCACTTAGTCAGCCCTGAGGGTTGACATGCCAATGATGGAATATAGTGTTCTATGCAAATACTCGTGTATTACTCAATCATAGTTTGTAGAAGGTGACAGTAAAGATAGATGTGCATGCAGTGTGTACCTTTTTAGTTTAATAGCAGACTTGGTGCTGAAGGACAGATTCTGCTATTTATATAAGTTCAATTTGGAGATTTATTTTCTCTCTCTCTCTCTCTCTCTCTCTCAATTCTCTTTATTTTTTCCACCCCACCCATAAGGAAACTCATGAACAGAATAAAAAATGGCCAGCAGAGTATTTATGATGATTATTTTAAATTAAAAAACTATGCATCCTTTCAGCATAAAATCTTTAGAAATATAGGAATGGATTTGATCATTATTAATCTACTAGTTACTAAGCAAAATACTAGCATTTCACATCTATTTAGTTCTCTAGCAAATATTATGAAGTAAGTGAAGGGGTTAAGAGTGTGAGCTTAGGAATCAGATCCCTCCTTCTGTCTCTTCTGTGCTACTTGTTTGCTCTGTGACTTCCAGTAAGGAACTTAGTGACTCTGTGTCCCAGATATCTCGTCTGTTAAAAATGGGAAACATTGTTTCTGGATCTCATATTGTTTGAAAATTTAATGAGAAAAGTTTATAAAATTATTATCATAAGTCAAAACACAGAAAGAACACACCGCATAGAAATTATTGTTAGTGTCCACATTCTACAGTTAAGGAAATGGAATTTCAGAGATGTTAGGCAATTTGCCATAGTAACAAAGCAAATATTTTAGACTGGGTTTCGAGCTAGTGTGTTTTTTCACAGGCTACATCTTTTCTCTCCAGAATATTCTTGACCATTTCTTTGGAAAGAGATAAAGGGAAAACCACTGCATTTTTAGATAAGGATAATAAATCATATCAAACTCCAAGGAAGTATCTCCTCCACCTCCTTGTTTTCTTCTCACCTTCTTTACAAAAATCTGAACTTTTTATACACAATTTGTTATAAATAAAATACAATGCAACACTTTACATGGAGTAGTAAATTGCCATTGGTTCCCTTTACCCCCCCCCCCAGGAGTTTTAAGCACTCTTCTGGAGAGATTTATAACTCTGTATTATGTATTTTCTCCCAGCTAAAAAAGGCCTATAAGTTCTCAGCTAAATAATTGTTTGATTTTTCTTTCTAACATTTTTCCTTGAATGAAAACATTAATTATAGTTAATATGTAGAAAATTCTATATTGTAGTCTTTTCTGTATTTCTTAATTACCATCTCCTTCAGGCACTGCTGGTTTTGCAGGATATTTTTCTGGGAACTGTATTCCTTTTAGTGATACCTTCAAGGCAATGTGACTCTAAAATAATAATGTATATGTACGATTACTTTGTTGAAACTCTACCTTTCTAACAGTGAAAATTTCTTTCTTTTTTTGTTACTCAATCATGTCACCCTTGGGCTTAACATTTATACTGTAGCATAAGAAACAGACATTAAACAATAAGTCTGTAAAAAAAACAGTCCATAACTTAAGTGAGCTTGCTTGACAAGAGCTAACATAGAAAAATAGCGGAGTATCTTCACTATGGAAATCGGCAAACACTGCAAATCAGGGCTTATCTTTCAAGATCCAGGTGTTAAAACACTTGCTAGCATACCAATTTATAAAAATAAAATTGTGTTTGCCTTGAGCAATAAGGGAAACAAGTGAGCAATTTCTGTAATGATTGTGTAGCAGTGATATTACCCCCTCTTCTTACATAACTGAGCTGTCTAGACATGTCCCTGTTCCTCAACTTCCCCCCTTCCTCTTTCTGGATTATCAGGTGAGAATAAGTGCTAATGGACCAAAAGAAAATCAATATATGTGACTCCTTGAGAGGGCTAGACTATCTAACCTAGGCAGAAATGCAATTTTTCAAAAAGAATGCAAGCAATAAGGCATTGGAAAGAATTCAAGAATTCTAATGGTCAACCAGAGGAATGTCATTTGGGGCATGTGTGATCCTGGTGTCCTTCAGTTTCTGCATAGGTTTACAAGCCAAATTCCTCATTTCACTAGAAAATATGAAAATATGGATATAGATAATATTTACTTAAAAGAACTTAATATTTTGAGAAAGAAATGTGGTGGCTTAAACATCTTATTCAGATGACTTTTCTGAATATATTTTTCAATGTCAAAGATGATATGCAAATTTTTGAGTAGCACAATAAATCAAAGTTGATAAATATATAAATATAAATATATATGTATACTCTTCAAAATTTATCTTTTAACTTTCAATGAAAGGATGACAAAATAATTTGGAAAAACAACACATAACATTAAATTTATATGTATATTTTTAAAGTGCCAATAAAATAACTAATTTAATTATTCTCTCTTAGAAGAGATTAGAGAAGCAAAATTTCCAAAATATGGGACAAATATATTTTCTTTCTTTAACTCACATTGGATAAAGATGGAACCATTTATTTTTAGTACTTAATATATAGTATCATTCATTCAATAAATATTTATTAAGAAGATACTATGTTTTTTCTTTAAATTTTTTTATTGTTATGTTAATCACCATACATTACATCATTAGTTTTTGATGTAGTGTTCCATGATTCATTGTTTGTGCATAACACCCAGTGCTCTACGCAGAACGTGCCCTCTTTAATACCCATCACCAGGCTAACCCATCCCCCCACCCCTCTCCCCTCTAGAACCCTCAGTTTGTTTCTCAGAGTCCATCATCTCTCATGGTTCATCTCCCCCTCTGATTGAAGGGAAGATACTATGTTTTATATATTCACCAGGCACTGAAGCTACAAGAGTACAAAAGCACAAACAACCTACCTTCTATCATTTACATTCTTTTTTTTCAAGATTTCATTTATTTATTTGATAGAAAGAGAGTAGTACGTGAGAGAGAGAGAGTACAAGTCAGTGGGGAGAGGCAGAGGGAGAAGCAGACTCCCCGTTGAGCAGGGAGCCTGATGCTGGGCTGGATTCCAGGACCCTGGGAGGATGACCTGAGCTGAAGGCAGACGCTTAACAACTGAGCCACCCAGATGCCCCTGTTATTTATATTCTACTGATTACCTGTTTTAATTCTACCACTTCATAAGTAAGAAAAAATAAGATTCAGAGAATAAGGGCTTATCCTCCCATCTCCACCATACTTGAAGACTATTCAAATTTTCTTTCAGTTTTTTCTTTTAAATTTAAACAGTGAATAATTTTCATCTTGCTTGATTTTCATGTTTCAAAATACTAATAATCATCATTGAGATTCCCATTTAAATTTTCTAAACTTTATCAGAATTTAAGGGTTGATGAGTATCGTTTAATCTCACAAAATCTGAGGATAATTATTATTCATCTTAATTTTTTTCTTTTTTTTTCTTTTTCTTTTTTTTAGTAGGCTCCACACCCAGCATGGAGCCCATTAACTTTTTATTACATCCACTAAACTTACTTTTGGAAGGTACAAATGTTGTATCTTATATTAAGAAACTTCTTTAGAAACAAAAATCTGCTAAACAAATAACAAAAAACTTCATTCCTATTCATATTGAAGAATATTCATTAATATCCAGAATGAGTGAAATAAATTCAGTATAAGCACAACCAGCTAACATGATTTCTCAATGAAAAGCCCCCAGCCTAGTTATCAGAATTCCCTGGGTCCCAAGAACCAGCTAAAATCTACTAAATCAGATTTTCTTTAAGTGGTGTCCACATAACTGTATTTTAAAAAATATTACTCCATGGAGAAAGCACTAATCCAGAATTTAACTGTTGATCTACACATTAAAAGACATGAAATCACCCACAGGCTTCCAGAACTCAAAGTTAATTATTTTCATCACATACCATTTCATCACCAGGCTATTAAAATCAAGAGGGGATTGGTGCTCTTATTATCCGTATATTAATTCTGACTTTTACAAGCCATTATATACAATACTAAATGTTTAAAACTGCTTTTATTTTTCCTTTGATCTTCTTAATTTAAATATCCCTTCCTTAATGTGTTCTTTGTAGGTGAGAAACAAGTTCATTTGGAAACAAAAAATGAAATAGATGCTAACTAAAACTTTGCCCTTCTGAGAAAATGTAAGAAAAAATGTTAAGTTTTATGTTTGGTCAATTCACATAAGAATTGATGAAACAACTCACTTAGAACAAAATGTAGATTTTTAATTTTTAGGCTTTACTTAAATCGTTTTTCCATATTGTCTATTTTAATGTATCTGACCAAGAATATAGTGTGAAAATTTATATTGTCTCTGTACTTTCCATGTGCATTGTAGTTAATGCTCCAGATTGATGCTTATTGCTACAAGCATGTGGTAGTTACATGTGAAAATATTATTTATGGGGGTGCCTGGGTGTCTCAGTCGGTTGAGCATCTGACTCTTGATTTGGCTCAGGTCATGGTCTCAGGGTCCTGGGATCAAGCCCCACATTGACTCCTGTATTGGGCTCCGTGCTCCCCGGGGAGTCAGCTTGAGGATTTCTCTCCCTCTCCCTCTGCCTTCCCCCAGCTTGTGCGCTCTCTCTCTCTCTCTCTTTCTCTCTCTCTCTCACACACACACACACACACACACACACACAAATAAATAAATCTTTTTAAAAAGTACTATTTATGTATCTGTATCCTTTCCTTGACTGTTTCTGTTCATTTCTTCATAACTGGAAATCATAACTAGCTGCCATCTACTCTCTACTTTTTTTCTTTTTCCATTGTAAATTTACTGGTTCATTTTTCATCATGTTACTTTATACTAAAATTATAAATCATGTTATAGAAGGTCATCACCTATATTTAGTTAGGCACCTATCACATGTTTCAAAGGTAAATTTTAATATAATTTATTATAAATGGTTTGTTTCTCGGGGCACCTGGGTTGCTCAGTTGTTTAAGCGCCTGTATATATGGCTCAGGTCATGATCTCAGGGTCCTGGGATAGAGCCCCACATCCGGCTCCCTGCTCAGGGGGAGCCTCCTTCTCCCTCTCCTCCTCACTCCTGCTCTCTCAGTCTCTCTTTCTCTTTCAAATAAATAAATAAAATCTTTAAAAAAATAAAAAGATTGCTTCTCAGGGTGAGTGGACTTAATGTTCATTAAGTTTTGAAAGTATATTTATGTTAGTAATTTGTTTGTTAGCAGGACCTGAAAAGATTAGTTAAAAGCCAGCTAATGATGTTTTTTCAAAAGTTTTATTTTTATGTTCAAACAGTAAAATGGTATTTGGGCTACATTTTGTTTGTGAGCAAGCTAACGGAGATACTACATTGTTTGAGACAATGGTAAAAATGGGTTCAGTGGTGTAGGTATAGCACCTAGAATTTACCAGATGAAAGTTTATATAAAGATCAATATATATCTATATACTGATCTTAAGCATGGTTAATGAAACAGGAAATCTTATGTCTAAGTTATTGCTATATTGCTATTTCCAGACTGTATCTGCATAAATGAATGGGGGTGATCATCTTATTTGCCATTGTTTCAAATGGTTTAAAAAAGCTGTAGGTGAGAAAATCAAATCATGAAGATGTTAAATCACTTGCTTAAAGTGGCACAAGGCTAATGGGAAAAAACTGAGATTTTTCCCAAATGCATATTCTTTCTTGTGTGCAATGCATCATACTTAATAAATACTGTGTACTGACTTAACTTTGTATAAGTGGATACCATCGTAATCCTTAATATATTTCTGTCCTTGACCTATTTTAAAGAAAAATTGTATGTAGCTGTTGGCTAATAAAACATAAAATATAAAAAATATACATTTCAAAGTATAAGCTAATTGAATATGCAATCTGACGTGTGAAACCTGAAAAAATGTTCTGTTTGCAATGACTTTGATATCAGGATTTTGTATGGATTGAATATCATTTCTAATTTAAAACAGTTGTTTTCTGAAGATGATCTTTGGGTTTAATTTTATTTTATTTTGTTTTTTTATTTTTTTAAGATTTTATTTATTTGACAGAGAGAGACACAGCGAGAGAGGGAACACAAGCAGGGGGAATGGGAGAGGGAGAAGCAGGCTTCCCTCGGTGCAGGGACCCCGATACAGGGCTTGATCCCAGGACCCTGGGATCATGACCTGAGCCAAAGGCTGACGCTTAACGACTGAGCCACCCAGGCGCCCCTGGGTCTAATTTTAAAAAATCAATATTTTACTATCATTTAATGGGAAACACTAAGAAATATTAAGGGAAAAAGAAACTTTTGTAGCACTCCTAAAATAGTCAATTTGATGAGGGTTACTTCTGAATGAGAAATATCCTGTTATAAAGATTGTGGCTGTATTTTTACAAATGGCTTTTGGTAGTTCAGTGTAATGGGACTTGTATATAGTAAAAACATAGCCTTCTTTATCAGAAACATTTAAAGCAAATTTATTTTTTATTTTTATTTTTTTCATTTCTTTTTTTTTATTATGTTATGTTAATCACCATACATTACATTATTAGTTTTTGATGTAGTGTTCCATGATTCATTGTGTGTGTATAACACCCAGTGCTCCATGCAGTACGTGCCCTCTTTAATACCCATCACCAGGCTAACCCATCCCCCCACCCCCCCTCCTCTAGAACCCTCAGTTTGTTTCTCAGAGTCCATAGTCTCTCATGGTTCGTCTCCCCCTCAGATGTGCCCCCCCTTCATTTTTCCCTTCCTGCTATCTTCTACTTCTTCTTTTTTTTTTAACATATGATGTATTATTTGTTCTGTACCTCTGAAAGCAAATTTATTTTTTAAATTTCTTTTTTTAGGGACACCTGGGTGGCTCAGTCGGTTAAGTGTCTGCCTTCAGCTCAGGTCATGGTTTTAGGGTCCTGGGATCAAGTCCTGCATTGGGTTCCTTGCTCAGCGGGGAGCCTGTTTTTCCCTCTGCCTGCCGCTCCCCCTGCTTGTGCTCTCTCTCTCTCTCTCTGACAAATAAATAAAATCTTTAAAAAAATAAAAATAAATAAAATTTCTTTTTTTAATAATATGGTAAAATATAATGAAAACAGAAGGATGATACATTTGATTATGTAATTCTAATAAGTGTTTTGAATTGTTCCTCATATATATATGAACTGCTCACATCAAATAAACTACAGCAAAAATAACTTGCCATAACTATTGCCAAGCAAATGTTAAAAAAGAAACTTCCTGAAAACAGGGATTTCTTTCCCAATGCTGGCAGCTGACTTGAACACAAAATAAGGTGCCCACTGCAGTGTCAGCAGGAGAACTGGTAGGAGCAGTCATCACTGGGATGTGGTCCTAAACACTTGGAAGAAGTGGAGTTTAAAGGCTTCAAAGAGTTTGAAAGCAAATGTAAAGTACTGTGGGTTTTTTGACATCGTGTCTGTGTGTGTCTGTGTGTGTGTGTGTGTGTGTGTGTGTGTGTGTGTGTGTGTGTGTAAACTTATGTCTGGGCTTTTGATAAATGTTGCATGATTAGTAGAATTACTGAGTAAGGGAATGACAGTATATATTTTGCTTGACACAAAGATTTTATTTAGCACTTGCCATGTTGAGCTAAAGACAACATAGCTGAAAAGATTCTTTGATTTTCCTTGCGGTTATTCACATTCTGTTTCTTGTTGAATTTGGGCAAGTAATCGAAGCATAGCACAAATTGAGGCATCATTCAGTTTTCAACTTGAAGTGTTAACTAAAGACACTTCAGACTTTATTTCCCTTGGTAAGCCATCCGGAACTACTAACTTTAAAATACTCTCAATTCTGAATGAAAGTCAGAATTTGATAGATGTTCTAAAGTATTTTAGAAAATTCTAACACCACTGTTCTTAGATAAACTTTTTTTTTATTTTCATTATATTTAGATCACACTTGAGGACAGATCCATAGCACTTTAGTTCAACACATTTCTGAAAGAATTAAGAATTGGACTGCATTAAAACATTTTGTCTAAATAAGACAAACGAGCAAAATCTTCATCAAGCATAAATGGATATGATTTAATTTGGGTTACTTGAGAAAATCCTAGCTGTATTAAATAATGAGAGACTTTTAAAAATTGTAGATAAAATAAGATTTAATATTTAGGTTATCAAATATAAAAAGTTCCTTAAAACAACACCCAAAATCATAAGAAAAAACTGAACTTAAGTTAAATTATAGTACCATAACTGAGAACAGCCCCGTTATGGTGGGAAGGAAGAAATTTCTAATTTCTAATGTTGTCCTCATCATTATTATGTATATAAGCCTAGCTAATACAAAATCAGGGAAAGATTAGCACGAAGAGTATTAGACAACAGCAAATAACTCTCCATTCACTTTTTCAGAGATTATTTGTTTTGGATCTGGTAAGTAACAATTATTGCTGTTTAGACTGGAAAATAAAATTAGCTATTATAAAAAGATACTATCTGTCAAGAGCAGAGCTGAGCTGGAGAGAGCTGAGCTGCCAGGTTTGAGTAGGTGATTAAAGCAAGACAAAATGTAAGGAACAGTTAAGCCTTTAATCAGTGCAATACTATAACCAAGAGGCTAAACTGGAAAAATTCCTCCGCCACCTTTCCATTTTCTCCATGGAACAGTACAGGGTTAGGGTCAAGGATCTCTGGAGAACTGGAAAGCATCTCACTGATGAAGGAGGCCCAGAAAGAAAGTCCCCTCTCATTTTACGGACTCGGGCTTAGGGAGAGGAAGGGAGGGACAGGGCTTGGACGTGAAAATTATTCAGTAATGAGTCAGAGTAGAGAAAAATGTCTTTTTTTATTTTTATTTATATATTTTGAGAGAGTGAGAATGAGAGAGAGAGTACATGAGAGGGGGGAGGGTTAGAGGGAGAAGCAGGATCCTCGCTGAGCAGGGAGCTGGATGTGGGACTCGATCCCGGGACTCCAGGATCATGACCTGAGCCGAAGGCAGTCACTTAACCAACTGAGCCACCCAGGTGCCCCAAGAAAAATGTCTTTAAGATTCCCCTGCTTCCTCCAGTGAGGTCGCAGCAGAGGCACCTGAGGAAGATGTTGGCCAAACAGGTCCAAGAAGGAGGCCTCCAAATGGAAGCAGCTGGGCTTGGAATACAGCTATGCACAAGAGCCGCATGGGCCAGGAGGGCCTGAGTCCTTGACTGCAATTGCCTTATGAGAATGCAATTCACTAGCTGTGCAACAAGCCCGATGTGAGAGAGACAGTTTTCTTCCCAGGTGAGACATGCCAGGTAAAGCCTTGTAATTGCCTATAGTAGGGCTTGAAAAATATTACACCTAGGATTTTGACCTAGGGCTAGACGACTCGTTATGCACAAGAATCTAAATAATAGTTTTTGAAAGAAACATAGAGAAATATTTTTAATTCCTTATATTTATTTTCATTTTCAAAATTTATTTTGAAATAAATAATTTCATTGTTTATATAATAATTAATATAAAATAATTTCATTTTCAAAAATTATAAAGAGTACTTTATTAAAATAAATTGGTACAGGGCGCCTGGGTGTCTCAGTTGATTAAGCATCTGCCTTCAGCTCAGGTCATGATCCCAGTGTCCTGGGATCGAGCCCTGCATCGGGCTCCCTGCTCTGCTTCTCCCTCTGCCTCTGCCCCTCTCTCTCTAAATAAATAAATTAATTAATTAATTAAAAAAATAAAAAATAAAAAAATAAATTGGTACAGACAAATGACTACTGTAGACGAAATTAAAGAAAAATAAATGTAGACTAGTATAACTTAGAAATATTTTGTTAATACTTGTAAATTAAACTTATAGAAGGAACTGATAGAAAATTACATATGAATATCAAGGTACTAATGAAGCCAAAAGACTGTGACCGCCTTTTAAAGTTATTCAACCAAAAAATTATTGTCTCAATGAAATTTCAGAGCCTAAAATAACATGTGGCAATTAACATATACTAAATTCCATTTAGGGTTGAGTGGTTTCACATCATTGCTATTTGACTCATTTAATAAATGAAAATGGAAAAAAAATATTATAGTTTGTTTGGAAGCTAAAAAACATGTGGAAAATAGCATGTGGCACTAATAGGATAACGAAGAAATCAAACTGAATAGTAGAGAAATGCACCTTTAGAGGTACTGTATTGATTTGGGGGAGAGGGGCATTAAATGATAGAATTGAAAATTTGAATTTTATCTGAAAAACAAGTCAAAGTTCTGATAAATATCTTGTTTAAGGAGAGAAGTAATAAAGTAATAAATAAATACACATATATACAATTAAGTACATAAGGATATATATCCTTATGGAAACAAAGATATACCAAACATTTACTCCTTTAAAATGGACAATTCATGGTTTTTAGTATATTCAGAGTTGTGCAACCATCACCACTGCTTAATTTTTAGAAAATTGTCATCAGCATGAAGGATATATTTCAGGAAAATTACTTTGACAGCAGAGTGCATGGGTGGAAGAAATTATAGGAGCTCTATTAAAAGTAATAGAAACCCAGTTCCAATGGGCCTTGACATTAATGCCCATGAATTGCCAGAAGAGTTTGCATATTTATGGAAAGGGCAGGAATTCGTCTGGGTTTCAGCAACAATTGGCCTTTAGTACTTACATAGCATCAAGACTTACTTTCAGTTCCTCAATTCTACATCTGTTTACTTAGTAAAAGTTCTCCTCTTTCACTGTTTTTTGTTGTGGCTTCCTTGATTTGGCAAGATTAAGGCTGAGACAGGGCACATGACATATACCTTAAACTGATAGATAGACTGACTGATACCCATCTTTTCCTTTGCTGTATTTAAAAAGAAAGAGAGAGAGAGAGAGATCAGTGGAAAGATGTACTTTGGGTAATGTGCTAGCAATGATAGGACCCCTCCATGATAAGTGAGAGCAGCATCATGTAAGAAAATGGCAGAACTCACAAGATCCTCATGAAGAAGTGAGGAAAAGAGCAGCCTGGAGATCAAACTATAGGTAGTGGGGAGCTCAGATGAACTAATAAGCTGGATTCATGTCAAGAGCTCTGTCAAATGTGTACATGATTCACAAAAGACAAGAGTTAATGTTAGATGTTAAACTTTTTCGTTGTTTTTAATTGTAGAGGAAATTGGCAAGTACATTTCTATAGTATTAAAAGAAGCATTGATCAGTGAGCTTGACATTTTGACTCTTAGAATTTTGAAAAAAAAAGTGCTGATGGTTTGGAAAGCATGAAATTGGTGTTCAGAAAGAATGATGATGAGTTAGGATGTGGTTATGAGTGATCACGAACTCTAATAATTGTAAAGAAAACAGAAACAGGTTATAGTCATAAAGTTATATAATAATAATAAGAAAATATAACAATAATAATGGTCCATTCAATAGCATTAAATAGGTATACCAAATAATGTTAAAATGAACAATGAGTTGCTGAGTTGGGGTCCCTTGGCTAGACATTTAGAAATGATTATGAGCAATTAGTAACACCTAATTTGTGCTCCTAGAAAAGTTAAAAAAAATGGCTAACATCATCACATGAATAATTTGAAAAAGTGTTATACCAGGATGTTCAATCAGGTTTGAAAAACTTACTTTTGCTTTTAGCATATAAAAATTAAAAAAAAAAATCTAAGTTATTTGACAGTTTGTGGAGGTCACAAGGAGAATCAGATCTGTTGCTGTTTGCACTAAAATGCGGACTGCCATGTATGTTAAATATTAATCGCAACTGCTGCCGAATTCTGTAACAGAAATAAGAACAGAGGAAGATCTCTTCTGGTAGGGATTTTCTGAACATTATGTCTTGTGTAAAGTAACAACTCAGAAAAATTAGTAAATTGAGCCTAGTAGAATGAGTTGATATGAAACTACATATGAATGTCAGGGCACTGAAGGAGTCAAAAAATATGACTGTCTATTAAAATAACTCTACAAAACATTGTCTGTCTGACTGAAATTTCAAACCCAAAAATAATATGTGGCAGTTACCATGTACTTAATGCTACTGAGAGTCAATAGTTTCACATCATTGCCATTTGATTCACTTAATAAATAAAAATGAAAATAGAAATGCCTGCTGCTTTGATCATTCTTTGCAAAATATTTAGCTTATTTTCTTGAGTCCTCAATTTACTTTGAGCATTTTTAAAAAAATAATTTCTATGTTCAATTGCTTTGGAAAACATGCTATTATAATTTAGTCTTGTTAAATTTGTGTTTACAAGTGTTGCTATTTATGTCAAATTTGCTTGTTTCCTTAGCACTTCTTCATTTAAATAAAAAAACATACAGCTTCTTTTATCCACTTACTTAAATTTTTATCTATGTAGTGCCAAAACATAAACATTTAACACTTCCAAACTGGTGTAGGCTGCTTCCAAGTGAAAAATATGCACATAAAGGGCATTGCAATTTATTCTTAGTTGAGAAAGTTTAAGTGGAAGAGAGGTGGGAAAAGTACTATTTTGTTCGGATCTGAATAAGAAATCTGACCACATAACAACAAGCATCCATCTCTGCTGTACACAGTGATCCAGACCAGCTCTTGTTTAGGACACACATTTTGGCAGGCTTTAAAACAGGAGTATTTTAGTGAAGAGGTATTTCAAAAATTGTCAGTTTTTAAGAGCTGTGCTTGCTTTACGAACACTTCAGAATTTTGCAAATTTGACTTTTTTTCTATTGCTGATATCATTTCCAGATGAAGCATTGCTAATAAGTGATAGACCGGGAAGCAAGCAAGCTACTTGCTCTACCCCATTGGGATGATCATTTTACAAGACAGATATTTTGACCTATAAGTTTCTGTGAGGTGGCAGATTTAGGAAATGGAGTGGAGAAATTCCTTTCCAATAGTTTATATATGGCATAAAGGAATCCTAAAGTATGAATATAAAATGGCAACATTTTCTCAAATGCACAAGAAAACACTGCTTAAATGACATGAATTATCGAAAGTGACTAAGGCAGATCATCTCCAGATTGTTTGTTTGTTTATTTATTTATTTATTTATTTTTACATTTTTGATGTGATTTCTGATTACTAGGCAATCCAATGGTCAATTTAGAATTATGCAACTATCTATATTCCCAAAATTATTTGAGTTTAATAATAAGCCAGAAGTATATGTTCTATCTGTACCAAAATTCTTTCATACGTCTCAACTGAAAAAAATACTATAATCAGCTTATTTGACTTCAGTGTTTTTTTAAAAAAGGCAAAAGGCAAGTCTTATGAAACTGTTATGTATCCGTCTAAAAATGTTTCAGAAATGCACAGCTCTTACATATAAAAAGGGCATTTTGGTTGCACTTTGGAATCAAGGCGTTAAATGTACTACTTGTATGACTTTAGCTTAATGGGCTGTCAACTGTCCAGGCAGCTGGAGTACAAAGCTAGGCATGTCTTTAATCTTCAAAGAAAAAAAAGTAAAGAGAATAAATTCAGCTATTAGCTTCCATGTAAAAACAAATGAAAGGAGAAGGTGAAAGCAAACAGTTTTAGAGTTCCTTAGTTTTGTTTTTGTTTCTTTCTTACAAATGTGAAATTATATTATCAATGTATGGTAAGTTATATGTACATATATATATATATATATATATATATATATATACAGAAAATACCATTTTTCTAAAGATGAATTCTATAATAAAGTAAGTTAATTAACAATAGAATTATGTCACAATTTTGAATATTTAACTAAAATATCTATTTTAAGCATATTTAGATTAGCCAAGGTTTGATTGTTTGAATTTTTACCCAGGAAAAGAGATAATTCTTCATTTTTATAACTTGCAGAGCTTTTGCATAGTTTTGATATTGCCATAAAACTATTAATAATTATATTAAACATCACCTCTGACATTCTTGTGATAGAGATCCCTGGTTTCTCACTTTCAAAGACCTTTAAAAAGATCTTTAAGTCTTTACTACACTCAGTTCAAAGACTATTCTGCTTTTCAAAATTTCTAGCTAATTTTTTCTTTAGATAATAAATACATGCTTTGAATTACCTTAGTAATACATGCATTATAAAAAAAGAATTTTTTAGTAGGTATATGATCCAAGGTAAGCTAATTTTCTTCAATTTTTCTATTCTGTTGGTGATCTTTTTTCTATTTTTTTCTTCAAATTAAATATTCCTATATTTCATTATAATATGTGAGTATTATTTTATATTTTTAATTAAAAATTTATTTTATTAAAGAAATACATATGCATATATTTTAGTCCAATAAATTCACAGGGCTACCCCATACAAATTTTTATTCCTAGACATAATTTATTCTAACATATTTGTATGTTTAGTAACTTTTTTTAAAGTTTGCTGAAGAGTTAGAAGGATGGATGGATGGATGGATGGTTGGGTGGATAGATAGACTGATTTTTGACCAAAGTAAAATTTATTCTTTTTTTTAAATTTAAATTCAATTAACATATAGTGTGTTATTCGTTTCAGAGGTAGAGTTCAGTGATTCATCAGTCTTATATAATACCAGTGCTCATTACATTACATGCCCTCCTTAATGTCCATCACCCAGTTACCCCATTCTCCCCCACCCCTTCCCATCCAGCAACCCTCAGTTTGTTTCCTATAATTAAGAGTCTCTTATGGTTTGTCTCCCTCTCTGATTTCATCCTATTTTTCCCTCCTTTCCCCTATGATCCTCTGTTTTGTTTTTTAAATTCCACACGAGTGAGATCATATAATTGTCTTTCTCTGCTTGACTTATTTTGCTAGCATAACACCCTCTAGTTCCGTTCACATAGTTGCCAATCGCAAGACTTCATATTTTTTTGATGGCTGAGTAGTATTCCATTGCATATATATACACCATCTTCTTCATTCATCTACCAATGCACATCTGGGTTCTTTCCATAGTTTTGCTATTGTGGACATTGCTGCTATAAACATCGGGGTGCAGGTGCCCCTTCAGATCACCACATTTGTATCTTTGGGATAAATACCAAGTAGTACAATTTCTGGGTCATAGGGTAGCTCTATTTTCAACTTTTTGAGGAACCTCCATACTGTTTTCCAGAGTGGCTGCACCATCTTGCATTCCCACCAATAGTGTAAGAGGGTTCCCCTTTCTCTGCATCCTCACCAACAACTGTCATTTCCTGACTTGTTAATTTTAGCCATTCTGACTGGTGTGAGGTGGTATCTCATTATGGTTTTGATTTGTATTTCCCTGATACCAAGGGATATTGAGCATTTTTTCATGTGTCTGTTGGCCATTTGGATGTCTTCTTTGGAGAAATGTCTGTTCATGTTTTCTGCCCCTTTCTTGATTGGATTATTTGTTGTTTGGATGTTGATATTCATTATTTCTTTATAGATTTTGGGTAATAGCCCTTTATCTGATAATGCATTTGCAAATATCTTGTCAATTGTCTTTTAGTTTTGTCGACTGTTTCCTTTTGCAGTGCAAAAGCTTTTTATCTTGATGAAGTCCCAGTAGTTCATTTTTGCTTCTGTTTCCCTTGCCTTTGGTGACCAAGTGAAATTTAGTTCTCTTATTCTTGTCCCCAGTAGACTCAAATGCACACACACACGTTTCTTCTTCAAATTTGTCAAGCACAGTTATATCACATTTTTTCTTTACTTGGATTTTCATGGCCTTTAGGTGTTTACATTTGTAAATTTTATTGTGCTGTAGAAGTAAAATATAAGCAATTTGCTATAGGTTTGTTATACTTCAATAACAGAAATGAATGAATGAATGAATAAATTAAGTGGTTTGCTTTTAGTGAATCTGTATATATACCCTAGTAATCATCTTTTACTCCCTAGTTAAAGCAAAGCTTACATTAATTAATTGTAGAACATTTAGTAGTAGTCTTCAGTGTCCAAATTTAATTCCTTCAATTTCCAGTGTAAAAATGTATTGTACAAAGTTTTCATGTGTCCTTTAGTGACATGTAGGCTACTTTTTTATCACTTAAATAAATATTACTTCCCTATTAAAAATACTTTCAATATTCTCCATTCTTATAAAGTTCAGACAACTTAACATATAATTCAGTGTCATAGACTTTCTGAAACTGCAGGCCATTCTTTTTGTGTGTGTGCGTGTGTTCCACTGGACAAATAAAAAGGTAGCTAGGTAGTTATAAGACATTACATAATGAATATGAGAAAGAGTTAAATCTATATAATGTCTCTACATCCAGCCCAATTGGAGCACTTTTTACTTATTTTTCTAAGACTTATTTCACAATTACAAAAGAAAAAAGAAAGTACTAAAATTCAAGCAAGAAAATAATATATTAACAAATAATACTTGAATAATAATTGCATCTACCGTGTAAACATCCTCCCCCCAATAATCATTCCAAACAGTTCAGCATATGTGATGTATAGACTATTTACTATGCATTCACAGGAGTTACGCATTTATGTGAATGTGTTTATTTTATTCTATTTTGCAACTTCCTCTTTTTCATCAAAAAAAAAAAAAAGAAAGAAAAAGCCATTGATATAGTTCCAGGTCAGTTGTACCCATCGACCGAATTCTGTCTAATGGCTCCATAGTATCTCTTATTGTGTCCAGAGCATGCTTTATTGAATAATTTCTCTGTTTATGAATATTTATTGTTTTCTATATCAAATGCTCAGGGATTTTTATCTTCAGTGCTAACTGCTAAAAGTTATGTGGTCAAATTCCTATTCATTTCCCAAATACTATTGCAGGTTTCCCTAATTCTCATTTGTGCTTCTAGTGTCTCTTTGAATTTCTGTATTAAAATACCTCTTACTTCAATTCAGTTATATATTTATAAGTTTACGTACAATATTAGTGGGTAAGTCCTTTTTCAACAACTACATTTCTAAAACAATAGACTCCTCAGAAATGTATGTTGATTTGAAGGATAAATGAATAAATGAATGTCTCATCACCAATTTGTCTTTATCCAATTGTAAGGTAAAATATTTTATTCTTGGGGTGCCTGGGTGGCTCAGTTGTTTAAATGTCTGCCTTCGGCTCAGGTCATGATCCCAGGGTCCTGGGATTGAGTCCGGAGTTGTCTCCCCTGCTCAGTGGGAAATCGGCTTCTCCCTCTCCCTCTGCCCCTCCCCCTGCTTGTGCTCTCACTCTCTCTCTCACTCTCTCTCTCTCAAATAAATAAATAAGATCTTAAAAATATATTTTATTTCTTTTTCCTAGTTAAGACTGTCAACATTACCCACTATTAAATTATTTTTATTTTTCCCTCTATGCATAGCCCAGTAATATCCCTCCTTTTTTTCCTGTGTTTCATTTATTCATTTGGAACCATTCAGCTTAGATGCTGGCAAAAGCAGATTGAGTCAGGGGTGCCTGGGTGGCTCAGTCATTAAGCATCGGCCTTCGGCTCAGTTCGTGATCCCAGGGTCCTGGGATCGAGCCCTGCATGGAGCCTCACTTGGGACTCCCTGCTTCTGCCCTTCCCTCTGCTTGTGTTCCCTCTCTTGCTGTGTCTCTCTCTGTCAAATAAATAAATAAAATCTTAAAAAAAAAAAAGCAGGTTGAGTCCGATTGGCAAGGTCTCTCTCCTCATATTTTTTTTTCCTCTCCTCATAAACTTAAATGTGAACAAGAACCAATTACATAGGTATGTATGTATAAACTTCAGCATATTTTATTAAAAAAACAGCAGAATTATAGTAATACATAGTGAGGAGACTTAATTTATCAGTCAACATTTTATGTAGAACCTTGTATGTTAAATTTTTTATCTTTCTCTTAATAGCACTGAGATCAATTTAATGTATTTGTAGTGAGGTGATAGGCTCAGATTGTCATTTTGAAAGATAACTCCACTTGTAATATATAAAACAGATTGAAAGTATAAAAGTAAATGTAGGTATATAGGAGAATGTTGCATTACTATAGGAAAAAGTGATATAGTAGCAGGGTTTTAAGTAGTCTGGATGGAGATGGAGAGAAGTTCATACATATAGGGGTAAAATTGGCAATGCATGATGTGGGATTAAATATGAGGCTATAAAAGAAAAAGAATTGGCAAGGATTGGCTCCACCTTTCACATTTTGGCTTCAACATCTGAACAGATGAGAGAGAAAACCTTGGTCTGATGGAAAAGATAATGAGTCTACATATGCAGATAAATTGTGTGTTCCTTTCAGGCATTCAAGTTTGTAGATACTTAATAAGCAGTTGGATATTTTGGTCTGTAATTCAGTAGGTTCTAACATATGTGAGAGAAATTTGAATACTGGAATACTCCAACTTCAAAAAGTAACAAGAATTGAAGTAATTAATAATAATTAATGGAGCATGATTAAGTGGGCAAAATGAGTTATATAATTTTAAAACTGAGTTCTTTCTAAAATTTACCACAGATAAATAACTATCAAATAAATATCCACATGAAACATGCAGGAAAAGTTAAAATACTATTTTAGCATGTCTGAATTTTTAACAAAGAATTTAAATTTATTTATTTATTTTTTAATTTTATTTTCTTTTAAAGATTTTATTTATTTATTTCACAGAGAGAGAGAGAACATGAGAGCAGGAACACAAGCAGGGCGAGTGGGAGAGGGAGAAGCAGGCTTCCCGATGAGCAGGGAGCCCGATGTGGGACTCGATCCCGGGACCCTGGGATCATGACCTGAGCCGAAGGCAGACGCTTAACGACTGACCCGCCCAGGCGCCCAAAGTATTTAAATTTAAAGCTTTGGAGTTTATTGTGATTTATTATGTTTCAAGCTTTAACCATCTTAAATGGCCCCTCCCTTATTACTTTGGAGTCCATAAATATAATGAGTTAGTGAATACTAAGTGGTTTTCAATTCATGGTGCATCGGTGGGAAAGAACAAAGGTGAGAGGATTATATGACATAACTCGATTTAGAAATTTGTGGATGATTCCATTTCTCTCTACATTAACTTTTATTTCAGAACTGAATCCAGGTATGACCAGTCTCTACTTCTTCCATATAGAATAGTTCAAAGATAGAATTCCTCAAGGCAGAGTTTTGATTTTACTCTGAATCAGCAGAAAGACATTTCATTCAGAAATCTAAAGTATGCTCTCACTTCGGTTACTTCCGGCTGTTGTCTTACAATACCATCCCTCCCTCAGGAAACATTATATCCCTCTAACTTGTTGCAATAGATAATAATGCAAAAATATGTGATAAAAAATGTCAAATAGATCCCTAAAATGTAAAACAACAAAAATCTTAGCTTTTTAATTGTACAATTTTCCACACACAGTTTCTATCCAAACTGCTGATAAAGTTTTAATAATTTGTTAAAACTTAAGCTCAGTGTTAAAATTTAAGCTAGTTTTTAATACCAGAAGGAGGTAATTTGTTCATTAAGAGTTTTATTCATTTAGATTTCTTAAAGTGCATTTTAATGTAAATTGCTTTTCACTTTTAAGAAAAGTATGTCTCTTCTTAATAGGTGACTTCATTTCAAATTTTAAATAGAAAATAATACAATTAACACATTTTCAGAGTAATGGGATTTTTATTTAAAAACATGAATCTTCTTTTCAAAAGAAAGCTTTTGCTTCTTCTATTATATATAAGGTCTCTGAGACAAGAGACCTCAGCTAACATCCTTAATGGTCTGATATACAAGTTGCAGATTTGATCAAAGTCTAAGATTTTAAATTTTAAAAAAATATACACTGTAAGATTCATAACTGAAAATCTAGAGCTGAATATGTTAAGAATAATAGGCAATAATAATAAAAGTGAGAGTGCATTCTTGGAATAAAAAAAGGATGAAGAGTCATTCATTTTTGTTTTAAGTCTCTCTGGCTGTCTAAAAATGACACAGAAAATTTACTTTTCTCGAAGAGGACTGTGAACTTGAAGCGTTAGAATTATGTGAAAATGAAAAGCAAGGGTGCCTGGGTGGCTCAGTCATTGAGCATCTGCCTTCGGCTCAGGTCATGATCCCAGGGTCCTGGGATCAAGTTCCACATCGGGCTCCCTGCTCTGCGGGGAGCCTACTTCTTTCTCTCCCACTCCCCCTGCTTGTGTTCCTGCTCTCGTGCTCTCTCTCTCTCTCTGTCAAATAAATAAATAAATAAATAAATAAATAAAATCTTAAAAAAAAGAAAATGAAAAGCAGGAACAGCCATGAGGGAGGGTGCAGTCCAAGATAATGACATAAGAATTCTTGATTCAGAACTTACCTCCTCCCATAGACACACCAAATCTAAAGTTCTATGTGGAACAATTCCCTCTAAAAAAGACCTGAAAACTAGCTGAACAGCTTCTTTACAGCAAACAATAAAAGGGCCACATTGAGGTGGGTGGGAGAGGCTGATGGACCCTTGCCATAAACCCCATCCCTGACACAGTGATCCACAATCATGAGGGATCTTACAAATCTAGTGATTCTACCCATGGAGCTGAGGGTTTGTATCCCACATTAGGCACACAGTCGTTATCACCTGTGCTGGAGAGATAAGCCCTCAAAACAGCTGGCTTTGAAAACTGACAGGGCTTACATCCAGGAGCCCAAACGACTATAACGAACTGAGACACTGCTCTTACAGGGTTCACATGCAGAGTCACTCGACCAAGGGCCCAGCACAAAAACAGCAGCTTGAAAAGTACCTAAGCTATATATGAAGGAGACTCATTTGCTAATTTTGAAGTTTTGCCAGAGCAGTAGAGGCCTGTTGGGACTCTCTCCAGGGATGGAGTGCCATTTTTGCACTCTCCCTCTACCTTCCACTGCCAGTGGGTGCATGCATTCCCTGCATACTTCCCTGTACACTTTCACTAAAGCAGGTGGGCATGCCTCAGCCTTGCACTACCCTACTGCCTCACTAAAGCCCATAGGTTTGTGCTGGCCCTATGTTGCCCCGCTGCCTTGCTAAAGCTAGCAGGCACACCCTGGACCTGTGCGCTCTCTCACTTTCCTAAAGCCAACAGAAACATGAAATCTACACAGGGATATCCCTTGATTCCTGACTCTGGTGGCCGGGGTTTGCTTTTTCGGGTCTGATAAGACTAGCAAGACTGGCTGACAATTGTAGAGACAGTTTTTGTCAGCCTACCACTCCCAGGGCACTTCACAGACCACAAACTGAAACATACCCTGAGACTTTCTGTGAAATAGGCCTATTTACTTGCCCTGGAGCTTCAGACTGAGGGTCAGGCTTTAGGTTTGTCACAAATCTAAAGGTTATGGAGGTCCTTCTTGAAGAATATAGGCCAGGGAAAACTATCTCTTTGCTCTCCCCTGGCTTTACTGAGCTCTCCAGTGCCTCTTAAAAAGGAGTTTACACATTCATCTGGGACCTGATTTTTGCAACTATTGCCTATGGGACACTTCCAGATTGTAGCAATGTTTATGATCGTGGTCCCATAGGACTGTATAAGTTGGCATACTGTAAAAGTAACTGCCTGAAGGTCTGGCTTCCAATTAGTCTTAAACTAGATGCTGACTGACATCACTCTTGTTTGAACACTGACAGGTCTTGGCATACCCTCAACAACTGGAACTTATTAGAATAAATCATACATCTTGGACAAATTGCAAAGGTTCAAGAGACAACCAAGAGCTAGAGCAAGACTGAATGATAAGTTTCATCTCCTACACATGACCATTCCTTCAAGACTGGGAGAGGTAGCTGTTTTGTCTAATACATAGAAATAAACACAGAGTCCAGCAAAATGAGGAAACAGAGGACTATATTCTAAATGAAAAAAATAAGGTAAAACCCCAGGAAAAAAATAATGAAGTGGAGATAAATAACTTACCTAATAAAGAGTTCAAAGGAATGTTCATAAAGATAGTAACTGAACTCAGAGGAAAAATGGGTGACACAGTAAGAACTTCAACAAAGAGTTAGAAAATATAAGAAAATACAAAACAGAAGTTATAGAGTGGAAGAATACAGTAATGGAAATGAAACACAGTGTAGAGGGTTTCAACAGAAAACTAGATGAAACAAAGAAAGGATTGGTGATCTAGAAGAGAAGACAGTGGAATGCATGCAAATGGGGCAGAGGAAAAAAGATATTAAAAAAATGATAACTTAAAGACCTATGGAACAACACTGAACAGAATAACTTTCACATTATAGGAGGCCCAGAAAGAAAATAGAGAGAAAGGGAAGCCTGGGTGGCTCAGTCAATTAAGCATCTGCCTTCAGTTCAGGTCATGATCCCAGGGTCCTGGGATCCAGGCCCACATCGGGCTCCCTGCTCAGTAGAGAGCCTGCTCTCCCTCTCCCACTGCTGCTCCCCCTGCTTGAGCTCTCTCTCTCGCTGTGTCTCTCTCTGTCAAATAAATAAATAAAATCTAAAAAAATAAAGAGAGAGAGAGAGAGAGAGAGAAAGGCAGAAGACTTACCTGAAGAAATAATGGTTAAAAACTTTCCTAAACTGGGGAAGTAAATAGACATCAAGATCGACAAATCCCAGAGGAGTTTCAAAAGGATAAGCAAAAAACAAACCTATACCAAGACACTTTATAATTAAAATTTCAAAAGTTAAAGAAAGAGATCTTAAAAGCAGCAAGAGAAAAATAATACGTTATGTACAAAAGATAAGACTATCAGCAATTTTTTTCAGAAACTTTGCAGGCCAGAAGAGAGTGGCACAATATATTCAAAGGACTGAAAGGAAAAAAACTTCCAACCAACAATACTCTACATGACCAAGTTTCCATTCATAATTGAAGGAGAAATAAAGAGTTTTCCAGACAGGCAAAAGCTGAAGGAGTTCTTCACCCCTAAACTGGCCTTATAAGAAATCTTAAAGCGACATCTTTAATTTGAAAATAATGAGCACTAATTAGTAACAAGAAAACACATGAAAGTATAAATCTCACTGGTGAAAGCAAGTATGTAGTAAAGTTAGTGGATTAATCACTTTTAAAGTTAGTATGAAAGTTAAAAGACAAACGGAGTAAAAATAACTGTAACTACAATAATTAGTTAAGGGATACACAAGATAAAAAGAATGTAAAATGTGATATCAAAAACAAAGTCTGGGGGTGGGTGGTGAAGATTAAACTGTAGAGTTTTAGAATGCAATCAAACTTAGGTTAGCATCAATTTAAAATAGACTGTTACTTATAGGCTGTAATATGTGAGCCAAAAAACAAAAAGTTTTGTAGTAGACATGCAAAAGATAATGTAAAAGAAATCCAAGCATAGGGCGCCTGGGTGGCTCAGATGGTTAAGCGTCTGCCTTCGGCTCAGGTCATGATCCCAGGGTCCTGGGATCGAGTCCCACATTGGGCTCCCTGCTCCTTGGGAGCCTGCTTCTCCCTCTGCTTCTCTCTCTCTCTCTCTCCCTCTCTCTCTCTCCTCCTCTGTCTCTCAGGAATAAATAAATAAAATCTTTAAAAAAAAAAAAGAGAAATCCAAGCATAACACTAAATGAAGTCAAATCACAAGGGAAAAGAGCAAGAGAAGAAGAAAGGAACAGAGAAGAACTATGAAACAGCCAGAAAACAGTGAACACAATGACAATAAGTACATATCATCAAAGTAAAAGATGTTAGAACTCATAAAGGAATTCAGTAAACTTTCAAGGTATAAGATCAATAAACAAAAATCTGTTGAATTTCTATAACTAATAACAGACTACCAGAACAAGACATTTTAAAAAAATCATTAAATTGCATCAAAAAGATTAAAATACCTAGGAATAAATTTAATCAAGGAGTTAAAAGGCTGAGACACTGAAAACTATTAGACAATGATAAAAAAATTGAAAAAAAATATATATAAGTGGAAAAATATTCTGTGCTCATGGATTGGAAGAATTAGTATTGTTAAAATATCCATATTACTGAAAACAGTCAATAGACTTAATGCAATTCCTGTCAAAATTCCAGTGGCCATTCTGATAGTGTGTTGTGATAGTTATTGAGTTTTAGTTTACAGTTCCCTGAAGGCTAATGACATTGAACAACTTTTCATGTGCTTATTACCATCTGTATATTTTCTGAGGTGAAATATCTCTTTGTGACTTTTGCCTATTTTCTCATTGAATTTTAGGTTTTTTTTTTTAAATTTTTGCTGTTGAATTTTAAGAGTTCTTTATATATTGGATACCAGTTACTTGGCATGTGATTTGCAAACACTTTCTCCTAGTCTGTTGCTTGTCTTTCACCCTTTCAACAAGGTCTTTAGTTGAGCAAAAGTTTTTAATATTGATGTAGTCTAACTTATCAATGTTTCTTTTGTGGTTCATTATTTTGTGTCAAGTCTAAGAACTCTTCACCTAATTCTAGATGCTAAAGAATTTCCCCTATGTTTTTTTTTATTATAGTACGTTAATCACCATACATCATTAGTTTTTGATGTAGTGTTCCATGATTCATTGTTTGCATATAAGACCCAATGCTCCATTCAGTACATGCCCTCTTTAATACCCATTGCCAGGCTAACCCATCCCCCCACCCCCCTCCCCTCTAGAACCCTCAGTTTGTTTCTCAGAGTCCATAGTCTCTCATGTCTCATCTCCCCCTCCGATTTCCCCCCCTTTATTTTTCCCTCCTTATTGTCTTCTTTTTTTTTCTTTTTAACATATAATGTATTGTTTCAGAGGTACAGGTCTGTGATTCCAGTCTTACACAATTCACAGTGCTCACCATAGCACATACCTTTCCCAATGTCTATCACCCAGCCACCCCATCCCTCCCCCCCACCACTCCAGCAACCCTCAGTTTATTTCCTGAGATTAAGAATTCCTCATATCAGTGAGATTATATGATACATGTCTTTCCCTGATTGACTTATTTCACTCAGCATAATACCCTCCAGTTCCATCCAAGTCATTGCAAATGGCAAGATTTCATTCCTTTTAATGGCTGCATAATATTCCATTGTATATATATACCACATCTTCTTTATCCATTCATCTGTCAGTGGACATCTTGGCTCTTTCCCTAATTTGGCTATTGTGGACATTGCTGCTATAAATATCGGGGTGCACATATCCTTTCGGATCCCTACATTTGTATCTTTGTGGTAAATACCCAGTAGTGCAATTGCTGGGTCATATGCAGGCAAAGATGTAGAGAAACTGGATCATTTATACATCATTATTGGGAATATAAAACAGTGTAGCCATTCTCAAAAACATTTGGCAGTTTTTAAAAAACCTATACATGAAACTTCCATACAACCCAACATTTATCCTAGAAAAATTAAAATTCATGTTCACACAAGAACCTGTACATAAATGTTCGTAGTGCCTGTATTTGTAATGGCCCAAAACTGTAATTAACACACATCCTTTAACTTGTGAATGGTTAAACAAACAGGTAGATCCATATCATCGAAAACTTTTTGGAAATAAAATGAAACAAACTATTTATACATATATTCAACAACTTGGATGGATCACCAGAAAGCTATGCTGAATGAAAAAGCCAATTTTAGGTTACAAATTGCATGATTCCTTTTATAGAACATCCCTGAAATGACAAGATTATAGAAATGGAGAACAGATCAGTGTTAGTCAAGGGCTGAGGAGGCAGAAGTAGGTGTGACTATGAAAGGGAATAGGACTTCTATATGGTGAAGGTGATATTTTGTATCTTGTACCAATGTGAATAACTTGGTTGTGATATTGTACTAGAATTTTTGCAAGATGTCACTGTTGGGGGAAACATGGTAAAGGGTGCACAGATTCTCTATTATTTCTTACCACTGTGTATAAATCTATAATTTTCTCAAAATAAAGCTTAATTAAAAAATGAAAAAATTTCCAATGGCATTTTCCACAGAAATAGAATAAATGATCTTAAAATATAAGGAACCACAAAAGACCCTGAATAGCCAAAGCAATCTTAAGAAAGAAGAACAAAGCTGGAGACATGTTCCCCGATTTCAAACTATATTATAAAGCTATACTAATCAAAACAGTACGGTTTTGGCATAAGAACAAACACATAAGTAAATAGAACAGAATGGAGAGTGCAGAAATAAACTCATGCATATATGACCAATTAATTTATGACAAAGAGGGCAAAAATATGAAATGGGAAAGGACAGTGTTTTCAAGAAATGGAGAAACTGGACAGGTACATGACAAGTCAAAGTAGAGTACTATCTTAAACCATGTACAAAGATTAACTCAAAATGGATTAAAAATGGATCAAAAGGTTGACTATGAGATCTGAAACCATAAAATTCCTAGAAGAAAACATAGACTCTAATCTCCTTGCATCAGTCTTGGTAAAGAGTTTTGGGACCTGACTCCAAAAGCAAAGGAAACAAAATAAAAATAAACAAATGGGACTACCTCAAACTAAAAAGTTTCTGCACTGAAAAAGAAATCATCAGCAAAATGAAAAGGCAATCTACTGAATGGCAGAAAATATTTACAAATCATATATCTGATAAGAGGTTGATGATATACAACATATATAAAAAACATACAACTCAATAGCAAAAAAACCCCACAAAGTTATATTAAAAATGGACAGAAGATCTAAATAGCTATTTTTACAGGCACATGAAAAGATGTTCAACATCACTAATCAACAGGGAGATATAAATAAAAAACACAATGAGATTTCACCTCACACCTGTTAGAATGATTATTATCCAAAAGACAAGGAAAAACAATGTTGGTGTGGATATAGAGAAAAGGAAACCTTTGTATACTGTAGCTGGGAATGTAAATTCTTTCAGCCATTATGGAAAACAAGATGGAGTTTCCTTAGAAAATTAAACACAAAACTACTGTATGATTCAGCAATTCCACTTCTGGGTATTATTCAAGGGAAATAAAAATACCAGTTGAAAAGATATAAGCACTCATGTTCATTGCAGCATTATTTACAATAGCCAAGATACAGAAACAACCTAAGTTCAATACATTAATGGATAAAGAAGTTGTGGTGTGTGTGTTTGTGTGTATGTGTGTAATGGAATACTACTCAAACATAAGAATGACAGCTTGTATGTTAAGGGAAATTAGGCAGAAACAGACAAATATCATATGATTTTCTTTATATGTGAAATTTAGAAAACAAAACAAATGAACAAACATAATAAAACAAAACAAAGCTCATAGTTACATAGAACAGATTGGTGGTTGAGAGAGTGGAGGAGGGTTGAGGGGTAGGTAAAATGAATGAAGGGGTTTAAGAGGTACATACTTCCATGGGGTGCCTGGGTGGCTCAGTCAGTTAAGCGTCTGCTTTCGGCTCAGGTCATGATCCCAGGGTCCTGCGATCAAGCCTCTCATCGGGCTCCCTGTTCCGTAGGAAGCCTGCTTCTCCCTCTCCCTCTCCCACTCCCCCTGCTTGTGTTCCTGCTCTCGCTGTGTCTCTCTCTGTCAAATAAATAAATAAAATCTTAAAAAAAAGGTACGTATTTCCAGTTATAAAATAAGTAAGTCATGGGGCTATAACGTACAGACAGTGACAGTAGTTAATGATATTTTATTGCACATCTGAAAGTTGATGAGAGGGCACCTGGGTGGCTCAGTTGGTTAAGCGACTGCCTTCGGCTCAGATCATGATCCTGGAGTCCCAGGATCGAATCCTGCATCGGGCTCCCTGCTCAGCGGGGAGTCTGCTTCTTGCTCTGACCCTCTCCCCTCTCATGCTCTCTCTCTATCTCATTCTCTCTCTCAAATAAATAAATAAAATCTTTGAAAAAGAAAGTTGATGAGAGTAAATCTTAAAAGTTATCATGAGAAAAATAAGTTTTATAACTTTGTATGGTGATTGATGGCAACTAGACTTACTGTGGTGATCATTATACAGTATATACAAATATCGAATCATTGTGTGTACACATGAAACTAATATAATATTATATGTTAATTATGCCTTAAATAAAAGGCTAGAACAGGCACTGAGCAAAGTATTAATGATTTCATTCTACTTAGAATTATATCCTGCCATCTTTTCGGGTCTCCTCCCTTGGTTTACTAAGTTCTCTCAATATCTGTCCTGGTCTTCTTTTAATGCTTATAAACTGACCTCTGTTATGTTTATGAGAAACAATTTAGAAATCTAGTCAGATGATTTGAACAACTCAAGGAGGAAAGAGTCTAATGCTCCACAGTATTACTGAAAGTAACCAGAATCAATCTCATTATATGCTCATTCATTAATTCATTTAACATTAGAGAACATCACATGCCACAGTCTATTCTAGATACTTGGGAGAATTTTCTTGATTTGGGCAATATTCAGAGTTCCTCAATGTCAGGTGACTACTGTTACAACTGAAGGAAGAATATATGTATAAAGATACACAGTGAGTATATGTATATTGCCTCAAACTCCTTGCACCAGGACCAGATAACATCCAATAAGAGGCGTTTAGAACAGTATTTGCAACTATTTATAGACACTTGCTTTAGATACATTTGGGCTTTTGAAATTTTTAGGGGTTTTTGTTTGTTTGTTTTTTTGTTTTAGGTTTCTATCTCTTTTCAAAGCCTAGTAGTACATGGTGTTTTGTATAAGAAAATTGAGGACAGATAGCATGGTACAGGGGGTGGGGAGGAAGAAATATTTGGCTGTATATATTCTTAGGTTGTTCCTGAGGCTTGTGGAAAGCAATGAGAGAAAAGAAATCATGAGGACAGAAACCCTAAGGAAAAAAAAAAGCTTTTTACAATGTCAATAAAATACAGCATGATGCTCTGTGCTTTTGTTATATTGTAGAGAAAAATGTTTAAGAAGACATAAATTTATGTGAACTGCTGAGTTTTTCTGACAATTTTTATTTATTTTACCTTGCAAGTGTAAACAAGATAAAAGAAATATTTTGCTTGTATTACTGTACCATTGGCAGAGATGGATCTTATGAATGTTATCACAACTGAAGTTCTTGATGTTGGTCAATGGAAGAAAATTGATCAAATTCAACTTTTCAGTTTATGCAAACCAAAGAAACAAGAGTAACTTTTCTTCCCCATTATCCTTCTACTTAATTATAAAAACACTAGAGCAGAGTCATTTGTCTTGTGGTGATAAGGAAATTAACTCATATAGTAAACAGTGAATGTCTTTTATATGGCTGCATCATTTGGTAGTGATCAAGACTGAAACCCAGGGGATATTTAATAGACTGTATTTGAATAAGATATTACAGTAGATGCTGTTGATCCCCAAACAGATCTCCTCTGCCAGATTGATGCACCCATCCTCCAGCTTTTGTAAAGTGTTGGTTGCTAATGTTCAAAGCTGCTTCCTCTCCTAGGTAACTGCTGCAGCCAGAAGAAAGTACATTCGTTGGGAGCTTATATAACCACCCGTCTTCTTTGGGGGCAGTCTCTAGCCTATGAATGGCTGATATGAAGGTATCTTTGTTTCAAGGGGACAAAATTCTGCAGTAACATTTCTGTTTAAGAATCCACCTCCTTCTCTGTGGATCAGGCCATGGTAGACTTGATCAGAGTTGATATCTTTGGTTGACTCCTCCTTACTCTTACATTTCACCCACTTCAGAATTTTTTTTCATTAAAACCACGCCCTTAATATATCACTGGTATGCAAATCTCCTTTTCAGGATCTGTTTCTAAGGAATTTGAATTAAGACAGGTAGTATGAGCTCCTGAGGTAATGCATACTTCATACCTTCAAATGAATTATATAATCTGTGGGTACAGAACACTTTCTTAGACCTCCTCTTATATTCTTTCTTTTTTGGTGTGATGAAATGAAGATTTCTCAAGAATCACTACATATCTGACTTACTCATTGAGCATGTATTCTATGATGGGGTCAGCAAACTTTTTCTTTTAATTTTTATTGTTATGTTAATCACCATACATTACATCCTTAGTTTTGGATGTAGTGTTCCATGATTCATTGTTCGTGCATAACACCCAGTGCTCCACGCAGAATGTGACATCTTTAATATCCATCACCAGGCTAACCCATCCCTCCACCCCCCTCCCCCCTCCCCTCTAGAAGCCTCAGTTTGTTTTTCAGAGTCCATCGTCTCTCATGGTTCATCTCCCCCTCTGAATTCCCCCCTTCATTCTTCCCCTCCTGCTACCTTCTTCTTCTTTTTTTTTCTTAACATATATTGCATTATTTGTTTCAGAGGTACAGATCTGTGATTCAACAGTCTTACACAATTCACAGCACTCGCCATAGCACATACCCTCCCCAATGTCTATCACCCAGGCACCCCATCCTTCCCAACCACCCACCACTCCAGCAACCCTCAGTTTGTTTCCTGAGATTAAGAATTCCTCATATCAGTGAGGTCATATGATACATGTCTTTCTCTGATGGACTTATTTCGCTCGGCATAACACCCTCCAGTTCCATCCATGTCGTTGCAAATGGCAAGATCTCATTCCTTTTGATGGCTGCGTAATATCCATTGTATATATATACCACTTCTTCTTTATCCATTCATCTGTTGATGGACATCTTGGCTCTTTCGACAGTTTGGCTATTGTGGACATTGCTGCTATAAACATTGCAGTGCACGTACCCCTTCGGATCCCTACATTTGTATCTTTGTGGTAAATACCAAGTAGTGCAATTGCTGTATCATATGGTAGCTCTATTTTCAACTTTTTGAGGAACCTCCATAATGTTTTCCAGAGGGGTTGCACCAGCTTGCAGTCCCACCAACAGTGTTGGAGGGTTCCCCTTTCTCCACATCCCCGCCAACATCTGTCATTTCCTGACTTGTTAATTTTAGCCATTGTGACTGGTATAAGGTGGTATCTCACTGAGGTTTTGATTTGGATTTCCCTGATGCTGAGGGATGTTGAGCAATTTTTCATATGTCTGTTGGCCCTCTGGATGTCTTCTTTGGAAAAATGTCTGTTTGTGTCTTCGGCCCATTTCTTGATTGGATTATTTGTTCTTTGGGTGTTGAGTTTGATAAGTTCTTTATAGATTTTGGATACTAGCCCTTTATATGATATGTCATTTGCAAATATTTTCTCCCATTCTGTCGGTTGTCTTTGGTTTTGTGGACTGTTCCTTTTCTGTGCAAAAGCTTTTTATCTTGATGAAATCCATATACTTCATTTTTGCCCTTGCTTCCCTTGCCTTTGGCGATGTTTCTAGGAAGAAGTTGCTGCGGCTGAGGTCGAAGAGGTTGCTGCCTGTGTTCTCCTTTAGGATTTTGATGGACTCCTGTCTCACATTTAGGTCTTTCAACCATTTGGAGTCTATTTTTGTGTGTGGTGTTAGGAAATGGTCCAGTTCCATTCTTCTGCATGTGGCTGTCCAATTTTCCCAACACCATTTGTTGAAGAGACTGTCTTTTTTCGATTGGACATTCTTTCCTGCTTTGTCAAAGATGAGTTGACCATAGAGTTGAGGGTCCATTTCTGGGCTCTCTATTCTGTTCCATTGATCTATGTGTCTGTTTTTGTGCCAGTACCATACTGTCTTGATGATGACAGCTTTGTAATAGAGCTGGAAGTCTGGAATTGTGATGCCGCCAGCTTTGCTTTTCTTTTTCAACATTCCTCTGCCTATTTGGGGTCTCTTCTGGTTCCATACAAATTTTAGGATTATTTGTTCCATTTCTTTGAAAAAAGTGGATGGTATTTTGATGGGGATTGTGTTGAATGTGTAGATTTCTCTAGGTAGCAGTGACATCGTCACAATATTTGTTCTTCCAATCCATGAGCATGGAACGTTTTTCCATTTCTTTGTGTCTTCCTCAAATTCTTTCATGAGTATTTTTTAGTTTTCTGAGTACAGATCCTTTGCCTCTTTGATTAGATTTATTCCTAGGTATCTTATGGTTTTGGGTTCAATTGTAAATGGGATCAACTCCTTAATTTGTCTCTCTTCTGTCTTGTTGTTGGTGTATAGGAATGCCACTGGTTTCTGTGCATTGATTTTATATCCCACCACTTTACTGAATTCCTGTAGGAGTTCTAGCGGTTTTGGGGTGGAGTCTTTTGGGTTTTCCACATAAAGTATCATATCATCTTCAAAGAGTGAGAGTTTGACTTCTTCTTTGCCGATTTGGATGTCTTTGATTTCTCTTTGTTGTCTGATTGCTGTGGCTAGGACTTCTAATACTATGTTGAATAGCAGTGGTGAGAGTGGCCGTCCCTGCCGCATTCCTGACCTTAGGGGGAATGTTCTCAGCTTTTCCCCATTGAGAATGATATTCGCTGTGGGTTTTTCATAGATGGCTTTTATGATATTGAGGTATGTACCCTCTAACCCTATACTCTGAAGAGTTTTGATCAAGAAAGGATGCTGTACTTTGTCAAATGCTTTTTCTGCATCTATTGAGAGGATCATATGATTCTTATTCTTTCTTTTGTTAATATATTGTATCACTTTGATTGATAGGCGGATGTTGAACAAACTTGCAGCCCAGGGATAAATCCCACTTGGTCATGGTGAATAATGCTTTTAATGTACTGTTGGATCCTATTGGCTAGGATTTTGGTGAGAATTTTTGCATCCATGTTCATCAAGGATATCGGTTGTAATTCTCCTTTTTCATGGGGTCTTTGTCTGGTTTTGGGATCAAGGTAATGATGGCCTCATAAAATGAGTTTGGAAGTTTTCCTTCCATTTCTATTTTTTGGAACAGTTTCAGGAGAATAGGTATTAATTCGTCTTTAAATGTTTGGTAGAATTCCCCTGGGAAACCATCTAGCCCTGGGCTTTTGTTTCTTGGGAGATTTTTGATGACTGCTTCAATTTCCTTAGTGGTTATACGTCTGTTCAGGTTTTCTATTTCTTCCTGGTTCAATTTTGGTAGTTGATACATCTCTAGGAATGCACCCATTTCTTCCAGGTTATCTAATTTCCTGGCACAGAGTTGCTCATAATATGTTCTTATAATTGTTTGTATGTCTTTGGTTGGTTGTGATCTCTCCTCTTTCATTCACGATTTTGTTGATTTGGATCATTTCTCTTTTCTTTTTGATAAGTCTGGTCAGGGGTTTATCAATATTATTAATTCTTTCAAAGAACCAGCTCCTAGTTTCACTGATCTGTTCTACTGTTCTTTTGGTTTCTATTTCATTGATTTCCTCTCTGAGCTTTATTATTTCTCTTCTCCTGCTGGGTTTAGGCTTTATTTGCTGTTTTTTCTCTAGCTCCTTTAAGTGTAGGGTTAGGTTGTGTATTTGAGACCTTTCTTGTTTCTTGAGAAAGGCTTGTATTGCTATCTACTTTCCTCTCAGGACTGCCTTTACTGTATCCCAAAGATTTTGAACAGTTGTGTCTACATTTTCATTGGTTTCCATGAATTTTTTTAATTCTTCTTTAATTTCCTGGTTGACCCATTCATTCTTTAGTAGGATACTCTTTAGCCTCCATGTATTTGAGTTCTTTCCAACATTCCTCTTGTGATTGAGTTCTAGTTTCAAAGCACTGTGCTCTGAAAATATGCAGGGAATAATCCCAATCATTTGGTACCGTTTGAGACCTGATTTGTGACCTACGATGTGACCTATTCTGGAGAATGTTCCATGGGCACTAGAGAAGAATGTGTATTCCGTTGCTTTGGGATGGAATGTTCTGAATATGTCTGTGAAGTCCATTTGGTCCAGTGTGTCATTTAAAGTATTTATTTCCTTGTTGATCTTTTGCTTAGATGATCTGTCCGTTTCAGTCAAGGGGGTGTTAAAGTTCCCCACTATTATTGTATTGTTGTCAATGTATTTCTTTGCTTTTGTCTTTAATTGCCTTATAAAATCGGCTGCTTGCATGTTAGGGGCATAGATATTTACAATTGTTAGATCTTCTTGTTGGATAGACCCTTTAAGTAGGATATAGTGTCCTTCCTCATCTCTTATTACAGTCTTTGTTTTATTTATTTTTTTTTCAAAGATTTTATTTATTTATTTGAGAGAGAGAGAGAATGAGAGATAGAAAGCACGAGAGGGAAGAGGGTCAGAGGGAGAAGCAGACTCCCTGCTGAGCAGGAAGCCCGATGCGGGACTCGATCCTGGGACTCCAGGATCATGACCTGAGCCGAAGGCAGTCGCTTAACCAACTGAGCCACCCAGGCGCCCTACAGTCTTTGTTTTAAAATCTAATTTGTCTGATATAAGGATTGCCACCCCAGCTTTCTTTTGGTGTCCATTAACATGGTAAATCGTTTTCCACCCCCTCACTTTCAATCTCGGGATGTCTTTGGGTCTAAAATGAATCTCTTGCAGATAGGATATTGATGGGTCTTGTTTTTTAATCCATTCTGATAGCCTGTGTCTTTTGATTGGGGCATTTAGCCCATTTACATTCAGGGTAACTATTGAAAGATATGAATTTCGTGCCATTGTATTGCCTGTAAGGTGACTGTTACTGTATATTGGCTGTGTTCTGGTCTATGCTGTTTTTTGGCTCTCTCTTTGCTTAGAAGACCCCTTTCAATATTTCTTGTAGGGTTGGTTTCATTTTTGCAAATTCCTTTAGTTTTTGTTTGTCCTGGAAGATTTTTATCTCTCCTTCAATTTTCAATGACAACCTAGCTGTATATAGTATTCTTGGCTGCATATTTTTCTCGTTTAGTGCTCTGAAGATATCTTGCCAGTCCTTTCTGGCCTGCCAGGTCTCTATGGATAGGTCTGTTGCCAATCTAATATTTCTACCATTGTAGGTTACATATTTCTTCTGCCGAGCTGCTTTCAGGATTTTCTCTTTGTCTCTGAGACTCATAAGTTTTACTATTAGATGTCGGGGTGTTGACCTATTTTTATTGATTTTGAGAGGGGTTTTTGTGCCTCCTGGATTTTGATGCCTGTTTCCTTCCCCACATTAAGGAAGTTCTCTGCTATAATTTGCTCCAATATACCTTCTGCCCCTCTCTCTCTTTCTTCTTCTTTTGGGATCCCAATTATTCTAATGTTGTTTCATCTTATCGTATCACTTATCTCTCGAATTCTGCCCTCGTGATCCTGTAATTGTTTCTCTCTCTTTTTCTCAGCCTCTTTATTTTCCATCATTTGGTCTTCTATATCGCTGATTCTCTCTTCTGCCTCATTTATCCTAGCAGTTAGTGTCCCCATTTTTTATTGCACTTCATTAATAGCCTTTTTGATTTCGATTTGGTTAGATTTTAGTTCTTTTATTTCTCCAGGAAGGGTTTCTCTAATAACTTCCACGTTTTTTCAAGCCCAGCTAGTATCTTTAAAATCATGATTCTGAACTCTAGGTCCAACATTCTACTAATGTCCGTATTGAGTAGGTCCCTGGCTGACGGTTCTACCTCTTGCTCTTTTTGATGAGGTGATTTTTTTTATCCTGTCATTTTGTCTAGAGGAGAATAGATGAATGAGAGAACAAAATGCTAACAGGTTAACAACATTCCCAGCAAATATACTCTAAACAAATCAGAAAAGACCTGAAACCAGGGGAAAAGAAAGGGAAAGAAAGAGAAAGAAAAAAAGAAAAAGATAAAGATAAAAACAAACAAAAACAGAACAAAACAAAAAAAAAAACAGAATATGATCAAATATGATCAGGCTAGTGCATATATCAGTGCCACACACTAGATTTTGGGTATATTTTGGTCTGTTAGAAGAAAGTGCCTCCTAAAATTTTAAAGAAAGAAAGATTTATATGTGTACAAAATAAGGGTTGATACAATGAAGGGATGGAAGATGACTGTAAAGATGAAAATTATAAAAGATTTTATAAAAGGAATTGATAAGATAAGAAGTTGTTTGAAAAACGAAAGAAGAAGATTTAAAAATAAAAAGAAAAAAAAGGGAGAGAATATGATCAGGGAGGAGACTAGAACAAAGCCATTCACTAGTGATTTAGGGTATATTTTGATCTGTTAGAAGAAACTGTATCTCAAAATTTTAAAGAGAGAACAACTTATATATATATATGCCAAAAATAAAAGTATCTACTATGAAGGGATAGAATATGACTCTAAAGTTGAAAAATATTTTTTTTTCAAAAAGGGATTGGTAAGATGTTGGTTGAAAAAGGGAAAAACAAAAATTCAAAAAAAAAAAACAGTTAAAAAAATAACTTTGAAAAACTCATGAATCATGGTAAAAAAGCCATGAATTCTATATGCAGTATTCCCCTAGCGCTGGAGTTCTCCCATTCTCCTTGATTGGTAAACTTGGTCTTGGCTGGTTGTTTGTGCTGATCTTCTGGGGGAGGGGCCTGTTGCCGTGGTTCCCAAATGTCTTTGTGGAGGCAGAATTGCCCTGCCCTTGCCTGTCTGGGCTAGGTAATCTGCTCGGGTTTGCTCTCAGGAGCTTTTGTTCCCTGCAAGCTCTCGGTACAGCTTTGGAGGACAAAAGCGAAAATGGTGGCCTTCCAGTCTCCGCCTGGAGGACCCAAGAACTTAGGGCCCCGCTCCTCAGTGGGCCCCAGAGAAAAGCAGTCAGTCACTCCCCTGTCCCAGGTCTCTGGCCGCGCTCCGTGCTCACCTGGCCTGTGACTGAGCGTTTCTATCTCCGGCACCCGACTCGGTGTGGAGTCTCCAAACCCAGCAGATCCCTGCGGTGTGCTCCCGCGCTTTCCTCCTGGGGGAGGAAGGGGAGTCTCTCCGGATCTGCCGCTTGTTGGGTCCCTGCTGGAGGAGCAGTGGCCTGATTTCCAGTAAGTGGTCGCTTTTCTGTTCAGAGAGTTGTTGTTATTCTTCTCTTCTATCTCCTGTTGAGTTCATAGGTGTTCAGAATGGTTTGATCCCTATTCAGCTGAATTCCTGAGACTAGACGAAATCCAGGTCTCCTACTCCTCCACCATCTTGCTCCTAGGAGCAAACTTTTTCTGTGAAGAGACATATAGTAAATATTTTTGGCCTTATGGACCATAAAGTCTTAGTCACAACTACTCAGCTCTACTGTCGAAGTGTGAAAAGAGCCATATATAATACATAAACAAATGGAAGTGGCTGTGTGCAAATTATTAACAAAACAGAATACAACCAGATTTGGCCATAGATTGCTGACCCATGTTCTATGGTATCAATCCAATTTACTCAATCTGAAAAACTCAGAATTATACTTTAATACATTGTGTGAAACACCAAAAGTAATTTTGATTCCAATCAATGGTTAAAATCTACATATTTGCTGTTATGTTCTGTTCCCTTTTGTTAAACTTTATGTTCTAAGCATTTTTTTCTGTTTTGTGTTTTTAAATTGTAGCTCTACTCTTATCCTGGTTATAAATGTTTTTGCTACTATTTTGTTTTAATTTTTTTTTGTTGTTTGTGCCCTATCATTGATCTCCTTGCTCAAGTTTTCTATTTTCCATTCTTGCTTGTTCTTGCTTGTTTGCTTTGAGGAAAAGACTAAGCCCCTTAGGAAATATGATGTTGTAGGTAGATTAAGAACTGTCTGAATGATTATTCTTCCAGGAAAAAAAAAAACAAAACTCTGTCACATTTTGTTTATGGTATACAATATTCCACCTGGCGTCCCATTTTTTTTTTTTTCTGGAGTAAAATTCTTACTTCTCTAAGTCTTTTTCTAGGTTTACAGTACAGTGACATATAACCCCTATCGTATTATATTTACATAATACTTTAATACAGAGTAGGGATCAAAAATATTAGATGAAGAAATTCATCATTAAATTACTCAGCCCAGATAGACTCCCATTCTGGTACTGTTGATTTATGGGGTTTATCTTTCATACTATACTTTTTATCATTGGTATATAAAGTTTATATTTAAAAATAAATAAGTTTTTTTTTTACTCTTCATTTATACCCCAAGGTCATCTTTATCCAAAAATATGCTGTATAAATAAGCCTTCTTACAGTTTCCAAGATCCCTTAATTGGATGAAACATTATTTTTATTACTGTTACAAGTTTGTTCCTAGAAGGTTAATTTGTAAATAAAGGGGACCTACTGAGTTCTCATTATTTTTTGTTTTGCAAAGATCATTGGCCTTTCATTGGTAATGATGATGAGGTACACATTTTCATTTTCTTTGTTGTTAGATATATATTATTATACCTATTTGCTTTTTGGGATTCTAACATCTTGAGAAAGTTGAAAGTTTTTTTCTTCTCTGCTTCCTCATTTTCCTTCTCCTTTCTTTTCTGAGAGTAAAGTTTAGAAAACATCTAAGATGATGACATAAAAGTAAGGGGAATAGTTCAGTGAAAAAAATTATATTTTAACTTTGAAAATATGTCTAATTGTCACATGAAAACATTTAGGACAATTGCACCATTTGCTGTTGTTAATACCTTTGTCTCCAACAAATCTTTTCTAAGCTTGATGGGTTTTTAACTTAAATTATTAAATAACATTTTTATATTTTTATAAATCTTTCTAATAGCTTAACAATCCCTTCCTAAATTAAGACCACACTAAATATACAATTGTATTCATGTTTTCGTCACAATTCATATATTTTAAATACATGGAATATGGCTAAGCTAATATTAGAATCAAGGAAGTCTGAAATAAAATGGTATTATAAAACCTTGCAAGTTACAGTTTGATAACTGCATGCTTTTATGATGCAATATTTCATATAGTGAGCTATTTTGTATGTTACTTATTCATTAATTTATATCTGTAATCAAGTATATATAGACAACTATTTAGATGTTACTTGTTTCAGATGCCAACATTTTGAAAAGGAGGTACAAATACAAAGATAAATAAAACATAAGTTCTTTTCTAGAGGAATTTAAAATCAAAGGCAGAAAGATGAAAAAGAACTCCAACTAAGGCAAAAAATGAGTAACTTGAGAGATTTACAAATAAAAGCCTATGAGGATTAAGGTACTGAGTAGAATGTACCACACTGAGAAATCAAGAAATCTCCTTAAAGAAAGCAATGTTTAAACTTCATCAAGAAAATAAATAAAACTTCTCCAAGTAGTGATAGTTAGGAGGGCATACAAGATGTAAGGGTGATTCTGAATTAAGGCACAGAGGCAACCCAGCATGAAACATACCAAGAAGTAATAGGTACTACAAAATGTATATGGACAGGGATAGCATTTCCAGAGTGGTAGCATAAGGAGTTCCATAGACTCTCTCCCCAGAGTAACAACCCTAATTGGTGAAAATATGGAAAAAAAATATAGAGTATCTTGAAATTGTTTTAAAGGCATACAACAAATGGAAAAACATTTATTTAAGAAAAGCTACTAAGACCCAGTAAGAACAGTGAGAGTCTGTGTCATCTCAGCCATGACCTACCCTGGTCTACCCGGCACAACTTGACAGAACTCTCCAGGCATGTACAGCCAAGAAGGCTGGATTACCTTTCTCCCCAGCTCCTAATCTAAAGTTGTGGTTTCTCCCTGCAATGGGTAGGCCACTACCCTTCCCCATCCTATCCATCTCCCCACCCACCCCTTTACCCCTGTCCCCCACCCCAATACAGCTTTGTGTTGCAGAAGCTCAGTTCCAGACAAGAGCAGCAGTGGAGACATCCAGGGCTCTCTTCTTCCACCCATACCTCACCTGTAAAATGGAAGCTCTACCCTTGGGGTGAGAGACCAGTAATACTAGGCCCTGATCCACCCTGACCCCAGCTCATTTGTATGAAGGAGTTCCTCCAGATAAGAACAGAGGCTACCTTCCCCTCCCAATTAAAAAAAAAAAAATCAAATAACTCCACTTAAAAAATAAGAAAGGAGTTGAGTAGACATTTCCCCCAAAATATATACAAATGGCCAATAAACATATGAAAAGATGTTCAGTATCATTAGCAATTCGGTTACTAGGAATATACAATTTGTTACCTTGCTAAGTGAATCCAAGGTACTATAACATTTGAGAAACACAGTGTGATTAGAACCCCAAAGGGCATAAATACATATATGTCTGACTTTTAAGGATTTATGTTAAATAAGAAAAGATTCATAATGGAAGATCTCTATCATTTATCTATCTTTCTTATAGCATGAAAATATTATGGGAAGACAGATTAAAGACAAATTTTGTTTGAGGGAAATCTTTATGGTAATGTTTATTGACGATTTAAATAATGACTGGGAGCCAGGAAGGTATATAGAGGGTCCTGGTGTATTTAGAGCCCAGTCAGGAGACATATAAAATTGTAAAAAAAAAATGGTACATAAGAGTCCCAAATGACTACAAGTATAATTTAGAGTTCATATAAGTCGTGAGAAAAATTGATACTGCTTAGGTAGATACAGAGAAACAAACAGACATGCCAAGTCATGAATGTCCTCTAATCTCCATGATGCTTTATTGCTTTTTGGCATTTGCTTAATTCAAGTGAATTTTGGTTGCTATACAACTCCTTGCCATATCTTACATGTATTTTATCCATTTGTATACCCTGCACAATTAGCAGCATAGTGCCTCATGCATGGTGAGCATTTAGTCAACATTTGTTGAATAAATGAGATAATAGCTCTAAATATGCTGTCCTTACATATGGGAACTATATGTTTTGCTCCTTTATAAAAACTACATTTTTTAATTTTTAGGGGAGAGTCAAAAAATAGGGATGTTAAAGACTGACTTTTGCTGGATCTCATCATTTCTCAATGATGATGTTTCTGAAAGTATATCTCTATGGTTGCACAACTGTGTGATGTGACTCATATACCTAAATAAAATGGGTCAAATTACCCTATAACATATAATATAAATATTATAGAATGCATATTAATCAATTCAGTGACTGAGTGAATGCAAGCATTAAATAGATACTTATTTTGCTTGTATCTAAATTAGAATTATATATTTTTGTTATGTTAATCACCATACATTACATCATTAGTTTTTGATGTAGTGTTCCATGATTCATTGTTTGCATATAACACCCAGTGCTCCATTCAATACATGCCCTCTTTAATACCCACCACTAGGCTAACCCATCCCCTCCCCCCCTCCCCTCTAGAAACCTCAGTTTGTTTCTCAGAGTCCATAGTCTCTCATGTTTCGTCTCACCTTCCGATTTCCCCCCCTTCATTTTTCGCTTCCTGCTATCTTCTTCTTCTTCTTCTTCTTCTTCTTCTTCTTTTTTTGTAGCATATAATGTATTATTTGTTTCAGAGGTACAGGTCTGTGATTCAACAGTCTTACAGCAGCATTTTCCTGTGGATTTTAAAAACAAGGCTATTCTCCAG
Organism: Callorhinus ursinus; assembly: GCF_003265705.2. Taxonomy (NCBI): domain Eukaryota; kingdom Metazoa; phylum Chordata; class Mammalia; order Carnivora; family Otariidae; genus Callorhinus; species Callorhinus ursinus. Next base: position 111,783,338 of record NW_027397066.1, on the reverse strand, counting down.
ATTTCTTTCAGTAACAAAATATTATATGTGGTCATACTTTATTAATCTATAAAATCATAATTTAAAAATCCTGGATTTTATTTACCAAGAATGCAATTTAATTATGCTATCTAGCAGCTATTCCTTGGCCCATGTTCCATATATGATGGTTTGTTTGATTTGAATCAATAACTTCTGCTAAAGTAAAACTGGGTTGGATGGTCATACAATTCTGAGGACCCTGGAGGGGAACTGGTTGGCAAAGTAGCAGTTGTTCCACGTGCATAACCTGGGAAGACTATAGAGAACCCCTTCAAGTAGCCATGAAGGCTAATTTGAGCAATAGGTCTTTCCTTCTTTCTATGTGTTTATATGATACCAAATAGCCAAATTTTTATGTGTTTCTATGAAATTTATTAACACAGTGTGGAAATGGATAGGCAAAAATCTTTTAGAGCAGCAGAGAAGTAACTCTGTCCCCTATTCCTGATAGTGTATCCGTTGAAAGAAAGTATTAATCAAATCTTAGTAAATGCTGTTTGATTTGATTGCTTATGAAAAAAGTTTTTAGTAAGCTTAATAATTTGATAGTGGAATTAGTAAATGAAGTTGGATTTTCTAAGAGAGTTTTATAAGCTTGTCTAACTATCCCAAAAGTGACTCATACCGTGTTTTATAAGAACTATAGGGTCATAGTTAAGATGTTCTTTCGTTAGGATATATGACCATCTCAAATATGATTAAGGTTGATAAGCCTTCAAAATAATTGGCAAAAAACAGTTTTCTATTTACCGAATTTATCTTGCTTATTTATTGCACATTATTAGTGTTTTCAACGTTATATGGTCTTCAAATATTTAGTATTGTGCCAAGAATAATTTTAATCCATCAACATAATTTAGAAAAAAGATCAAACTGAGAAAAAAAAAGTGTATTTTCATTCTAACTCTGCTGCTGATCAGCTTGGTTGCATTGAACAAATCTGCCTATTTTCTGAAATACAGTTTCAGAGTATTTTCTTGATATGGTTATGATGTCTCATATTTGGTCTCTGTTTTTTGTTATAAATTACTTCTTGGGGATTGGATAGGCTAAACTATGGTAGTTTTACCAGTTCCAAATATTCACAGATAAGGGAAGCATTATCATTTGGCAAAAGAGCAAGGAAGTCCCGACCCTAACTGGGTAGGATTGTGAAAAGTTTTCCTGACATAGGCAAGTAGCAAAAACAAGCAAGAAACAGCCACTGCCCTCAAGGCATCCACAGCAATATCTGGGGAGATAACACTAATATACCATAAACAATACTCAACAGGATAATGAAAGATTAGGTGCTGAATTATGTGGTATAGCTTTTAAATATTTCTGATCTTAGAAAATAGCTCCAAGTTGTTTTATTTATATCTATATGCTTAGTGTGATATCTATATAGATTAGCTTCATGTGTCTAATATGTATCCACCAGCCACGTGTGGCTATTTAAAGTTAATTTTAAATTAAATATAATTAAATTTTTTTAAAAGTCCTCGGTCTACACTACATTTGCCACATGTGGATGATAGTTATCATAATGGACAATTCAAAAAACAAAAAACAAGCCCCCAAAGTTCCATTATTACAGAAAGTTCTATTGGATTTGCTTAAGTAATTAAAAAATAATTAATTTTGTCATTAAGTAATTAAAAATAATTTGAGAAACTAATACAGATCATAATAATGGAATGACTGGGTATTAAATAAAATAATGTGTATACAGTATTTAGCTCAGTGCTCATCATAAAGTAAATGTATAAATATAACTATTGTGATTGCCATAACTATGTACCAAGTGATATACTGTATGAGTGACATACATTATCCTTAGTAATAATTATTGCATTCTCAGGTACTAGGACATTTGAAATATATTTTGTAGATATGGGAATTAGACTTGGAAAGTTCACTTAGGTTAAATCCCAGGCACAGACTGGGATTGGAACCTAGATTTTCCTAAAACAGAAGCTCTTCTCCCTTTTCCTGGACTATATACTCTCCCTAGATTAAAAAGAATAAGCAAACATCATGCATCTGCTTTGAATAATGCTAGAGGAAGAATAGACTATTTATTGAGCATCTCCTTTGTGCCAGACTTTCTTACAATTTAATCGTCACTAGAATCAAATGAGGCAAGTCTGATTTTCTCTAACTTAAAGATTATTAAATTTAGACTCAAGAGATTATCTCTTCATGAACTAAAACAACTAATTTTAACAACTGTCTCCAACAATACAGTTTGTTCTCTTTTCTCATTTTTTTTCTTTTTTATAATTTGTTTGTTTATTTTTCTATAAGGTCAAATCTTTTCTCATTGTGTCCTAAATATTTCCAAATATTTCATATTATTCTTATGGTAATCTTCTGCTAAATAATATAAACCAAATACACAGAAATCAAATAACAGAAATCAATTAAAATGTATGTATATATGTGTTTATATGCTATATAGTCATACATGTATTAATTTTGTATGTTTAAATGGAAAATGAGGTACAGAGATTTGTACAGCAATTATTTGTTAAATGGAATGAAGCACCCAATAGTTTACTCAAGCATTGTTCAGAGTTCCATAAATAAAGACAGGCTATTTGCATTGATGAATATGAAATGTGCTAAGTTGAACAAACACCAGACATAATTATTAAATGGGAGCGACAGGAAATAGATTAAAACTCCACAGTGTACTTTGGATGCAAGTTAAAAAGAAAACAGACATATTCAGCTAAACAAAATGCCGATGATTATCTGTTACATTTTTAATTTTAGTAAGTTTATGTGAACATATTTCAACACTAGATGTCAATATTTTAAATTCACAGACCAGTGTTTGCTAAAAGAAACTTTCATGATATTTTTGTAACACTCAATCTATTGCTAGAAAATATAATGAAACATGTAGTGTTAGTAAAATATAGTTATAAAAATGGTAGTTATTTTATATTAAGTAATTATATGTTTAGAATGCTTCCAAAGATGGGTATTTGACCACTAAGATTGACCATAATGATCTTGCCAGCAAGTGTTCAAGAGGTGGCAATATTACCTCTATCATTCCCAGGCCCATTTTTTGCTCTTATATTAACCACAGGGGCTAGTCTCAGAGAACAGTCTTCTGGTAGGCAAGTTCTCCTCATTTCCTTTCTTTTCTTGACCAGTTTGAAAAAAGGAGCATGCATTTTTAGCTGCTCCATTTACCATAACCTTTGCACCAATTGTGTGGGAAGGGCCTAGGTTTTAGCCTGCTTAATAATCCCTTCCCCACTAAAAAAAAAAAAAAAAAAAAGAAAATAATAATAATAAATAACATAAAATGAAAAAGCAAACAAAAACACAAACAACCTCTGGGCAAACTTTTCCTTGCTTTGCATTTTTTCCTTGTGTCTGCCATAGAGTTTCTAACCATGTGACTTATGCATATGAATAATTAGAAGAAAACTGTAAATTTATTTATTGCGCTCATGTTCCTGGGTCTAACAGATAAATTTCACATTAAAGTGATTTTCTAGTGAAAAAGCATATCTCTGGAGACACATTTCAAAGAGACCTTTCTTATAGCCTTCAACATAATGAACAGAAATAGAAAGCTAATGAAATTAATTGGCAAACTAACAATTTAAACCCTGATGTTTATAAACAAAGCGACTGCTAAAACAGGACAGTAACAGTTTATTGATTCCTCATTGTGATTCCTAGTTGAAAACAAAATTTCTATTGTATCCAGACAATCCTTGGCATGTGAGAATCTCTGTGTGACTATAAAATATCTATTTATAATTATTTTTCAGTTAAAAAATCATAAGAATTTCACAGGTATTCTGTTCATTGACAAAGTTTTATTTCACAGCTAGAGAGTGTGTCATATTCAGATCCTGATTTCTCTTTCTCACATACCTTTAGAAGAAGTAGGGAAGTTAGCTGTGGGTTTAATCAAGGCCTTTGCTGCATTAAAGAAAGAAACAAAATATTATATGTCGTTTTATACATTTTATTTTATTTTTTTAAGATTTTATTTATTTATTTATTTATTTGAGAGAATGAGAATGACAGAGAGAGAGAGAGCACACATGAGAGGGGGAAGGATCAGAGGGAGAAGCAGACTCCCTGCTGAGCAGCAGGAAGCCCGATGCAGGACTCAATCCCAGAGAAGTGGTTTTAGGCCAAGTTATCTTGCTGCTTTGAAATGGTTTCATTTGGATTGTTACAAAGTCACCACTATTTCCAATAGTGAGGAAAGGAAATAAGAGACAAATGGAAATGCTAGAGGAAGAAGAGGACCCAACAACTTTCAAATATACTAATGTAGGCTGTGGATTTTGTTGAATAGTTTGCTCTCTTAAAGTTTCGGTTCTGAAATTTTACCCTCAGGAAAATTTTACACCCTCTAATACCTGCCTCTCTTACATTTCTTCAAGTGTGAAATGTAGAATTGCAAAAATTTACAACTATGAAAATAAATACTTACAAATGCCACATGCAGATACACATAATAACTGAAGCAAAAAATGAGTTATTGTAGTTAAAGCAAAGATGCAAATAAAATAAAGTAAAAACAAATGTCTCTTGTTTCCCCCTTTAGAGGAATACAGTATTATATTACAAACTTCTGGGTCTTCTTTGTCTCATTGTTTCATTTTATTGTTAATATTTTTTCATGAAATATTCTAGTTACATGATCACCATGAGTTTTGTGTGGGTGTTTCTATTCCCAAATTCAACTTTCCTCAATCAGCCATCATAATCTTAGAAAATCATAAAATTTGAGTTACTTTTGGTGGTCTTTTATTGGGCCAGATCTGTTCTAAATACAGATGACACAAGGATGATTAAGGACTGATTATGTTCTTGTTTCTTATGGTCTTGCAAGGAAGCTGTCACAAACCATTTCAGTCAAGTGTGATAAGTATAACGATAAAGGATAGAAAAATTCAAAAGGGGGAACTTTGGCCTAGCTTCAGTTGACTGGTACGTAAGGGAAGGTTTCTAGAACAGGATTCAAACTTAGTTGTGCAATATCAACTGATGACACAGATGGCACCAACAATTCCTCCCATCCATGTAGGCATATGCCACTTTCCATCCAGTTGGGAGTCACTTTCCCATTGCCTTGAATTTGGAGTAGTCCTGAAATGTACTTTTATGAATAGAAAATGGTAGATGTGATATTGTATGACTTTGAGACCCAGGATTTAAAAGAACTTATAGTTTCTGTTAACTTCTCATGGAACGCAGTAATTATAAAGAAGTCCAGATACCTTTGGGAAAAAATAGTTTTTAGAAACAGAGAAGACCTGAATAATAAAAGTCTAGGAAGTAGAAATAGAGAAGTCCAGCCATCCCCAAACAGTTTAGTCATACGGATGAGGCAACAGACTTATCAGTGACACAATTTTCTATGCCCAAACTCTAAATGGGTTGTTCAGAAACCACATGAAATGGAAATGCACGAGTTGTGCTTGTCTTCCCAAGGTACAGAATCATGAGCAAACTTATTTTGTTATTTTAAGCAAGTAAGTGCAGCGATTTGTTACATAGCAATATATGAGTGTAAATATGAGTAATGAAAATACATAAGAATAGGGAAGTGGAGGTCAACAGTTAGAATACAAGATATAGGGGAATTCCAAACTCTGAAATTTAAAATGCATGTGGGTGACATACGACTATACACCTAACAATATAACCAATTATTTGTCCTGAATTGTAAGTTTAACTTAACTGGATAACTTGAACTCATTTATACATCATTTGTAAATAGGCAAAATTGTATCTTTTCAGTAAAATTTTCTGTGCTTTTCTCCATACATCCTTTCTTGCTTTACATTGTAGATGATTTCCTTCCAAGACACATCTGTCCTGAGTATTTTCAGGTGCTTAGTTGAGTTGGGTTAGAGGAAATGAAGTAACATGGATTTGCATTCTAAAATGTTATCTTGATAACTAATAAATCTAACCTTTCCAGGCGGATGTATGGAGGTAAAGGTACTAATTGATCATGTTGGCACTGAGGTGTTGTTCGTTCTGCAAAGGCCACGTTAATTCAAATTGATGTGATTCAAATTAACCTTAATCAGCTTCTACACAGACTGTGATTCCATTACAGGATACACTGCAATTAGACTTCTCCTGTCTTTATCTGCCCCATGAAAGGGTTTACATTTTTTTTTATTTTGGCTCTTTAGATGTTAAAAAAAATAATTATAATAACCATTCATTTACACATACCTTATGATCATTACTGCCTTCAAGATTGACTTTTCACATATTTATTTTTTCGCCTTGTTTACTCCCAAAATATCAAAATACCTGGATTAATGCGACCTACATTAACCTTAGATATTTTTTCTTTGGTAGAGTGATAGGGTGCTTTTAGAGAAGACAAGCAATAATGTGTATTAGCTCTCATTTCTTTTTCTTTTTTTTTTTTTTTTTGCTAACAAACCAAATACACTATATTTAGGGAGTCAGGTGATTGAGAAATGTATAAACGAACATAAATCATATTATGTGATAAATGCATCTTTGAAAACATAAGTGTGAATTGGTTAAGAGGGATATGGCCTTTGGGAAGTGTAGCTATTTCTATTTTAATTATATAAAGTAAACCAAATTTTATGATTTTTTTCTCTATTTAGTTCTTACAACAATGTTCTTGGAATAATTTTTGAAGTCAATACTCTCCTTAAGGATGTGAAAGTCTTCTTTCATATGACATATCTCAGAGATGTTTGCCTTCAATTTTATTCTAAAAAAAAAAGAAGAAAGGAAATACACTCGTCTTTTATCACTTCCATGCTTAGAACTCTGATCACATACTCAGTGAGTACTTCTGAGAGAGATGAGGCCCTAAAATGGAGCTGTCTTGCACTTGAATATACCTCCACCCTAAGTAGTGGGACCCTGGGTAAGTGACTGAGCCTCTCTGTGCCTCCATCTATAAATGGGTATAAACCACCCATATCATAGAATTGTTCTCAGAATGAAATAAGCAAATGCATGTATATTTCCATATCCTGTATAATCAGTAGCTTGCTGCAAATTATAAAGTAACTTCTAACCAAGTTAATTAGAATCTGGTACTTCATTCAAAAAATTAACTGTGTAGCTGATGTCTTTCAAAGCAAAATTAAAAACCATGGTATGAAACAAATGACAATTTCGTGTTTGTGAATTTATTTCTATGAAAAGTCTAACAAGATAGGTTATTTAAGACACGTTTGGCTATAATCTAATAAATCCCTTTCATTGTATAGGATGCACTTTCATAAAACAGAGCCTATGTGAATTTCATAACATGAATAGTATTAGTTTTGCTTATACTTCACATGCTTTTCCCCACATGTGAAACACTTGAAAGATAAACTGTAGAAGCTTGATTAATTTCTTTTTTGTAAAAATAGTTTGTTTGTTTTTTTAAGATATCATAAGTATGTCCTTTCATACATACTTTCAGGCTCATGGAGAATGAGTCTAATCTTGATATTTTCATTATTGATTTATTCAGTGAATACTGCTGAAAGAGATAGAAGGAGGGATAAATGCAGAATTTATAACTTTAGGAATAGAATAAGTTTAGTGATTAAAATTCTTGAGAGTTTGGAGCTGGAGTAGATGAGGTCTTTGGAGTTACAGAGCTCAATGAGTGAGAAAGAAATCACTGGAAATTTTGTCCACGGATGGTACAGTTAGGTAGAATAAGCATGGGACTGTGGTGGCAGGAAATATTGCCAATTAAATGCCCTCTCACTAGGCTAAGGAAGAATGCCTGATGGGGCCACTGGGACTTCAGTCAACTGTTCTGTGCATCCTCCACTTTTAGAGATACAGGAAAATCTCTGTTCAAGGGAGAAGCAGATATAAGTTAAAGTCTGAACATGAAAGTAACACACAGTAAGAGGAATGAGAATCTAGGGGTGTGAGTTTACCATGAAGGAGTAGGAAAAATCAAATGAGATAATATGTATGTATTGTCTGGCAGCATAGCAAATGCTTTGTATTTCTTATTTGTTTATACATTCCCCAGTTGTGCAACAGTGCCCTTCTTGCTGATCCTTCATTGCCTACAACCATCCTTGGGCTGTCACGGTGTAGCAGGAACCAACAATTGGAGAGCAGTGCATAGTCATTGATCATGCTTTCAAAAGTTTGCCTTTATTTAATTTTACTTTAGTTCAGAAAAACTTAATCTACTTGAAAATTCTCTAAGGAGTCTTTAATGACTGTGCTATTCTGATTTTCTCATTTCTTCATGATTTTTTAGCTTTACATTCATCTAACATGGTAACTTATATATAGTAGGTACTAAATAAATGACTAGGGGATGAACGCTTGAATGAATAACATGTCATGACAATTTCCATAGGCTAGAGCACAAGATAAATATTAGATGACATTAAGCTTTTCTCACTTCTTCCCACGGTGTGTACACTTCCTTGAAGCTAGTTAATTTACACTCTTTTTTTGTATTTGCTTTTCCATGGTGCCAATCTTCATCACAGCCATGAGTTGGAGTTTTAATTAAAGGAAAAATAGCATATCAGGTCAAATCTTCTACAATTAATTGCATGTGGCAAACTGCTCAAAGGTGTACATAATACATTCAGCAAACAAACATGAAAATTAATTATAAAAACAACTGGAGTCAAATCCAATTATAGTATAGTCTGTGTAAGTACTGGAGTCAAAACTATAATAGGTATTCATAAATCAATAAACATAAATCTATATAATAATTACATGAAAATACCTTAGACAACATAGAGAAAAGGAAAAATGATTACTTTTGACATAAATCAAGGGAGATATTATCCATTAAATGTGTGTAAACAAAAAGGAATCTGGGATCCACTTTTACTTTTTTAAATCTTCCTCAAAGCAATTTTGAATGCATATTTTCTTTTTTTTCTTTCAAGATTTTATTTAAATTCAAATTAGTTAACATAGAGTGTAGTATTGGTTTCAGGAGTAGAATTTAGTGATTTATCACTTACATATAATACCCAGTGCTCATCACAACAGATGTCCTCCTTAATGCCCATCACCCATTTAGCCTACCCCCCACCTCCTCTCCAGTAACCCTCAGTTTATTCTCTATAGTTAAGATTATCTTATGGTTTGCCTCCCTGTTTTTATCTTATTTTTCTTTACCTTCCCCTATGTTCATCTGTTTTGTTTCATAATTCCACATATGAGTAAAATCACATGGTATTTGTCTTTCTCTGACCGACTTCTTTCCCAAAGCATAACACAGTCTAGTTCCATCCATGTCATTGCAAATGGCAAGATTTCATTTTTTTGATGGCTGAGTAGTATTCCATAGTATGTGTGTGTGTGTGTGTGTGTGTGTGTGTGTGTGTGTACCACATCTTCCTTATCGATTCATCAGTCAATAGACATTTGGGCTCTTTCCATAGTTTGGCTATTGTTGATAATGCTGCTATAAACATCAGGGTGCATGTATCCCTTCAAATCTGTATTTTTGTATACTTTGGGTAAATGCTTAGTAGTATAATTGCTCAGTCTTGGGTAGTTCTATTTCTAACTTTTGGAGGAAACTCCATGCTGTTTTCCAGAGTGGATGCACCAGTTTGCATTCTCACCAATAGTGTAAGAGGGTTCCCTTTCTCCTCATCTTCACCAATATCTGTTTTTCCTGAGTTGTTAATTTTAGCCATTCTGACAGGTGTGAGGTGGCATCTCATTGTGGTTTCAATTTGTATTTCCCTGATGATGAGTGATATTGAGCATCTTTTCATGTATCTGTTGGCCATTTGTATGTCTTCTTTGGAGAAATATCTGTTCATGTCTTCTGCCCATTTTGTAATTGGATTATTTATTTTTTTGGGTGTTGAGTTTGATAACTTATTTATAGATTTTGGATACTAGCCCTTTGTCAGTCATTTGCAAATATCTTCTCCCATTCCAAAGGTTGACTCTCAGTTTTGTTGATTGTTTCCTTCATTGTACAGAATCTTTTTATCTTGATGAAGTACCAATAGTTCATTTTTTTCTTTGTCTTCCCTTGCCTCTAGAGATGTGTCTACGAAGAAGTTGCTATGGCCAAGGTCGAAGAGGTTGCTACCTGTGTTCTCCTCTAGGATTCTGATGGTTTCCTGTCTCACATTTAGGTCTTTCATCTGTTTTTAATTTATTTCTGTATATCGTGTAAGAAAGTGGTCTAATTTAATGCTTTTGCATATGGCTGTCCAATTTTCCTAGCATCATTTGTTGAAGAGGCTTTTTTCCATTGGATATTCTTTCTTGCTCTGCTAAGATTAGTTGACCATATAGTTGTGGGTTCATTTCTGGGTTCTCTGTTCTGTTCCATTGGTCTAATTATCTGTTTCTGTGCCAGTACCATACCATCTTGATGATTACAGCTTTGTAATATAGCTTGAAGTCTGGAATTGTGATGCCTCCAGCTTTGGTTTTCTTTTGTAACAACACTTTGGCTATTAGGGATCTTTTGTGGTTCCATGCAAATTTTAGGATTGTATGTTCTAGCTCTGTGAAAAATGCTGGTATTATTTTGGTAGGGACTGCATTGAATGTGAAGATTGCTTTGGTAATATAAACATTTTAACAATATTTGTTCTTCCAAACCATGAGCATGGAATGTTTTCCATTTCTTTGTGTCATCTTCAATTTATTTCATCAGTGTTCTATAGTTTTCAGAGTACAGATTGTTTACCTCTTTGGTTGGGTTTCTTCTTAGGTATCTTATGGTTTTTGGTGAAATTGTAAATGGGATTGACTCCTTGATTTCTCTTTCAGCTGCTTCATTATTGGTGTATAGAAATACAACAGATATCTGTATGTTGATTTTGTATCCTGTGACTTTGCTGAATTCATATATAAGTTCTAGCAATTTTTTGGTAGATTCTTTCAGGTTCTCTACATAGAGTATCAATCACGTCGTCTGCAAAGAGTAGAAGTTTTACTTCTTTCTTGGCAATTTGGATGCCTTTTATTTCTTTTTGTTGTCTGACTGCTGAGGCTAGGACTTCCAGTACTATGCTGAACAACAGTGGTGAAATGGACATCTCTGTGGTGTTCCTGACCTTAGGGAAGAAGTTCTCAGTTTTTCCCCATGGAGGATGATATTAACTGTGGGTCTTTCATATATGGTTATTTATGATGTTGAGATATGTTCCCTCTTTCTCTACTTCGTTGAGGGTTTTTATCAAGAAACGCTATATTTTGTAAAATGCTTTTTCTGCATGTATTGAGAGGAAATATGGTTCTTATCCATTATTTTATTAATGTGGTGTATCACACTGAATGATTTGCAGATAGTTTTCTTAAAATTTTATGTATTTATTTGAGAGAGAGAGAGAGACAGAGATAGACAGAGAGACAGAGAGAGAGAGAGAGCACAAGTCAGGGGAGAGACAGAGGGAGAAGCAGAATCCCCACTGAGCAAGGAGCCGGACACAGGCTCAGTCACAGAAACCTGAGATCATGACCTGAACCAAAGGCAGATGCTTAACCAACTGAGCCACCCAGATGCCCCTGATTTGAAGATACTGAACCACCCCTACGGCACAGAAATAAATCCCACTTCATCATAGTGAATAATCCTTTTAATGTATTGTTGGATTCTGTTAGCTAGTATCTTGTTGAGAATTATTGCATCCCTTTTCATCAGAGATATTGGTCTGCAATTCTCCTTCTCTGTGGGGTCTTTGGTTTTGAAATAAAAGTAATGTTGGCCTCATAGAATGAGTTTAGAAGTTTTCCTTCCATCTGTATCTTTTGAAACAGCTTCAGAAAAATGAGTATTAATTCTTCTTTAAATGCTTGGCAAAATTCGCCTGGGAAACTGTCTGGCCTTGGACTCTTGTTTGTTGGGAGATTTTTGATTACTGATTCATTTTCTTTGCTGGTTATGGGTCTGTTCAAATTTTCTATTTCTTCCTGTTTCAGTTTTGGTTGTTTATATGTTTCTAGGAATTTATCCATTTCTTCCTTGATTGCACAATTTGTTGGCATTTAATTGCTCATAATGTTCTCTTATAATTGTATTTCTACTGTGTTAGTTGTGATCCCTCCTATTCCATTTATGATTTTATTTATTTGGGTCCTTCTCTTTTATTTTTGATAAATCTGGCTAGGGATTTATCATTTTTGTTAATTTTTTCAAAGAACCATGTCCTACTTTCATTGATCTATTTTATTTTATTTCTATATCATTTATTTCTGCTCTAATCTTAATTATTTCCCTTCTTCTGCTGGTCTTAGGCTTTATTTGCTTGCTGTTCTTTTTCCACTTCCTGAAATTATATGGTTTGGTTGTATATTTAGTGCATATTTTCTTAAAGTAAATAGTGCGGTTCCATAGCCAAAACTGTTAATAATATGCTGGGGTGAAGAGAAATTTTAAAAACAAGCAAACCAACAAACAAATACATGAATAAAATAAGAGCAACACACTGAGATAATTTTTTTAATGAATTTTTTAAAATGCCTTTAAGAGAGTTAGATCATTTTTTAATCTAGAGTTCCTAGGGATTTTTCGTTGTCTACTCAATTTGGATAGCAAGTAGAAGCATCCACTTTAAAATACATATTTTATGTTTTAAATCATAAATATAATATATATATGCATATATATATGTATAGCACAGTCTAATAGAAAATTTCTGCAATGTTGAAAATATCTGAATAGTTAAAAAAAGTAGTCACTAAACAATGTGAATATTGAATATTTAAAATGTAGCTAGTGTGGCTGAGGAACTAAATTTTTAAATTTTTTAAACTATAATTAATTAATGTTTAAATTTAAATAACAAAACGTAGCTAGTGGAAAACATAGATAGTATATAGATGACAGATAGATATGTGTGTGTGTATATATATATATATACATATATATATACATATATATCTTACCCAAAAGCTAAATACTGCCTCTTTCAGTATTAAGTATATAAACGAAAGAAATTTTGAGAATCATGCAGCAGATACCCCAAAATCTACAACTGAAAATTTGAAAATAATTAACTTATAACCCTTGCCTCAGTTTGTGAAAATAAGTTGCAAATAGATATACTTAACGTTAAGGACAATAATCAAGGTCACCTAATAAACAAATCTGCTAGTACAATGAATGTGTAAAACCTATTCAAATATTTGTTGAATTTCTTTGTTGGCATAGTTATATATATATAGATTTAAATTAAATATTGATTTAAATTAGCCAATAAAATATTTCAAATGTAAAACCATAAAAGCATGTCATAATCCACAGCACTGAAGTATAGTTTGACTTGCAGTTTTGTACTGTCCTCCAAAGCCATATATCCAAATCCAAATTTAAGAATGAGACAGATGAGTATAAAGTGCTACACTTTTTTTTATAAAGAGATGATATTTAAGAAGCACAACACAATAGATGTGAATTATGATGCAATAATTCATACCCTTTGCATTGTTAGATATAAGACTGTACTGAGTTCCATTTAATGCACAAGGTATGAATTATTACCCTATAATTCACACCATGAAATGGTTTATTGTGCTTATAAACAAGCCCCTATCCTTTTTTTATTAAAAAGAGTAAAATGTTCCAATGTTATTTTTTTTGGTTTTTTTTAAAGATTTTATTTATTTATTCATGAGAGACAGAGGGAGAGAGAGAGAGAGAAGCAGAGGGAGAAGCAGGCTCCCAAGGAGCAGGGAACCCAATGCAGGACTCGATCCCAGGACCCTGGGATCATGACCTGAGCCGAAGGCAGACGCTTAACCATCTGAGCCACCCAGGCCCCCAATGTTATATGTTTTTTAAAAGGAAATGTTAGAAAACAATAAAAATGGGAATTATAATAACATCAAACATTGTTTTGAGTTTTAAACACAGTGTTCTTTCACCAAAATATTTTTTTTCTTTTCTTGACTGATGTTCAGACCCAGGAGGTATTTTAGCAACCAAGTCAGTTTAACTACTCTATAGATCCCCTTAGAATCATCCCCTTTTTTACAATTATTCTCCCCTGCTAGGTCTTTTACCATTCCTTCAGAGCCACATAACCCTCTGAAGTTTCACTTGTACTTTTTTAAAGGCTGCCAGCTTAGTTCTTGTGTATAAAAAAAAAAAAAAAAATCATGAAAGCCTCCCAGCTTGTTTCTGTTGAGTTTTAGATGGCATAATGGCATGGAGCTGAAGCAGGCATTTACCTCTGGACTTGTGATTCCTATAGTATCCTCCTCTTGATTGTGAGTGGTTAAATCCACTGGAAAACAAGTTCTCCCCCACTTTCACCTCTCCCAAGCTAGCTGTCAAAAAATTTCATTTATAATGGGGTTCACTGACTCCCTTTAAATATAAGTTCACATTAAAAATGAAATACTCATCAAGTTTTTACATATGAAGGGCAGTGAGGCTGTTTTAGGATAGTAAGCCCAGATTAAACAGAAATCTTGTGGAGCAAAGGCCTAGGCTAATTGTTCAGAGAACTTGAAAACTTCCTTAGAATTTCCACAGGAGAGAGCCCATTTGGAGACACTCCTATATATAAAGGATATAGAACCAGAAGGCCAAAGAGTCATAGACTTCTTTTTCTGCCCTTAGATTCTCCACTGGGTCATGGATATTAAAGAGACAAAGATGAAAGGCAAAGGGATAAGCAATGAACTAGAGAATGGATGATTAAATTAGATGATAGCCCCAACACTTTTGAGGGCCAAGATCAGTTGGATGGTAGAATGTGAAGTTAACAGGAAAAGAAATGAATGAGAGTAGGGTTTTTTGGTTTGTAGGATACTCTGGAAACAAATCAAGTAATTTTTATTTTGCTTTTGTTTGGTTTGGTTTGCATTTCGGGGGATAAATTATATATAGCATAAAATTTGTTATTTTAGCTATTTTTAACCATACAATTCAGTGACAAAAGTATATTTGCAATGTTTTACAACTATTACTACTATCCATTTCCAGAACTTTTTTCACCATCACAAATAGAAACTATACCCATTAAATAACTGCTATATCCCCTCCTCTAAGCCTTTGGTAAGTTCTGTCTTACTTTCCGTATCTATGAATTCTTTCTTGTTTCATTTTAAAGATTTTATACAAAGATTTTATATTACATATAAAATAAAGATGTTATTTTATTTATTTAAAGATTCACTTTTTGTTTTAAAGATTTTATTTATTTACTGAGATAGAGAGAGAAAGAGAGAGTGAAAGCACAGCAGGGGCAGAGGCAGAGGCAGAGGGAGAAGCAGACTCCCCACTCAGCAGGGAGCCTGAGGTGGGACTCGATCCCAGAACCCTGAAATTATACCTGAGGGACAGCAGATGCTTAACCAACTGAGCCACCCAGGCACCCAGTTCTTTTGGTTTTTAATTGGATTGTAACACTATATATTTTAGTGTGGGCACTGTAGAAAACTGTAATCTTCCCTGACTGTTGATGGCTAAGCCTCAAACATCTCTTCAAGAAACATGATTCAATTTTTTAAAAGTGAGATGCATTTGTAAAACATAAATTTAATAAGATATTAATAACTCCAAGTAATTTATACTTTGATTTTTTTTTAGTAGGGATTTTTTTTGTAATTCTTGGTGGGACATGTCATAACACAGGATGAAAAATACTCTATTGATTTCAATTATTTGAGGGATTGTTATGCAGATTTTACCCCATAGGGATCTGGAACTGTATTGAGAGGAATATAACTTTTACAAGGAATAATTAGTACAAAGATTAATCCTCTCTTGTTAACTGAAATCAATGTAACTCTTTTCAGATTGCACTAGTGTCTTCAAAATTTTTAAAGGGACAAACACAATTGGATATATTTCTTTTTTTTTTTTGGTTTTGTTAATAAGTACACATTTTATTTTATTTTATTTTATTTAAGATTTATTTATTTGAGAGAGTGAGAATGAGAGAGTACATGAGAGGGGAGAGGGTCAGAGGGAGAAGCAGGCTCCTTGCCGAGCAGGGAGCCTGATGCGGGACTCAATCCCGGGACTCCAGGATCATGACCTGAGCCGAAGGCAGTTGCTTAACCAACTGAGCCACCCAGGCATCTTGGATATATTTTTTAATAGCCATATCATTTATAAGATTTTTTAAGTTATATAAGTTAAACTATTACTATTTTTATATTAGCACTGCTCTACTTACATATTTTAAAATAAAATATATAGTCACTGTTAAATATTATGAAGAATTATCTCAAAATGTGAGAAAATAGAGTTGCCAGTTTTAAATCAGGTTTTATGTTCTTTAGTTGATTAAAACCTACTTTGTGTTGGTCTTAAGTTGCTGCATATAAAATATTACATGATACTGAAAAAAAATAACTAGTACATTACTTTGAACAAAGATTAAGTTTCAGAGGTATTAACTAAAATTCCAGAACTACTGTGTATTTTGTACACAGGAAGGAAAAGTAATAATTATATTTTTAAACATCCTATCATGTTAAGACGTCTTATAGCTTGATAAATTCTATTAATTTGGTTATGTGAGGAAGAAGGATTTCCTTTGCCCTTCAAGGTCCTTCTAACTACACTAAGAATCAAATTTATATGAGAAAGATTAACAGGAGAAAGTCAAATTTAATTTTGTATGTACGGGAATCCACACAAACATGGGAATTCCAAAGACAGTCAAGTAAAATGAGGTGTATATGTCATTTGGAACTAAGGAGAAGGCGATAGGGGACTGGGACTTCTAAGGAAAGGAGGCAATTCACAGAAGAATGAAAAAGAGAACATGTTTGGTAAACAAATATTTGCTGAGCTACTCAGAAACAATGAGAGGACTTTGTTCAAACAGGCCTTGGTAGGTTCCTCCCTGTCTACTCTACCTAGTTCATATTACAATGTAGCTATCTATGGTCATGGCTCTCTTCCTAGAGCAGGTCCTCTAAATTCTTTTTAAGTAGTTGAAGAGGAAGTGAAGAGCTTTTCCTGAATCTGATGGGCTTTCATTGCTTTTAACTCAAAATAATCTTCATGCCAAAGTGACCCATCTTGGGCAGCTTGCCCTTGATCACTATAGCTGGAAGTCACTTAAACATCTTTTTCTCTAAATATGTCCTGAATAAAATGGAAATTCATAAGCATATTCTGAAGAATGCATGAATTAATTTATACAAAGAACTTTGAACAATTTATGCCTTTGGACAGTTCCTGTACACACAAAATGCTATGTAAGTGTTAGCTGTCATCATCACTGTTGCCATTATAGGCTATTGTAAAGCTGTTTATTATTACATATTATCACAAATAATTTATCCTCACTTCATTTCCTCCTCCTTTTATTAAAATTTAAGACAAAAGGATTCTAAACCAAAGTTATGAAACATTTGCTTTAAGAAGCTTACACTTTACCCTGGTATTTGACTATTGATGGCCTGGTGGAAGGCTGGTATTAAATTAATTGTATACAGTTGGGCTTAGTTTAAAACATTCATCTAGAGAATAAGTATTTGTTGATATCAAAAAAAATCCCAATTTTACTAACTTCCATGATACCTTTTAAGTAGTAATATTACTCTATATAGCAATCTATTTCTTTGTGTATCTAGATCTTTCTGAAAATTAACTCATACATGTCCCACAAATAACATAACCTCAATAGCTATAAAATTATTACTGTGTATCATCCCTTCTCTGTCCTCCTTAAAAACCTACCAGTCCTCTTTTATCCTTATTTTGGATAAAAGTAAGTCTAATACCATATTACCCATCTCAGACTTCAGGGAATTTATCACTGATTTCTATCCACTTAATTATATTGATTTCTGAAATATCTCTTAAAGTCATTTCCATATCAATGTTCTGGGTTTGTTTTGATTTTACCTTCAATAATTTTTTTATTAAACACCCTGCTTCCACAGTATCTAATTCCACCTGCTGTCAAACTGAATCTATGATGCCTTATTCATCTCTTACCCATAAACTCTAAAACAAGATCCACTTGGAATTGTGCTAAGTGCCAACTAAATGATTACTGATTATGTTGCATATATTATCCTCATATTTATTTTTTAAAATAAGAATGCAATTTACAATGTGTATAGCTCTTAATTAAGATAGTAATCACAATGAAACCAAAAGTTAGTTCCTTGGAAAGATAAATAAAACTGGCAAACCATTAGCTAGACTAAGAAAAAGAAGACTTAAATAAAATTAAGAAGGAAAGAGGAGATTTGCAACTGATTTTACAGAAATACAGATAATTATAAGAGATTACTATGAACAATTATATGCCAACAAATTACATAGCCTAGAAAAAAATAGATACATTTCTAGAAATACACAACCTACCATGAATGAATCAAGAAGAACTAGAAAATCTGAACAGACCAATAATGAGTCAAGAAATTGAGCCACTAATCAATAAACTCCCAACATAAAAACACTCCAAGGCCAGACAGTTCTACTGGTGAATTCTACCAAACATTTAAAGAAGAATTGCCACCAATTCATCTCAACTCTTCCAAAATACCAAGAAAGAGAGAACACTTCCAGATTCATTCTGTGAAGCCAGCATTACTTTGATACCAAAGCCAAATAAGGATATCACATGAAAAGAAAGCTATAGACCAATATCCCTGATGAATATAGTTGTAAAAATTTACAACAAAATGTTAGGAAGCATAATTCAAGAATACATTAAAATGATTTTTTACCATGACCAAGTGGCATTTTTCCCTGGAATACAAAGGTTTTACAACATTTGCAAATCAATAAATATAACTCATCACATCAATAAAATGAAAGATAAAAATTAAAAATCACATGATCATCTCAAAAGATGCAGAAAACGTATTTGACAAAATATAACATCCTTTCATGATAAAAACCCTTAATAGATTGGATGTAGAAGGATATACTTCAACATAATAAAGGTCGTCACTACAAACGCATTGCTAATATTTTATTCAATAGAGAAAAATTTATAGGATTTCCTCTGAGATCAGGTACAAGACAAGATTGCCCGCTCTCACTACTCCTATTCAATATAGTTCTGGAAGTCCTAGCTAGAACAATTGGCAAGACAAAGAAATAAAAGACATCCAACTTCGGAAGGAAGAAGTAAAATTGTCACTATTTGCCGACAATATGATCTCATATATAGAAAAATCCCAAAAAGTCAGTCAAAAAACTGTTCGAATTAATCAGTGATTTCAGTAAAGCTGCAAGTTACAAAATCAACTTACAGAAATCAGTGTAATTTCTTTACACTAGTGATGAAGCATTAGAAGAAGAAATAAAACTGTCCCATTCACAATAGTATCTAAAACAGTAAAATACTTACCAATAAATTTAACCAAGGATATGAAAGATCTTTACAATGAAAACTACAAGATTCTTGAAAGAGTTAGAAGACACAAACAAATGGAAAGACATTCCACGTTCGTGCATCAAATAATAAATATTGTTTAAAATGGTCATGCAACCCAAAGCTATCTACGGATTCAGCATGATCACTATCAAAATATCAAGGCGTTCCTCACAGAATTAGAGAAAACAATCTTAAAATTTGTGTGGAACCACAAAGACACCAAAGCGATAGCCAAAGCAATCCTGAGAAAAAAGAACAAAGCCAGAAGTATCATAGGTTTTTATTTCAATATCTACTACAAAGCCATAGTAATAAAAACAGCATGGTACTGGTGAAAAAATAGACACATGGACCAACAGAACAAAATAGAGAGCCCAGAATTAGATCCCAGCATTTGTGGAGAACTAATATTTGACAAGGGAGTCAAGAATGCCCAATGGAGGAAGAGTAGTCTTTCTAACAAATGGTGCTAAGTAAGCTAGAGATATACATGCAGAACAATTGAACTTGCTCCTTATCTCACACAATTCACAAAAATTAACTCAAATGTATCAAAGACTTAAACATAAGACCAGATACCATAAAATTCCTAGAAGAAAACATAAGGTACAAACCCACAGATGTTGGTCTTGGCAATGATTTTTTTGGACATAACACCAAAAGCATAAACAACAAAAGCAGAAATCAACACATGAGCCTACATCAAACTCAAAACCTTATGCACAACAAAAGCATTCAAAGAATACATACAGATGGACAATGGACACATGAAAAGATACTAATATCACTAACCATCAGGGACATGCAAATCAAAACCACAATGAGATATCATCTTAAACCTGTCAAAATGGCAAGAATCAAAAAGACATGAAATAGCAAGTATTGATGAAATGTGGAGAAAAAGGAATTCTCATATACTGTTGGTGGGAATGCAATTTTGTGTGGCCACTGTGGAAAACAGTACGAAAGTTCCTCCAAAAATTAAAAGTAGAAATACTATATGATCTAGTAATTCCACAGCCAGGTGTTTACCCAAAGAAAAAGGAAACACTAATTTGAAAAGATGTATCCCTATGTTTATTGCAACACTATTTACAAAAGCCAAGATAAGGAAGCAACCTAAGTGTCCATCAACGAAGGGAAGGATAAAGAAAATGGGTTGTGTATACATATGTATGTGTGAATTATATATAGATATATATGAAATATTGTATATAAATATATATGAAAATGTTATAAGAAAATATTACTCAACCATGAAAAAGAATGAGATTTTGCCTTTTGTAACAACATGGATGGACCTAGAGAGTATTATGCTGAGTGGAATAAGTCAGATAAAGTTAAGTACTATATGATTTCGCATATATGTGAAATCTAAAAAAAAAATAAATAAGTGAATAAAGAAACAAATAAAAAAACGGACTCTTACACACAGAGAACAAACTGGTGGTTGTCAGAAGGAGGTGGGTGAGGGGGTGGGTGAAATAGATGAAGGGGATTAACAGGTACAAACTTCCAGTTATAAAATAAAAAGTCACAAAGTTGAAAAGCACAGCATAGGGAATATAGTCAATAACATTGTAATAATGTTGTTTGGTAACAGATGGTGACTGCACTTATTGGGGTGAGCACTGAGTAATGCATAGAAT
This sequence comes from Callorhinus ursinus, assembly GCF_003265705.2. Lineage (NCBI taxonomy): Eukaryota > Metazoa > Chordata > Mammalia > Carnivora > Otariidae > Callorhinus > Callorhinus ursinus. The sequence continues at coordinate 111,762,370 of NW_027397066.1, read as the reverse complement.
TGTTGAATCATGTTTCACACCTGAAAATATAACATTGTATGTTAATTATACTTCAATTTAAAAAAATTGGCAGAAGAACTAAATAAACATCCAGCGAAAACATGAAAATGGCTAACAGGCATGTGAAGAAATGCTCAACATCATCAGGGAAATGCAAATCAAAACCACAGTGAGATATGACCTCATCCCTAATAGAATGGCTACCATCAAGAAGACAAGAGATAACAGGTACTGCGAAGGATATGGTGAAAAGGGAGCCCTTTGACCTGTTGGTGGGAATGTAAATTAATCCAAACACAATGGAAACAAAATGAAGTATCCTGAAAAATATAAAAATAGATCTACCATACGATCTAGCCATTTCTAGGTATATACTGAAGGAAATGAACAGAGTTTTGATGAGTAATGTATACACCCATATTTATCATAGTTTTATTCACAATAACCAAGATATGGAAACAACTCAAATGCCCATCAATGGATGAATGGGTAGAAAAAATGTGGTATTATACTCAACAGAATATTATTCAGCCATGAGAAGGAAAGATGTCTTGCCATTTGTAACAACATGGGTGAACCTTGTGTATATTATGTTAATCAAGATGTCAGACTAAGTACTGTGTGACATCACTTATATGTGGAATCTAAAAAAAAAAGTCAAAATTGTAAAAAAAAAGAGTAAAATTGTGGTTACCAGGGGATTGGGAGTGGGGGGATATGATTGATGGTATTTAAGTGTACATACTTGTAATGAATAACATAGCAATAGAGATCTCATGTACGGTATCATGATGACAGTCAATAATACTATACTATAATGATGTAATGTGATTAATATCACTTCAATGGCAATTATAGTATAATATATAAGTATCTAAAAATAATATCTGTACACCTTGTGTTTACAAATTGTAATGTGTCAACTTAAAAAAAAAAAAAAGGTAGTCAAATCTATATTAGAAGACTTTTGGCACTAAGTCAGGTCCGAATCAGCCTACATTCTATTCCCTGCCAGTAATATCCACCCTTAAAATAAATGAGTGGTAAATACTGCTTCCCTTTGATGAGTATTTAGTGTATTTAGTAAAATAGTATACATTCTTTCATGCACACAGTTTTTACTCACAAATCTCTACACTTTAAGAAGTAAAACAAAGTCTGTTAAAAAACTATTACTTTGTAAGCAACTGGGCAGTAGTAAATAAGTTATGAAGTTAGTAACCTGAAAAGATGACCAGTTGAGGCTACTTATTTCAGAAGCATGTGCTTAAAATGGACTATTCATTTTCAGTGATATATTTCAGAAGTACATAAGAGTTCTTTTTAATTATTTGAAAGCTCTGGACAAACAGAAACATTTACAAGGGTTTGTATTTTTTTTGTTTAGTTTCAAGTTTTTATTTAAATTCTAGTTAACTAACATACAGTGTAATACTAGTTTCAGGTGTAGAATTTAGTGATTCATCACTTCCATACAACAAGGGGTCTTTATCTCTGATCTTTGTTCAAGATTGTTGAAGTTAGAGGTCATATACTTCTTTGAAAGCTCCCAGAGTACCTATATATGTAGAAAGTTATTGAAACACACCCCCACACACACTCACATACGCACACACACAAAACATTATTGCTCCAGGTAATGAAATTACGCCTCAGTTAAAAACATTAAAATAGACTCCAGTGAGAGTACAGTCATAAATGAAGTACAAGACACAACGCAGAACATTTTTAAGAACATCTAATACATCATAGAGTTTATATTTGTAATGAATACATTGAACCTTTATATCAAATGTCCACTTAAAACCAGGATATTTTTGTCTCTCAAATTTTTAAGAGAATATTCTTTACAAAGCATTGGTAAGAAATGAGTCCTTGTATTTTCTAAAAAAATATATTAAAATGTAATAAGGGGCTTAAATAGAGTTTCTTTCCCCAGTTAAAACAATGCAGTTAAAAACAATGATTTTTTTCTTCCACAATTTTATATAATATAAGCACGAAAAATTTTTTGTATAAAATGTTATTAGATTCTAGTTAAATGGAGATTTTAATGTCTGCCTATACTACATTAAAACTATTTTAAAAACTAAATCACCAGACATATTTATTCTCAATTGCATATAGCAAAATCAATATATTGAATAATTCATGCAGGGCTTAACTAATATTTTATTTTACACAATTATGGTATATTAACATTTTAATACTATTAACTAAGCTTAAATTTTACTACTAATCGATGCCTTATTTTATATTGCATTTTTCTTAATTAAGATTTTTATTTAGTATTATATCTTTTGCATAATGTATATATGAACCATTCAGATAGAAAAAAATTCCATAGTATAAATGTAGCTTGCAGTTTCCTTTTCCTTATTTTCTCTTGAAAATAATAAGCTCTATAATAGATTTAAAACATGAAACTTGTTACATTTTACTATACAAGTTTTTTGATACATTTAAAGTAACAGTGTGTGTCACTGTAAAAATAAATATAATGAACAAATAGGTTGGGGCACCTGGGTGGCTCAGTCAGTTAAGCATCTGACTCTTGATCTCAGCTCAGGTCTTAATTTCAGGGTTGTGAGTTCAAGTCCTGCATTAAGCTCCATGCTGGGTGTGGAGCCTACTTAAAACAAAACAAAAAAATTGATTTTAGCAAAGTATCTATGCACTTATCTATTTCTCACTTGCATCTATAATTCTATATTTTGAAGTAAGAAATGAAACACGTTTTCCTGTAGTCCAGCCTGTTGGTTGACATCAGCAAAAGGAGTGGTTAAGAAAGTCTGATAAAGATTGTTAAGAAGTACAGATAATAATTGTTTATGTTTTCATGATTTTGTTTTACATACAGGTGAAAGAGACTTTAATTTGTTCAAAAGATTTTGAAACTACTAAAATGCTGTTTCTAACTAAATATTTTGATATTTGTCATGAAAACTAGCCTGGAGGTATTTAGTTGTATAATGTTGTCTCATTCCATACTTTAAATGTAATGAATACTTGCTCAAACAGAAGCTAGCCATTTAATCATCATCAAATAAAGATTTACAATAAAATTTGTCATGATTTTATGTTTCCTGAAACATTAATTCAATATAAAATTTGTTTCTTTTTAGATACAAATTTAATTTAAAAAAATTTCAATCAAGGGTAGGTGAAAATTTCAAAAGCACATATTCCAAGAGGACAGTAAACTGCCATGGTTAAATTGTATCAGCTTGCTTTATTCCTCTGTGTAGAATTATTTGGCATAAGATATGAAACATCATAAGTCCTACAATGCAATTATAGCTTATGATTTGTAAAAGTCCTTGGACATTAATTCTGATTTTCTTAACTATCTTGAAATATGGCAGAATTTTCAAATTAGTCAAATTCTTTCTTGCCTTCAAAGAATGTGAAACTGATTAGGATGTGATGTTCATAGAATTTAGCTTTAATCCAAAATAAAAAAAAATAGATATGCATGGACTTGAGTATCCTGACTAACCTAATTTATAGGAGAAAAAAAATAATAAAAACATTTCTTTATGGTTTTTTTGTGCTCAGTTTTGTATAGATATTTACTATCTATCAACCACTTAACCCTCACATATTACCATGTGTTACTGTCCCCAATTCATACAGAATTCTGTTATATAGAGAAGGAATTAGAATTCAAATTCAGATGTATTCGTTCAAATCACCATTCTTTCCTCACTGGTATATATTGGTAGGATTAAAACTACTTGGGACACCTGGGTGGCACAGTGGGCTAAGCATCTGACTCTTGGTGTCAGCTTAGGTCTGATCTCAGGGTCCTAGGATTCAGCCATGACATGGGCTCAGCTCTCAGCATAGAGTCTGCTTGAATTTCTCTCTCCTTCTCCCTCTGCCTCTTCCCTGTGCTCATGCTCTTTCTCTCAAATAAATAAATCTTTTAAAAAAATTAAACTACTTGTTAGGAAGAAAAATATTTGATGGATTTTTAATATATTCATAAAATGATTAATCCTCCATATCCACCTTCAACCCTCTCTACCTGGCTTGGATCTAAGAAGGCTGTGCTGTATAGATTGCATTCCTGTAGACTTTCAAGGGGATTTGGCTAATGTGACTCAGCAGAAGGACAATAAGAGGAGGAGAACAGTGGGATCAAGGTATATATTTCCTCTGTTCCCTCACTGCCAGGTCACCATTGGTTGGCTGTATCCAAGGCCATAGTGCATCTTGAACATCCCTCTGCCTACAGCTTTCATCTCTGGTTTCCAGTAATCTCTCCCTAACCTTGCTTCTTTAGGCCTAGAGTAGTTACAGCTCTCCCCAATCCCTGGGCTAGCTTGATAGTACTGTGACACCCCTTGATGGTTTTCCTAAATGCTATCTATATATTGTATTTGTCACTTTATTAAAGTGTCCTCAATTCTACAGTTTCTAGTCCAATTATTATCTTCTGGTACTCTTAATAATATAATAAATTTTATTATATTATACTGTCTTTGATATTTTAATACATGGAATGCATTTATTATTTTTGTGTACATTGTCACGAGATGACATCAGCTATGGATAATATCATAGTACATATTTGACATGGTACGTTTTATTTCTTCCCAGGTAAATGGCAAAAGAGTTTTGAACTTTTTCAGGGCCAAATAGAGGTAATAATGTGTTTAGAGTTGCAATCTTTCTAGAATTCTGCCTAGATAGAAATATACTATATCTACAGAATAACTTATACAGCAGGTAACATTTCGACTCTGTAAGTAAGAAAATTGAAGCCCGGGGCGCCTGGGTGGCTCAGTCATTAAGTGTCTGCCTTCGGCTCAGTTCATGGTCCCAGGGTCCTGGGATCGAGCCCCATGTTGAGCTCCCTGCTCGGCGGGAAGCTTGCTTCTCCCTCTCCCATTCCCCTGCTTGTGTTCCCTCTCTCTCTCTGTCAAATAAATAAATAAAATCTTTAAAAAAAAAAAAATTGAAGCCCAAGAAGTTAGAGATCACAGAGTTAAAATGGATATAAGTCTACATAACGACTCCCTTCTCATTTATGCATTTTCTATATTTTGTGAAGTCCTTAATAGTCTCTGATATTTTCAGCATCTCGATGTTATTAATAATCCTCTTATTTCTTTTCAAAATGTTCTTGAAAGTTTGTTTCCATAATTTCTGGAATCATCTCATATCTATGATTTGAGTGAATACTTTCTTTTGCATCCTTTCCTTGCCACAACAGTCTTAACAAAGACTCTTCTCTTCATTCCTTTCTCTGTTAAAAAATGTACTTCAGGATTAATGTGATCAAGTCTATGTACACAATCCTTCATTGAATTGACACTTCCATTTTCCTCTGAATTCCTCTTATTCTATGTTCATGTGCTAAAATGATGCTTATCATTGATTTCAATATTCAGTGATTTTACCCCATGAAAATGATGCTGTCACTTGTTACTGATTGACTTTTAAAAACCTTTTAGTACAAAGTCAGTCAGCTCAATAAATACTGCCTGAACCTAGAAACTTCTTTTAAAACATTAGAATTTTAATTGGTAGAAACCACTTTTGTAGAAACATTCACTTATTTTCAGTCATTAAATATATAAAAAATGATAATTCATCTCACATAATTGAGATATTCACATGTAAATTTTTTTCAAATAAATCCATGTTATTTCTTATTTATGAAAGAAAATATATATGAAGAGATGAATGGATAACATTTTTTAAATTAAGTTTCTTCTAATATAATAGGCTTAGTGTTGCAAAATAGTAACATGTCATTATTGATAATAGTACAGACATTTCTAATTTGGAGATTAAAAATCACAATAATAAAACAAAATAACTTTGATTTGATTTGTTTTAACTTCCCAAAACATTTACTGTTTGTCTCTTTGATTTAAAACAATTTAATGGTTAGCCAGTAACATTTTTCTAAGTCAACTTATCTATGTTCTTTATCAAACAAATTTTACCTATGTTCAATTCTTAACTCTTTATGGCTAATGCATTATTACTTTTGATATATCTCTTGATAATTTAATTTGTTGAACTGATTTAGAATGGATGTCATAAATGTGACTAAAGAAAGAAATTTCAAAGATCTTTTGTTTTACCTTCAACAAAGAAGAGCACTTTTGAGATAAGAATCATCCTATTTTTAATATAAAACATTCCTTTCCTTTGTAAATTGATATATTTTATATATTTTGAGATAAAATTGGTTATAATTTTTACTTTTTTTCTAATAGAGGAATAAAATAAAAGTGAATAAAGAACTGAAAAATAGTTTCTAGTTGTGCTGCCTTAGTGTTTAACCATATCCATGATGATTTGACTTCCATTACAAAGTAAGACTTTTTATTACTGTGTGATTTCATTAGGCAAAAGACTCCACCCACCGAAGCCATTTTTTGTTTACATAGGTTATCTGTGTTGACTATCATTTATACCTCATGTATTGTATGATGGCAAAAAAGATATTCCCTATTTTCATATCGTTTTCATGTAATAGCAGAGAAAGGTTTACATAGCACAAATTAGAATATTTTGTGACATATTTAACAATGGAAATATGCTATATGGATAGTTCAAAAAGCAAATCATTAATTATGATTGAGATCATAGAGATTAGGTTGTAGAGATATAGGCCAAAGTGTTTTTTTTGTTTTTGTTTTTGTTTTTGTTTTACGAGATTGAGAGCAGGGAAGGAGGGTCAGAAGGAGAGGGAGAGACAGAATCCCAAGCAAGCTCCACATCTGACGCCGGACTCAATCTCATGACCTGACTCGAAATCAAGAATTGGACATGTAACAGCCTAACCAACTGACCTACCCAGTGCAGCAGGTCAAAGTGATTTTGAGAGGGATTGATGGAGATACAGTATTTTGAAGGATAAAACAGATAAGAACAGGAAAATGTTTTCTAAGAAGATTCATACCTGGTGATGAGAAATTAGATGATCCTTTACAGGGAACTCAAAGAGGTTCATCATTGTTAGAAGGCAGATCTCTAGAGAAGTGATGGGAGAAGAGGAAGGAAAGAAAGATAGAGACCAGAAAAATCCCACTGTCTTATATACGCTAAGTAGTATGTTCTTTATCCTGCAGGAAAGGACGACTCCCTGAAGGATTTGAAACAGAGGTGGCACCCTTAGATTACTATTTTGGAAAGACTATTCAAACAACATCTGGAAAGACAGCATTTCCAACAGTATTTGGAAAGACGAACAGCATTTGGAAATACTATTGAAACAGCATATAAGTAATACAGTTGGCTGGAAGTTATAGTACATATAGACAATTTAGAAGGTACAATAAATGCTGAGGTTGGTAATAATGAGAAACAGAGAAATGGACTAGAGTAGAGAGCAGAAATAAGTATTTACTGTTTGGGCCAAGGATTAAAAAAAAATAGTTCAGGATGATGGCCTGACTTCTCTGGGTAATTGGAAACATGATGGTACTATCAGAGAAGCAAGTGACTAAAAGAAGAATCTCATCTAGAATCCTGGAAAAGGAATCTAGTTTTATGCACATTGTAAGTGCCAGCAAGCACGTCTCAAGATTAATCTACTTTTTTAGAGTAACGAAAAAGATTAGACAACAAAAACCCAAATTTATTATGGCTGACATAAGAAAGTATTCAAATAGGTATTAAAAATCTGTAAAGCTGTCTAGTCTATTCCCAGGGACCCCATAGGAGAATAAAGCTTTGTGAGAAGCTCTTCTTCACTTGACTTTAACCTCAGCATTGCTGTAAGATAAGTTTTTCTAAAGCAAGATCTATTCATATTGTACCTTGGCTAAAAAAAACTCTTAAATTTTTTTATGGTGTGTGATATACAAACTTTTTGACACTCCAGGCTACAACATGGCTTAAAACCTTATCTCCCTCTAGTTTTTTCTACATACCATATGCTACAGCACAAATGAAAAACAAGCTATTCCCTGAATAGCCAGTTAATCTTCTCTCCCTGATCTTTTGCCTTTGATTTAGAATGCACTCTCTATAAATCAACCAGTAAAATCCTCCTTGAATATAATCTCCTTCTTGGAAAATCCTTAATTTTCCCTAGTTGCATTTGTTCACTCCATGATTTAACACCATGTTGGTATTGCTGTTTCCCCCCATTATTTATATGTAATAAGATGCATACTACAGTTATTTTTGTGCATTTACTTTATTTCTTTACTACTAAATCAAAATCTTTTTTAGAGCAGAATGGATATTTCTATTCATTTGACTTTGCTCATAGTATATACTCAATAAATATCTGAAATAGTCAATTAAATGTAATACAGGTTATATTTAATTGAAAAAAATTAAATGGAAAAATCTACTTCAATTTAAATGCATAATTAATGCCATGTAATTTAAATAATGTGAGATCTTGAACTGGAAATGTTCATTTTATCAGTAAATATTGAGAGCTATTGTTTACATAATTATGTTGCCAGTCATTACATCGTATCTGTTTAAATAAGATTTTTTACTTATAAGGGTTATTGGTGTAGAAATTTAGAGTAAAATTGGTTTCATAGTGAGAAATATAGTGAAAATTATGTTATCTTTAATATTAAGTATAAAAAACAACACACCAGTTTAAAACTAAGGCACATTATATTAATGTATGTGTAGAATATATGTTTTGTGAATTAGTAAAGTTAAAATACGCCGGAATCCATGTATTATGGAGAATAGATTAAAAAGGCTCTAGAACAGAAAAAAAAATGTATATAATAATCAAACAGAATAGTTAGATTCCTTGACTTAGAAGACTGAGTGTAAGTTTTTTTGACTTCTTTAAGTGACAGCAACCTCATGAATAAATTCATACATATCTTTCAAGGCTTACTATGAGGGGGAAGAAACACCATAATGCAAATAATATATAGATGACACTCAATAAATCAGATCATTATTATTGCTAGTATATGTTATTAATTCCACTGTTATTAATTCCATTTTTATTACTAATACCATTTGTTATTAATCACTACTAGTGTATCAGTCATATATATGTTAGTATATGTGTGCATATATGTTCGTATGTAAGAGAACATGAAAAATGTTTATCTCTGAAAATAAGATTATAAATGCAAAGTGACTGGCATATTGATATATCAAATGTGTATTTAAAACATAACATAAGCCTATATGTTTTCAGTATTTAAGGTATTTTCTTTTTTTTTTTTTAAGATTTTATTTGTTTGACAGAGACACAGTGAGAGAGAGAACACAAGCAGGAGGAGTGGGAGAGGAAGAAGCAGGCTTCCCGCGGAGCAGGGAGCCCGATGTGGGGCTCGATCCCAGGACCCTGGGACCATGACCTGAGCCGAAGGCAGATGCTTAACGACTGAGCCACCAAGGCGCCCCTAAAGTATTTTCTTAATTATATTAATGTATAATTTCAAAAATTTGAAAAATAATGTAAAAATTGTGATAAGTTAGAAATTAGTAAAATAATTGCATAAATGCACTTTGCTTTTTAAAATTATACACAATATTTTAGGAAAATAAGCAGTTTTTTAATGAAATGGTTAATACAAAAGTGCCACAAGTCAAAAGGAAATTAAATAGCTATCTGGTAAAAAAAATGCAACACCAGGCAATGAAATCATCCCCGTAAAATTTAAACATTATTCATTGTAGACAGTTTCTATTACCTATTGTGGTCTTTGGTTTGAAATTTATATGTAGCCTAAGATAACATAGTCTTACTAGGATATCCAAAATTATTATCTATGCTTCTGTATGTTATACATTGTCCATTCAGGGACAAGAACTTGCTATCCTATCTCTATAGATTCCTCCCATAAGGACCTCTAATTTATGAAGCCCTAAATCAAAGTTTACAACTAGAGATAATGTCAATTTAAATCCAAACATTGTAAGGTAGTTCTTAAAGAATTAATTTATTTGTAGTACTTTGCCTTTGTTTTGGCTTTTGAAAATTGTAGTACAGACAAATTGCTTAGGGCGCCTGGGTGGCTCAGTTGGTTAAGTGATGACTCTTGATTTCAGCTCAGGTCATGCATGATCTCAGGGTCGTGAGATTGAGTCCTGCACCAGGCTCTGTGCTGAGCATGGATCCTTGTTTAAGATTCTAGCCACCCCCACCTCCGTCTCCCTGTGCACCTCCCCCACAGATTGCATACTTGTGCACTAGCTCTCTCTCGCTCTCAAAAAAAAAAAAAAGTTTTACTTAAAACATTACTGAGTTTTACTTTGTCTTGCCTTTTTACTGCTTTGGTTTGTTGGTTTGTTTTTGTTTTTTGCCTTTCTAATCGATAGAGTAAAACCTGTTTGTTGTTAACAGTTTGAAAATATAAGAAAGTATCCTGTGGAAAAAAAAACTCTTAGTTCCATCCTCAGTTATTTTATGTAACTTTGAGAAAGCTCATGGGTGTTATTGTTGTGATTGAAAAAACGGTATAGGCAAACATTTTTAAAAACACTTTAAGAGTATTGAAGTATTAAATATAGATAAATATCCAGGCAATTTTTAGATATCAAACTATTTAAATACTATATGTGAAGTCCCAAATCTAAGTCAGCATATTCTCATTATTTTTTGGTTATTCTTCAAAATTAAATCAAGAGAAAATATATATTATAAGGAATTATTGCCATATATTATTATATGAAATCTAGATCAAACCAAATATATTACAGAAAAATTACATTTAAAAAAGTCAATTGTGTCTTTATGTATCTTCCATTTTCTTCTGAAGTTTGTTTTAGTAGAATAAAAAAGATTATAGTCTGGTTTTAAAAAAATAAAGTTTAATGTTTGGTTTGATTTAGTTATAATAAAAATTACAAAATTATTATATACTCAACCACTATAATACCTATTTTACAACTTAAAGCACATAAATACATGTGATTTTTATAGGTATTAACAGTTATTTTAAGATTTGTGTCTTGTGTGAGCATTACAATTTTGTTAGATAAGAATAGAACTACTCGATGATCCAGCAATTGCACTACTAAGTATTTACCCAAAGAATACAAAAATACTGATTCAAAGGGATTCATGCACCCCGATGTATATAGCAACATTATCTACAATAGCCAAATTAGGGAAACAGCCCAAGTGTCCACTAACTGATGAATAGGTAAAGAAGTGGTATACACACACACACACACACCCACACCCACACACACACACACACACACACACACACAGGAATATTACTCAGCTATATAAAATGAAATATTTCTATTTGCAATGACACAGATGGAACTAGAGTAATATGCTAAAGTGAAATAAGTCAGAGAAAGAAATACCACATGATTTCACTCGTATGTGGAATTTAAGAAACAAAACAAAAAAGCAAAGGGAAAAAAGAGAGAGAGGCAAACCAAGAAGCAGATTCTTAACTATAGAGAACAAACTAAAAATTTCCAGAGGGGAGGGCATTGGGGGGTTGGGTGGAATAGGTGATGGGGATTAAGGAGTGCACATGCTGTGATGAGCTCCAGGTGATATATGGAAGTATTGAATCACTATATTGTATTTCTGAAACTAATATTACACTGTATGTTAACTAACTGGGATTTAAATAAAAACTTAAAAAAAAAGAAAGGCAGATGCATTACTATTTTCTAATGAGGAAACAGGTTCCTATCAAGGTAAAGTTTGCGAGAGAACCTAACATATACAGGAAAGCAGGAAACTCAGAGCCTAATGTGGCAAAATTTCAGGATATCCTGAAATTTTAAGGATTAATTTTACCTATGAACTCAATGTACAATTTTGCCTTTATTTTTCCAGGATATTTATTTTTTAATCATAGTATATTACATGTAATTTTGGTTGCTACCCAAAAGGAATGAGAGAGGGCATAAATAAGTAATCAGATATGTCAATAAATGTAAAACATGGAATACATTTTAAAAATCATGAAAAATTTAAATTTAAATTTGTTTTTTGTGAAGAGATTTTAAAATGTTGAGATTATATATATATATATATATAAATGACAGGCACTCTTTGCATATAAAGTGTTAACATAATCAGGAGATTAATATGAAATAAATAAGTTAACAACCAGCGTTGTTAACAGCCAATATTTGTTACTGTAGAATGTAAATAAAGTCAAGATCCCACTGATCTCATTTCTCCATTGCTTGGAACTTCTGAAAGGACTGACACCTACTTGCTAAAACTTCTGTACATAGTTATGGATTTGGCATATTTAATAGTGATGTAAGGTACAGATGTACAAATTCCTTCTGAGGGCTCATTTTAATTTCTTACTCAGGCTCATTTCTTTCTTCCTTCCCTTCTCTCTTCCTTTTTTTCTTTTCCTTCTTCCTTCCTTCCCCTTCCTTCCTTCCTCTATTCCTTCCTTCCTTTCTTTCTTAGAGATGGAAGCCATTAAGTGTGTGTTTTAGCATTTTTATTTATTTTTTCTATTTCTTGTATTTGTTCAGGTCCTATAGTGGAGCAGGACCTCTCAAATTTTTCAAATCATGAAATACAAGAAAAATGATACCAGCACCATATATTGGTGGAAATCGAGGAAGTCTTTGGAGACTGGATTGGGGCATTGGCTACCTGGGTTCCTGCTGCTGCCCCAGGGCTCACTGAAGAGGAAACTATCTCAGCATATTTCTTTCTTTTTTTAAAAGATTTTATTTATTTATTTGAGAGAGAAAGAGAATGAGAGATAGAGAGCACGAGAGGGAAGAGGGTCAGAGGGAGAAGCAGACTCCCTGCTGAGCAGGGAGCCCGATGTGGGACTCAATTCCGGTTCTCCAGGATCATGACCTGAGCCGAAGGCAGTCGCTTAACCAACTGAGCCACCCAGGTGCCCTCTCAGCATATTTCTAATCCACCCAAGGTACCAGTTCAAAATTGTGTGTGGTATTTAAGGATGTGGGATTTGGGATTTTCCAGAGTTTCACATCTAGGCATTGTCACTATTTGTATGACCTTGGATAAATAACGAATCTCTTTGACACTTAGTTTTTACCTACGTAAAACAGGGATGATGAGGATAACTATTTGAAATGGTGGCTGTGGTGATGATTAGATCGGAATGTACATACCTTAGCAAATTACTTGGCATGAAGGTCCTAAGCTCTCAGCTAAGTTTGGCCTTAACCTGCCCTGTCCCCTCCAGTTCAGATGTTTGGACCAGAATGGGAAAGGGCTGCTCCCGGTCTGTTGAGAACTCAGAGATGAGCTAAGTCACAGAAATAGCATGTAAAGCACACGAAGGAAGCAAGTAAGCATCTTTCATTGAAATCCTAATGAAATCTATTTGTGGGACAAGAACAAGTTATTTGTTTATTTATCTCGGCTCATCCGAATTTGATGCTACAGCCTTTGGTTCTAAAGATTCTGCTTTAAGCTTTTGTCAGCTCTCACTGTATTTTGGCAACTGAAAATCAAATCCCTTTTCTCTGGTAATAGAACTTCCCCATTGATCTATCTTTGATACATTGATAATGTTGCCCTCATGCTTCTCATACATCTCAATAAAGGAGAGTGGTATTTTCTATCATGAATTCAATTATCATCGTTTTCCTCAGTTTATAATCAGCAGTAGCTTTTAATGTTTGAGAAGATTTGCTATGTGAGCTCTATGATATTTACAAAGAGAAAGACAAATGCACAGGGAATGGAGGAGAATGTTAGAGCTCAAGCGGTGATCTAATTTAATATATTCATTTGCAAACAAGATACGTGTCCTAAATAGGAGAGATTATTTGCTGGAGATCATATATATTGAGTGGCAGAACAAGGTCTAAGACCTGGACCTCTCATCTCAGTGCTTAGTGCCTATCTTTCCTATTTTATGCTCACCTCCTTACAGGAGAAAATAAAGTTGCCTTTACAAGGTCTGCCATAAAAAGGACACAAACCCTGGATTTAAAGAATAGTCTTGGAATTCTGATAGCTCATTCTCTGAATTTACAAAGTAGAGCACAGGGAAAATGTGCATTTTTTACACATTTGTAATTTCATATATGAATTAAACAATTCACGAATTTTTAGATATAATTTACATATAACATTGGAGAATTTAAAGGTATACAACATGTTGGTTTGATACATTTATATATTGTAATATGATTACCACTGTAGCATTATCTAACACCTCTGTCACATCATATAATTACCATTTTGTGTGTGTGTGTGTGGTGAGTACAAGTAAGATTTAGTCTTTTAACAACTTTGAAGTTTATAATACAATATTGTTGACAATAATCTCTATGCTGTGCATTAGGTCTTCAGGAGTTATTTCTCTACTAGTTGTAAGTTGTGAGTTTGTGCCTTTATGTAACATCTCTGTATATTTGTAAAGGGGCGTCAGCAATGTGGATGGGATAGATGGTACCTGTTTATGAGGGTGTTATCATAATAATTCAAGTAGGAAAAAGAAACAGTGCTGTTAGAAATACCTCTACAGCTACCTTCTATTTGCACTATCCATTTGTTATTTACTATATGTCACTCACTGTGTTAAACTGTTTATACAAATCTCATCCAATAATCACAACGATCAATAATGAAGTCTTATTATTAATCTCATTTTAATGATGAGTAAATTGAGACAAGATGGAGACGCTAAAGGACATGGTCCATTTCATCAGGCTGTAAGAATAAAGTCAAAATTTGTACCTATGCCTGTCTGATTCCAAGTACAATATTTCTCTGCCTATGCATACTGTGTCACAAATATTAGACTATTTAAAAGAAGCCTTGGAGAAGAGTGAATTTGTAGCCTATTTTTGACTCCTAAAAAATATATATCATGTGTCTTTCTACAGTCTTGTTTATATATTGAGGTGTATTTTTTTTTGTCCTTCAAATGGCCCCTAAATTTCTGAATCTTCAGTGAAGAAAAACTTTCACAGATTTTTTTGGAGTGACACCGCTCAGGTACTCAGGCCAGACATAAGATCATTATGCTTTTGCCCCTTCCCTATCTTATCACTATGTCAATTGGGTCTTCTTTGTGCTTTTAATGCCTGAAATGGGTCTGTCTTGGTCACTTGTAAATGCAGAGTCAGAAGTTATATATCTTATATATCAATGATCAAGACTGACAAGCTAATGCAAATTTATCAGAAACGTATAAACAATATTTTTCTACATTGTGCTTGAAAGCAGTTTTTAACATTTGTGTATCTTTAATTTTCTCTGCATTGAGAAAAAAAGGCAGATGAAAAAATCAGTTAGATCCCATTATATATAAAATACTGGAGAATATACACTAATAAGATAATGTTTATTTCTGGTGAGTAGGATTACCAGTGACATTATTTTCTTCTTTTTTTAAATATTTTCTAATTTCCTAAAATAATCATTTATTATTATGAATCATACATTGTTTACAATCAGTAAAGCAGTTTAATGTAATTGTCAACTTTCAATTAATGTTTCCTTCAAAGTTGCACATTTTGTATCTTTCTCCCCCTCTTCTTTTTCCTGATCCTTTTATTTCTTCTGTGTTTTTGCATGTTAAGTTTTATTTTGCTCATGGCTAGTGACTAGTTGGAGAAAGACATAATGAGACATATGGTAACTACATGTAATCATAAAAATATGAAAAGAATCCCAGCCCTAAAGTTAACGTGACAATTCCTCCTTGCCTATCATGTTGGTACAGTGTCCATTAGCCCTTTTCTAATATGTTCCATCCTGGTAATGATAGCAAGGCACATAAATTACCAAATGAAAACCACCTATTTTCTACAAGAATCACCAGAGTAAAACTATAACATATCTTTGGTTTATTTACCTATCTCTAAGATCCTAAGTAAGCATTTTATTTGGAAATATATTGTAGGGAGATAAAATTCATGAAGTAGAATCACTAGATTAAATAATTATATTGTAAAATACCTGAGGTAACGAGCTGCTTATGAGGCGGCGTAAAACCAATAAAATTCCAAGCACACAGATTATAAGTGACCAAGTGACACCAGTTTTAAAGTCCTAACAATGGGTGACAAATAGATTTTCTTTGCCAGAACATTTCTATTCATGTGAGACAGGAGGCGGGGGGGAAAAAAAAAACAGAAACAAAAAAAAACCTTTAAGAACTCCAACGAAACAATAGAAATGACTAAAATTTAACACAAGAGAGAAGACTACTTATGTGGAGGACAATAAAATTGAGAATAAATCTGTAAAATAAAGTGAATTGTGAGATCTCAGCTTTATATGGTAAAATTAGCTCTTTATAGTCAAGCCATTTTGTAATATATTTCAAAAGTAGTACATATTTTGTTGGAGTGAACAGGTTTGACAGATTACATATGGTAAATTTACCAGATAATTATGAATAAGAAATTTTAATGTCTCTACGAAATAAAATGTTTGTTGAAAGAAGGTTTCAGATGTATTTTGTTATCGTGCTTTTCTTTTAATAATCCAGTTGTCTAGTGCTGCCAAAATTAAATGAGCAAAAATAAATAAATAAATAAATAAAATGTAGGGTTGCTTACTATCTCTGCCTCGCAAGAGGAAAACTGAACAAAATAACTCTCAAAGTTCTTCCTTTTTACTTAACTCTAAAGTCAAGGAAAGATTTTAATGATAACAATAAGAATTTTGATATCTACTAGATGCTTCAAATTTGAAATTTTCAAAACCATGTTCTTCCACATAGGTAAATGGTACCACATCCATCCTGTTGTACAAGTAGAAACCTGTACGTGATTTCTGACACCTCTCTCTTCCCTCACCTCCTAACTTCCTACATTGGGTTAATCACCTAATTCTCCATGTCTAAATCACAGACTCCAGATTCTTCTTACAAGGGAGTAATAAGTCTTACCTGGAGCACCTAGCTTCCTAGGTGTCTCACCTCGTATATTCTTGCCTTATTCCTATTCATTTGTCACATTAAAAAAAAAAAAAAAAACAAAAAACTAAGGCTATTCCTACTTAAAAAAAAATCTTTCCATTTTCTTTTTACACAGAAGAAAATGCAAACACACTGCAGTGCCATACATAACTTTATCTGATCTGGCCCCTATCTGGATTCATACCACATCTTGAATTCAACTCCTTTTCTTTCTCCATGAACAACCACATGCTGGCCTCTTTTCAGTCTTGAAAACTGGCTAATCTCTTTCTGGCCTAGAGCCTCTGTGCCATCCTGTTCCTTCCGCTTCAAAATTTCTCCTTCTTCCAACTCTCTTCATACCCACTACCCATCCACTATCTGACTGATTCCCAAAATGATGTTCCCTTTGATCAATTCGAGTCTTGTTTAAAAATAGGACTGGTGGAAAACTGTGGCAGTTCCTCAAAAAATTAAACATACAGTTACCATATGATCTAGACATTTCACTTCTGGGTATATACTCCAAAGAATCGAAAGCAGGGACTCAAACAGATATGTGTACATCAAAGTTCATAAAGCATTAGTTAGCCAAAAGTTGGAAGCAACCCAAATGTCCATTAGTACATGAATGGATGAATAAAATGTAATATATACATAAAATGGAATCTTATTCAGCCTAAAAAGAAAAGATTTTCTGATACTTGCCGCAAGATGGGTGAACTTCAAAAACACTATGCTCAGTAACATGTACTAAGTAAAATAAGTGAGACACAAAAAGGCAACTATCATATGATTCCACTTATATGAAATAAATAGAAAGTAGAAAAGTGGTTACCAGGGACTAAGGTGGAGGCATTGGAGTGTGGGTGAAGAAGGGGAGTTATTATTTAATGGGTAGAGAGTTTCATTTGGGATAAGGAGAAAGTTCTGATAGTGTTGGTGATTGCACAACAATATGAATATCCTTAATGTCACCAAATAATACACTTAAATATTGTTAAATGCATGCTACATATATTTTATCACAATAAAAAAAAACTAAAATATCACAGAGGCATCCATTTAAAAAAATTTCTCAGCAAACTTTTCCCTTATTAAATTTATCATTAAAATTTAAAATATTTAAAATCTATAATTGTATACCTATTTTTTCTCCTTTTATTAGAAAATCTTTCCTGTATTAGCCTTTAAGTTCCATGAGAGTGGGAGCCTTGGTTTCTGTATTTTGGGTCATATTGTTTGTTTTTAGTTTTCCACTGCCCACTTTGTGCCAAGCACCAAGAGTCACTGAGTAAATATCTATTAAGTGAATGGATAAAGCCTACACATACAATTTTTTTAAATAAACATTTTATTTTGGGATACTTGTAGATTTACATTCTCATATACTCCCTCCCAATTCCCCCTTGTGTTAACATCTTATGTTGCCATGATACTTTGTCTAATTAAGAAAAGCAATGTTTGGGGGCACCTGGGTGGCTCAGTCGTTAAGCATCTGCCTTCGACTCAGGTCATGATCCCAGGGTTCTGGGATCAAGCACTACATTGGGCTCCCTGCTCTGTGGGAAGCCAGTTTCTCCCTCTCCCACTCCCCCTGCTTGTGTTCCCTCTCTCGCTGTGTCTCTCTCTGTCAAATAAGTAAATGAATAAAATCTTCAAAAAAAAAAAAGGAATGTTTCTATATCACTATTAAATAAGCTCCAGACTTTATTAGGATTTCTCTATCTTTTCCACTAAATTTGTTTTTCTGTCCCAGAACCCAATCCAGTAAGATGGTATTTTTGATGGTACTGATACAAAGTGATTGTTTTTTAAATTACCGTAGTAGTTTCCTGAAAAAGACTGTAATATTGTGAGGGAAAAGAAATATATATACACCTCACATTATCATAACACAGATGCATCATTCTTCAGTACTGTATTGGGGGGACTGAGCTTTTTGTTAATTACATAGTATTACAGTTTTCTTTATTTTCCAACTCGGTGTTTGTTTATATAAAGGAAAAAAAAAACTTTTCCCTTAATTAATCTAAAAAAAATCCTATCTTTGGAATTATAATTTAGCACTCAAAACTTGTTTTTTGCTTTTTTCCTTATTTTTTAAATACAATTCCTCTTCTTTCTTTTTTGCAACTTAAGCATTTACATCTAGACATCCACACACCACATGCTCCGATTCTTGCAGATTGGCACACTCAGTAGAGCAAACAGGCGTGGAAGAATCTAGCTGCAGCGTCTGTGAGCAAACGCCGCACAAAACCAAGAACATCTTCCAACAGCTGGACACCAGTTTGAAGACATCCAAGAAATCACGTGAACATCATATATTTTAGAGACAAGTGTCAATGCCAAGTTTTTTCGTTGGAAAAGCAAACAGTTCTCTCTACCACTTTCTTCTCCCTTAAACAAAAAAAGCCAACACCAAGGGCGCCTGGGTGGCTCAGTTGGTTAAGCGACTGCCTTCGGCTCAGGTCATGTTCCTGGAGTCTCGGGATCGAGTCCCATATCGGGCTCCCTGCTTAGCAGGGAGTCTGCTTCTCCCTCTGACCCTCTTCCCTCTCGTGCTCTCTGGCTCTCGTTCTCTCTCTCTCAAATAAATAAATAAAATCTTAAAAAAAAAAAGCCAACACCAAGCTGTGTTTTATATGTATTTAGCCAGACGTTTTAATACAAAAATGATTTTTAAAAGATCTCAGAGTTTTTGCCTAAAAAGAAAAATCAATACCAACATTACAAAACTTGTTAAACTTCATAATATTTTATATATTTGTTGGCAAACTAAGATTTTAACTACCTAAATGAAGCAATATTTTCTAATTTGACAAGGAGGAATTTTATTGTAACCATAGCAGGAACAACTTGCTGCTTCATTAATGTTTAATGATTTAGAACAAAATAACAATGTTAAATCTAAAACATGAAATTTTAAGTGCCATTTTCTTTTAGATATTCCAGAAACATGGATTTATATGTTAAAAAGAACATCTTTTTCTTTCTTTCAGAGAAGCCATCATCACCAGTACATTTTGAAAGAAAAACAATTTTAAATGTAACTAAAAATAAACTCATTATGTTGCCCAAATTGTATTATAAGGCACACTTCAAAAATACTTTTTTGTTTAATTTGGAAAAAAACTACTCTAGAAAAATATTATAGCAAAGAGCAGGTATTTGGAATTTCAAACAGTTTAAAAATAAGGGGGGGAAGTGAATGCATTTAAATAAAACAATTATAATACATGTTTTAATAACAACTGTTTAAACGTGTATTTAAACCTGAAAAGAAAAAAGAAATTTACTGCAACCTATTTTAAAGATATGTTACAGTACCAAAGTAAATAATAGAAAAGAAAATGCTTAGAAATAGAAATAAAAACTTTAAATGAAACTCAGATATTAACATCTAATATATTCCATTTGTTCTTCATGTTATAACATTAACTTTTAGGTTTGAAAGGAATATGCAACACTAAAGTCATGTTAAAGATATGTATCATGGGCAGAAATATGTGTTCAAATTATAACTGATACACACGTGTATGGATTTTGGCCAATTTCCTAATTTATCTGATCCTCTGTTCTGGAATATTGGATATATTAGTATTTCTCCCATATAATTATTCTAAGATTTACAATGAGATTATGTATATGTCTTCCATACTCTTCTGGGCAGTAGTAAACTTTCAACATATTTTAGGTGTCCTTTTATTTTTTTTATTTTTTAATATTTTTAAAGATTTTATTTATTTATTTGAGAGAGAGAGTGAAGGAGAGAGCACAAGCAAGGGGAGGGGCAGAGGGAAAGGGAGAGGCAAACTCCCCGCTGAGCAGGGAGCACTTTGCAGGGCTGATCCCAAGACCCTGGGATCATGACCTGAGCTGAAGGCAGACAATTAACTAACTGAGCCATCCAGGCGTACCTTAGGTATTTTTTGGGTAATATATTCCATATTTGATTTTCGCTCAAAGCTATCAAACAAATTGGTGCTTCTCAGCTATGTAAATCAAGGTAAACCATATGTGTGACTTCCTAAATGTACCATTAAGGATTTTTAAATAATTATAATATTTAATTTACATCCAAAGCAAGATTATATGAAGAGATACTCTAAAATAAGATGAATCCTTTGTCTATAGGTATGACCCAATCAACTATTATCACCAAAGATTCAATTGCAAAAAATGCAATAAAATCTGCCTCAAAATGCTTTTCACCTCATATTCTAAATGAATTCTAAATGTTAACATAACATTTCCTTTTCTTTATATTATTGATATGGTTAGTCATATTCAGCTTAGCTCTTCCTAATAAGCTAGTACATTAACTTACTTTCTGAAGCTATATAAAGGAAGCTGTATATCTCTACTTATGTTCGAACAGGTGGCCATTTTTTCCAGCCCACCCAGTGTAAATAATTGCTACTATATCAAGAGGCAAAAGGTTCTTGTACTCAGCGTCTCTTCACCTCACCTCAGAAAGAGTATGGGGAATAATGCTCTGCTTTCTTTTGTGTTTTTCCCTTGGAGAAAAATGCCGTCACCTCACATTCTGTTAAACCTACCATAGTTTTATACATTACATAACTTGGAGACATACAAATTTACTACATCACATACTAATCTGATCTATTTATTTAAAAATTATAAATTCACATTGAGTTAGAGATTAAATATAAAAGAGTAAGAGATCATTTAGTAGAAAAGCTCATTCAAAAAAATAAAGTAAAAGAGCTCATTCATAGAAGGACCAATATTATGCTAGAATCCTTTAAGATGGCTTTTAGTATATGTCCTTTTGAATCAGAATCAGTTATTTCTCTCATCTGTGCTATAAGTCATTATTCAAAATACCAGATAATGTTCCTGGATATAATTTAGTATTTATTTTCAGGTTTTAGTCATGCAGTAATTTCAGTTTTATTTCTTGAAATGTTTCAACTGCTACATACAATAGCAGAAAGAATTCTGACACCATGTTCTTTTCTTTGAGTTTGGGTATTAAGGCAATACTGAACATACAATGCACTTTCAATATATACTTAAAATTTGACTGATCTGAGAGGTCAAATCTTCTGAACTTTAAGGCTTACATGTTTCTTCACTAAACTTCTTAGTCTGAACTGGGGCTAAACCTAGGATATTTGGGACCATTTATAATTCATGGTCTCTATGATGGAGGAGCCAAAAAGAGCAACACCCACACACCGTTCCTATAATATATTACTTTCCTTTATTAACAAAAATTAAATAAGCAGCACCTGGATACTAAATTCTGTGCTATGTACAAATGCCCTGTTATATTAGGGATTCAATTCTTATAACAACTCTTGGATTTTTTTCCTTCTTTGTAATCCATAAGATCCTAGAATGGATGTCTATTTTCATATTCAAGAATATCTATAACGATATCAATATGTACAGTGTTCAAATATAATAACAATTCTACACATACTTATGTTTTTATTACATTTAGACGTAACCAAGAAGGTGGTTCAAGATGGCAGCATATGACGAGATATGAAGAAAGAAATAGTACAAAGTCCTGAACTCACCTCCTACCATAGAAACAACAAATCTACAGCTACATATGAAGTAAATCCCTCTGAAAAAGACCTGATAACTAGCAGAACAGCTTTTCCACAATAAAGGATAAAAGGACCACGTCAAGATGAAAAGGAGAGACAGAGAATTGGTCTCCCCCAAATCCCACTCCCACTGCAGCAATCCACAATTGAGACGTATTTCACAAATACAGACTTTCTCCTTGAGGAGCACAGTTTGTGCCCCACATGAAGCGCCTCAGTTCCCGGGACCTGCACCAAAGAGACAAGTCCCCAAGATGTCTGGCTTGAAAACCAATGGGTCTTACATCCAGGAAAACCATATTACTGTAGGAAATGGAGATTCTGCTATTAACGGGCTCATCTACATATTCACTTGTCCTGGGACCCAGCACCAAAGCAGCACTTTGGGAAGTGCCTAGACTAACAGCTAACATTATACTCAATGACAAGAAAACTAAAGCTTTCCATTTAAGATCAAGAATAAGACAAGGATGCCAACTCACACCACTTTTATTCAACATAGTAATAAGTATTTGAAGTCCTAGCCAGAACAATTAAACAGGAGAAAGAAATAAAAGGCATCCAAATTGGAAAGAAAGAAGTAAAACTATCAGTGTTTGTGGATACCATGATTTTATATACAGAAAATGCTAAAGAGTCCACAAAACAAACAAACTAATACCTGTTAGAACTGATAAACAAATACAATAAAGTTGCAGGGTACAAAATCAAGCTATAAAAATCTGTTTTGTCATATATAATAACAACAAAATATCAGAAAGAGAAATTAAGAAAACGATCCCATTTTCAATTGCATCAAAAAGAATAAAATACCTAGTAATGATTTTAATCAATGAGGCGATGATGATTATTATTTCTCAATATATACAAATATTGAATCATGTTGTATACCTGAAATTAATATAATGTATGTCTATGTCTATTATGCTTCAAAAAAAAAGACATGATGACCTATGTATTTAGATATTCCTCAAATGTCATTCTAGTAACAAAGTCAACATCCTTCATAATAGTATGAAATGTCATTTCCAAAATCATTTTTTAAAAAATTCCTCCCTAAATGTGTCATTAGATTCACTTGCTTTCTGGATACATTGATATAATTCCCTGACAATGGTTCCCAAATTTTAGCTAGATATTTCTTTACAGTAAAGTACAATAAGCTGTATCTTATTACTTCCAGTAAACGGATTTATTGTTGTTAATGAAATTTTTCGTTAACCCAGAGGCCACAATATTCATTGGTCATTCAACAACACATACATTATTTACTCTATGAATGTGGGAATAATACAAAATTATATGAAAGATATCTTAAAAAGACAAATGTTGGTGCTTTATTCTGGAATCATCATATATATTATTCAATATGTTTCAATATTTATATGTAAATAATTAAATTCTCTTATAAAAAATAAGAGTCAATGACAGATCTGAAATCATCAATAAAAGTAAAACTTGGTTCAGCATACTTTATTTCCAAAGAGTGAAATTATATTTTGCACAAACTTTTAAGAGGAAAGTTTAAATGAAAAAATTACTTTTTAAAATCTTGAATCAAAGAAAGTATTCCTTTATATAAACATACACCCTAATTCCGTAACTTATTTTCTTTTGTTTTGATCTCAGAGATGACAGAATATTTTATTTTATTTTGTTGATGATTTCTTTTTATGTGAGTGATATTAATTTGACTTCAGAATTTCATGTTTGTCTTTATCAATAAAGTGTCACTTAATACCAGACATAATAATAGAAATAGTTGTGAGCCTTTTATTTTTTGTGGAATACGGATCATTACTTGCTGTAATGATTGCATTTTACTCTATTTAAAACAAGTAAACAGAAAATGTATACTTCTTGGTGTTTAGAAATTAAAATATAAAGGTCACAGGATGAAGATTTCTATTTAATTTCATGTTTTATTTTTTTAAATGTTTTATTTATTTATTCATTAGAGTCAGAGAGAGAGAGAGAGAGAGGCAGAGGGAGAAGCAGGCTCCCCGCCTAGGAGGGAGCCGGATGTGGGACTTGATCCCAGGACCCTGGGATCATGACCTGAGCCGAAGGCAGACGCTCAACCATCTGAGCCACCCAGTTCCCTAATTTCATGTTTTAAAGATTTTATTGTAAACCCATTTTGCTCTTAGATCCAAGAGAAGTTTTTTTTTTTTTAATTTTATTTATTTATTTGAGAGAATGAGATAGAGAGAGCATGAGGGGGGAGGGTCAGAGGGAGAAGCAGACTCCCTGCCGAGCAGGGAGCCCAATGCGGCACTCGATCCCGGGACTCCAGGATCATGACCTGAGCCGAAGGCAGTCGCTCAACGAACTGAGCCACCCAGGCGCCCCCCAAGAGAAGTTTTGAGGATTGTGTTTGAGCTTTTCTAGTTTTCCCATGATATAGTGCATATGATTTTAAAATATAAGAAAAGTAATCCAAATCATTCTCTATAAGCTTTGTAACTCCCTTCACAGACCAAAGAATTCTTGATTCCAATCCCATTATTCTGCTCTTTTGTTATAAAATGGCTATTTATGGCACTACTTTTAAAAAATAAGATATTGGGTCTTGAAGTTCGGGATTGAGATACTATTTTACTTAACATTTTCATCATGCCTAACTACACAAGGGCAATAGTCAAGTTAGCTTCGTAATAGCCAGAAGAAATGCCTCTAATCCAATTGGTCACAGGGCAGCTATCACCAAAACCAATTTCTTTATAATTAAAAGGTGCTCCCAGGCACTGTAAAAACTTGGAAGTTGCCCACGGATTTGGGAGAAGAAGGGGGATTTCTTTTTTTCTAGACAGAAACCACATTGAAGCAATTTCTGAAACACACTGATAAGCTGCTTTTGAATTTATATTAAAGAGCTCAGTAGTTGCTACCTGTGACAACAGCTCACACTTCTAAACTGACTTATGTCCTGTAGAGATTAAGGACAGAGGCCTCTAGAAGATTAGCATGTCGCTTCGTTTAAGTGACATACAATCCATTTTATTGACATGGACTCCATCCTGCAAAACAAGCACTTTTTGACTGAAACATAATGAAAATGTGGTGTGCCTTTATAGCCCAGCACACAATACGTCTTCACACATTAGTGCTAGCTAATATAGGCAGTGTCTGTAAATGAAACCAGCAGTCCTCATAAGGGATGGTGTGTAGGCACATTCCACAGAATACTAATTCAATGGAACATACCCAAGAAGCTTTACATTACTTTTTAACTTTACCCAAGTCTTACTATGGTCCAAAGTTATTAAGCTGTATTCATTGAATTCGGCAGCCTATTACTTTGCATTGTTATGATTCTTATTGCATCTCGACATTCAATTGTGAAGCCAAACAGGCTTTGATTTGATTTCTAATTGTTTGTTTTCAGCAGCTTGAACCTGAGTTTGTTGCTTCTGTGTAGAGCAGAAAGAACATCAGTGGGTAGGTGAAGAGTTCTCTCATTTTACTTTTAATGCCATTCTAACACAAAGTGTGGTCTGGATTCTACCTCTGTTAGGATAGAGTTGCATAACAGATGTGAAATGCTCCTGAATTTAAACTGTTTAACTACATTGGAGAGCTGACATTTTATAACATTTCTGCCAGCTACCTGAACTCCATTATTACGAGGAAATAGCCCTGTGCTAACACCTTGGAAAATAATTCTACCACGCTTTCTCTTTTGTTTTTGATCTGTAGCATAAAAACACTCCATGTGCTGAGGTTGAAACAGATCAGAGAGCTGGCCTACTATGGCATTATGGGAAGATCTCATTAGAGAAAACATATGACATAGCATGAAAACCATCATATCCATAAACTATATCCACTACTTCAAAACTGTTAGAAATACATTGACATCGGAGGAGGAGACGAACCATGAGAGACTATGGACTCTGAGAAACAAACTGAGGGTCTTAGAGGGAAAGGGGTGGGGGGGGATGGGTAAGCCCAGTGATGGGTATTAAAGAGGGCACGTACTGGCATGGAGCACTGGGTGTTATACGCAAACAATGAATCATGGAACACTACATCCAAAACTAATGATGTAAGGTATGGTGATTAACATAACATAATAAAATAAAATTAAAAAATAAAATAGAATGTGCAAAAAAAAATAAATACATTGACAGAGATAGAGGGTAAGGAAAAAAATGACGTGTTGTACCACACTTTATATTAGTCACTTTAAGTTAAATTACTTTACTTAAAACTTCAATTGCAGTAACATAGTAATAAAACTAGGTCATACATGCGAATTGTGATAGAAAAGTCCTTTTTTAAGTATCCGTTATTTTTGAAATATAGTAATTTTGGTTATTTTTCATAATGGAACATAGCTTTGGTTTATTTTTTTGTTTCCTCCTTCACTTCATTTATTACATCAAGTGTAGAAGGTAATTCTCAAATCTGCTGAGCACCTGAATACTTGTAAATGATTGCCACTAGTGCTTGCTTCTAGTTTAGTTTTATCTATGAGAAACAAAACTGCTCAGCAGAACAACTAAATCTGAACAGGTGAGAACAGACTAGGTCACCTGAAATAAGCCCTTTGCATTTGATAGACATTTCAGTTTAATCCTTCAGCAGTAAACTCTGGAGAGCATGGCTGGCTACTTTCCTTGGTCTTCTTGGAATTTATTCTGATTTAGATCTATCTTTGACTGTTATTCGATATAGCCCACTGTTTCTAAGGAATTTATCCCATGAGATACACAGTTATTTTGTGGATATTGTAGTTCACCGGCACAGTGTAGTCAAAGGAAATTATCACCAGATCACAGAGGAATTGGGAGTTTTGCCATAAACTCCGTTACCAGACAAATGCCACTTAACGCCCTGAGACTCAGTTTTCCTGTCTATAAAATTAACAGCCTCCATTATATGACACTTTCTGGTAATAAAATTCCATCATGAACCTTCACTTCCAGCCTCAAATGAAATCAGAAGTATCTTTGAATAAGCTGATAGTGTCAATTTCTTGGTTGTCTCATGAGAGCACCCTTTCAAATTATCTGCATAGCTCATTCCAGTGATCTCATCAACCATGAGTCATTCAACTAGCAAAATGGAAGGTCACACAGTTCAACAACCTTAGGATTTTTTAGGTCTTAACTTTTAGGGGATGTTTGTTTGTATTTTGGAAGACAATGTTACAAAGTAGCAGAAAGAGCACAAGCAGAGACTTCGAGGAAGTTGCTTAAACTCAGTTTCCCACCTGCAATTATTGGAGACATAAATCTACCTATATTATAGGGTTGAATAATATAATGTGTTCAAAGTTAGGTGCAGCACAGAACTCAATGTTTATTCTCTAATCTATTTCCTTACTTTGTCCATCCAAATATTTTCTTTTAAAAAATTATTGATCTTTGATTGATTGATTGATTGATTTCAGAGAGACACACATGTGTGTGCCTCTCAGCTATGTTCCACTGAATTAGTATCTGCACACATGCATGATTGGGAGGAGGGGCAGAGGGAGAGAACATTTAAGCAGACTCCCCGGTGACTATGGAGGCTGCCACCAGGCTCGATCTCATGATCCATGGGCTCATGACCCATGAGATTGTGACTTAAGGTCAAACCAAGAGTCAGACTCTTAACTGACTGAGCCACTCAGGCGGCCCTTTTCATCCAAATATTTTCTTTTCAATTAGTGGGGAATTGGGGGAAATAGTCTGGGACTCAAAAAGTTGAGGGCTGGCCTTACATGACAAGGTGACAGTAGAATGTTCTGAAATAAAGTAAGACTTTCAGAGAAATGATCAGGAATTGTAATATTTCTTCTCTCGTGGTCAGCAATTATATTCATAGATACCATTTGCTGTGTATGTAAAAAGCATTCTGATCCTGCAATATCTCATACCATCATTCCCTAAATGTCTCCCCCACCGAATAAAAAGAAAATCCCCCAGACATTCACAGAATTTTGCCACATAATGAGGTAGTAAAATGGAAAGAAGAAGTATGGGGAAGTATATAGGATGATGACAAACTTTTGTCATTGTTTCATTAAATGATAATATTCAGCGCATGTTAAAATCTGAGATTATAAATGCTAATACAAATGCATATAAAGATACATATTTAAAGCAAAATCTTGCAAAATGCCTTTATATATACTGAAAATTTATACAACAGTCCTACATAAAATAAAATGGTAACAGAAATAAAATCTGAGTAGTGATAATGTGGCAGTCTGAGGAAGAAAATAATCACTTTTGACTCTATATACTTATAGATACATATTAGAATTCTAATAGTATCATTCTTATAATTGCAACAAAGTAGAGAAAATTTTATCAACAAGAAAGAATTTCTCTTAACTTTTTTTTCTTGTTTTTGTGATGAGAAGGATATTGTTGAAGTAGTTGGAAATAGAATGTGAATTTGTCTCATGAGAACTCCTCCCCCACCCAAGATCTAGATGTTAGCAACAGGGGAAGTGGGGGAGGTTATAAGGCCAGGGGAGTAATTTTGTTCCTTACTCTTAAAACAGAGCATAAACTCAAGGAAAAGAAATAGCAAAATCTGTGAAGAACCAGTTAGATAGAAAGAAAGCATTTGAAATTTAGAGGGATAATAAACCTCACAAACTAGAATAGTAAACAGATATTTTAAGAAGAAACATTTGAGCTGTTGCATTATAAACCCTTCGCTGTCAGCTTGAAATTTCTATTTAAATCTAAGATGCTCGTGGTCTGGGGACATTCTATCTCCTTATCTATGTATCATTTGACACTAATGAAAGGGATGGATTCTTTTTCTCTGGCATGACATGCCACCTCCCAGAAAATAACATGTGACTAAGAGATCTGAAGCAGAGTGTATACCGTAGGAGCATGATTCCCTATAAACTTACTGACATCCAGGGAAGTCTGAAAATTACTGAAAGAGGCAGTTTTAGGCAAATCTATTTAAGTTTCACAGGGCAGAGTGAACGTATCTGTTATATTAGTTGCATTAAAAAAAACTAATGAAATTTAAGCTTCCTTTTTAAAAATAGAAGAAAACTTGGATGTAATCACCATGAAAATGAAAAACAAATTGAACAATGATAAAACACATAAATCTATTAAAAAGCGGGAAATCATCCACTCTGGAATTGAAAGATGAACAACAAGACCTCTTCTACCTTTTGTCCTGGGTAAAGAGGGGGAAAAAAGCCTATGGGGGATAGAGAGCATGGTAAAAAGAATGGAGTAAGAGTGCAAACTGGTCCTTTGTTGTCGTTTCAATGATCTTCAGGGCATCTTCACCAGGAGTAGCTTCCACCTCAAGAAACCATTTTGCTCATCCATGGGAAGCAACTCCTTTTCTGTTAAAGTTTTATCATGAGATTGCAGGAATTCATTCTCATCTTCACATCTACTTCTAATTCTAGTTCTTTTGCTATTTCCACCACATCTGCAATTACTTCCTCCACTGAAGTCTTGAGCCCCTCAAAAATCATCCATGAAGGTTGGACTCCACTTCTTCCAAACTCCCATTAATGTTGATATTTTGACCTCTTCCCATGAATCACATACATTCTCAATAGCATCTAAGATGGTGAATCCTTTCCAGAAGGTTTGCAATTTATTTTATCTGGATCCATCACAGGAATCACTGTTTATGGCAGGTATAGCCTTATGAAATGCATTTTTTAAATAATAAGATTTGAAAGTCAAAATTATTCCTTGATCCATGGACTGCTCATCTAGAATGGATGTTGTATGAGCAGGCTGGAAAACAACAATTTCATTGTCCATCTCTGTCAGAGCTCTTGGGTGACAACATGAATCGTCAATGAGCAGTCCTATTTTGAAAAGAATCTTTTTTTTTTTTTTTTCTGAGCAGTAGGTTTCAACAGTGAGCTTCAAATATTTAATAAACAATGGTGTAAACAGATGTGCTGTATCCAGGCTTTGTTATTTCATTTACAGAGCACAGGCAGAGTAGATTTGTCATAATTCTTAAGGGCTCCAGGATTTTCAGGATGGTCAATGAGCATTGGCTTCAACCTAAAGTCACCAGGTGCCTTAACCCTAAGAGAGTTGGCCTGTCCTTAGAAGCTTTGAGGCCAGGCATTGACTTCTCCTCTCTAGCTAGGAAAGTCCTAGATGGCATCTTCTTCCAACAGAAGGATGTTTTATTTGCATTGAAAGTATGTTGGTAATGTAGCCACCTTCATTAATTAGCTAGATCTTCTGGATAACTTGCTGCAATTTCTACATCAGCAGTTGCTGCTTCACTTTGCACTTATACGTTATGGACATGGTTTCATTCCTTAAACCACATGAACCAACCTCTATTAACTTTTCTTATTCAGCTTTCTCTCTTTGCTCAGCCTTCACAGAATTGAGAAAAGTTAAGGCCTTGTTCTGGATTAGGCTTTGGCTTAAAGGAATGCTGTGGCTGGTTTGATCTTCTATCCAAACCACTGAAACTTTCTCCATATCAGCAATAAGGCTCTTTCATTTTCTTATCATATGTGTGTTCACTGGAGTAGCACTTTTAATTCACTTCAAGAACTTTCCCTTTGCATTCACAACTTAGCCAACTAGTGCCAAGAGTCCAAGCTTTCAGCCTATCTTGGCTTCTTCAGGCAAGGTTCCCACAGACCTTCAATTTGTAAAAACTGCGGTATCTGCCAAGTACATTAAAGTGAAGGATAATAAAACAAGGTATGCCTTTATTTAGTGAGTTTTTCCATCTAGCTCTGGTATTTGCAGTAACACCTCTGTTATAGCCATCTTCCACATATCCTCTGGTCTGTTTCTTAGATCTTTATTCTGTCTCCCTACTTTACTTTTCTTTGTATCATTTATACGGTCTTAAATATCTATAGGAATTCCATTGTTGTTCTTGGTCCTTTGCTCTTCCAGATTAATTTTGGGAAAAAAATACTATTGTGATTGTGATTAGAGTCATATTAAATCTGTACCTCAATTTAGAGATAATCATCATATTTATAATATGAATTTTTTACCTATGAATATGATACTATTTTTTCAAAGTTTTTCAATAAAATAGTGTAATTTTCTTTAAAAAGATCTTGCAGTACTACTGTTAGTCTTATTCATAATTTCTTTTAGTTTTGGCATGGCTCTAAGTGATATCTTTTTTTAGAAAGATTTTATTTATTTATTTCAGAGAGAGAGAGAGAACAAGCAGGGAGGAGGGGGAGAGGGAGAGGGAGATGCAGACTCCCCTCTGAGGGGGGAGGCTGATATCCTTGGGGCACTATCCCAGGACCCTGGGATCATGACCTGAGCCTAAGGAAGACATTAAATGGACTGAGCCACCCAGGTGCCCCTCTGAATGATATCTTTTAAATCACATATTCTAATTGCTCCTTGTTAGGATATAAAATCCATTTTATTTTAGTACCTTAAGCTTGTATATGACAAAATTGCCTAATTCTTGGTAAACTTGAATTTCATTTATGTATACAATCATTGCATCTGTACATTTTTTTTTAGATTCTTTTCACTATAATGAATATTACTCCTTTTTATTTTCTTATTGTTATGGCTAAAACAATCAATGACCTATTGAATGTAAGTGATGATATGACGTATCTTTTGTTCACTCCTGATATTAAAAGGTGTTATTTTTAAATATTACCACTCTTTTTTGTTTGCAATTGTATTTTTGGCTTAAAATTTTTATTTTGAATCATGTGCAGTTTTCAGAAATAATACAGAGAAATTCGGTGTAGACTTTTAAAGTTTCTTCTAATGACAACGTCTTATAAAACGGTACCACAACCAGGATATTGACATTGGTACAATCTGCTGATTCAGCTTTCCCCAGTATTATATGCACTCCTTTGTTTGCATTGTATGTTTTTATTCTGTGTTATTTTATTACACCTGCAAGGTCTTATGTATCCACCACCATAGTCAAGATGCAGAACAGTTCCATTACCATCATGATATCCCAACCACATTCACCCTCTTTACTTCTCCTTGTTCCTAATCTTTGGCAATTGCAAATACGTTCTCTGTTTCTATAATTTGACATTCTAAGAATGTTATATAAATGAAATCATATACTATATGACCTTTTAATATTGACTTTTTTCACACAATATCCCTGGAGGTTTTTCCAAGTTTTGCATCATGTTTCAATAATTTATTGCTTTTTATGATTGAAGCATTCTTTGATTTGGATATACCACAGTGTGGTTGGGTTATTTCCAGTATTAGATTATTATGAATAAAGCTACAAAGAAGATTTGTACATAGGTTTTCATGTGAACAGAAATTTCCATTTCTCTGGGTTAAATGCTGAAGAATGCAAGTGCTATGTCATATGATAATTGCATGTTTGCTTTTATAAAAAACAAAACAAAACAAAAACAAAAACAAAACAAAAGCAGCCAAGTTGTTCTTCACAGTGGCTTTACCATCTTGTGTTCCCTCCAACAATATATGAATGACCCAGTTACTGTCCAGGTAACTTGCAATAGTTGCTTTTAAATGTTAACTCTGGGGAAAGTCAGTCATCATAAGTAACTACCCCAAAACTGCCATGCTATGAAAAAACCCAAGCCCATGGAGAAGGAGACATCACAACAAAGAAATGAAAGCCTCAAAGTGCCAGGGCTGTGAGTGAAGAAGCCAACTTTGAAGAGGGTCCTCTAGCCTCAGGTACCACACCAATTCCATGTGCATCACAGGTGAACACGCAACCAAGCCCTTCTTAAATTCCTGCCTTACAATATTATGAACAAAATGGCAATTTTAAGTCACTAAGTTTTAGGAGTAATTTGATATAGATGGTAGACAAATAGTATGGAAAAATTATGTAAAATTTTAATAGTTAAATTTTAACTATTATAATAGTTATGATTATTTACAAGGGTTAATCCTTGATATTAATATCCTTGGCTTTACTAGAGCACTTTTACAAATAAAAAGCATTTAAACTCAAATATAAAAGTAGATAAGCAATATGAATGCACAATTAAGTGAAGAAACATAAAGGACCAATAAGCATCAGCATAAGGATTCATGCTTCACTGTTAATAGAAATGGAAACTTAATCAGATGCCATTTTTGGCCTAAGATATTGGCAAGCTTTCTAATGCATACACTATTTGTGACAATAAGAAAAAATATGATAGACATATATATGTGTATAATATGTATTCATATTCACAGATACATATAAAGAGAAATAACTATGTAATATAATTAACCTTTTTAGTTGATTATTTCTTTGTTACATGCTTTTCATTTTATTTTTTAAAAAATACCTCAAAATAAGTAAAACATATGTTCAGAGAAATAAGTAGTATTTGTGAATTCTAGACTCCACAAAAATACAAGTTTTATTTATTACAATTTCTGAATGTTAACTTTAAACCATCAGCAATAAACATTACCAGAATGACAAATTGGTAAATGTTTGGGATTTTTAGGCTGATATTGTGAATTGGTTGAATGATATTTTGAGGGAAAAAAATAAATACTATGAAAATGTATTAGGATATTTGAAATATGTAAAATTTCTTCTCATTTGGGGAAGATAAACGAATGAGTTTTTGGAGAAAAAGTTGTAAGTTTCTTCCCTGGTAATTATATCAGGAATTAATTACCTAGAAAAGTATAGTTTTTCATTTAACTCTTAAAAGTCTAGAAGAGTTTATTCTCCCTCTACCTTTCCTCATAGAGAATTGTGTTTATCAGTCTCCTTAGATTTTTTTTTTTAATACAATACTTCATCTTCCCTCCTTGTATTTTGGGACATAAAATATAGCACATTCAACATCGATAAAACAGTGCTGTAACTTCTACATACTTTCTTTCAAGTTAATATGTTTTGATTTTAAAGAAGTTTCTTTTAGGTACGTGTCTTTTAACATTACCTTTATATGCCTTCTGTGAGTAATACAGTAAACTGCAACTTTAAAGAATTAGCACAGAAGAGAGAAACCATGTCACCTCTTAAAATGTTAAGCCTTCATGTCCCAATACAAGCTTACATTTCTATTGAGAAGACTGGCTTTAAATAAATATGTGCTTACTGAAGATTAAAAAATAGATTTTTTTAACATATAAATAATTTACTGGTGATAACCATTGTACCTCAATACCTTGTTTTGTATTTTTTTACATTTTTTTATTATGTTAGGTTAATCACCATACATTACATCATTAGTTTTTGATGTAGTGTTCCATGATTCCTTTTTCACGTATAACACCCAGTGCTCTATTCAGTACGTGCATAGATCTTATCCCTCAACAAAGTAGATTTAGAGGGAACATAACTCAACATAATAAACTCCATATATGGAAAACCCAGAGCTAATATCATACTCAATGGGGAAAAATTAAGTGCATTTCCCCTACAGTCAGGATGACCACTCTCCCCATTACCATTTAACATAGAACTAGAAGTCTTAGCTTCAGCAATCAGACAACAAACAGAGATAAAAGGCATCCAAATCAGCGAGGAAGAAATCAACTTTCACTATTTGCAGACGACATGATGCTCTATGTAGAAAACCTGAAAATATCCACCAAAAAATTGCTAGAACAAATATATGAATTCAGTAAAGTCACAGGATGCAAAGTCAATATACAGAAATCTGTTGCATTTCTATATACCAATAATGAAGCAGCAGAAAGAGAAATTAAGGAATCAATCCAATTTATAATTGCACCCCAAACCATAAGATAACTAGGAAGGAACCTAACCAAAGAGGTAAAAGATCTGTACTCAGGAAACTATAAAACACTGATGAAAGAAATTGAAGATGACACAAAGAAATTGAAAAATATTCCACACTCATGGATTGGAAGAGCAAATCTTAATGTCAATACTACCCAAAGTAATCTACACATTTAATGCAATCCCCATCAAAATACCAACAGCAAATTATTTACAGACCTAGAACAAATAATCCTAAAACCTATATGGAACCACAAAAATCCTCAAACAGCCAAAGCAACCTTGAAAAAGAAAAGCAAAGCTGAAGGCATCATGATTCGAGACTTCAAGTTATATTACAAAGCTCTAGGGATCAAAATAGTATGGTACTGGCACATAAATGGACATATAGATCAATAAAATGGAATAGAACACCCAGAAATGAACCCACAACTATATGGTCAATTAATCTTTGACAAGCAGGAAAGAATATCCAATGGAAAAAAGACAGTCTCTTCAACATAACGGTGTTGGGAAAAACGGACAGTAATAGGCAAAAGAATGAAACTAGACCACTTTCTTACACCATACACAAAAATAAATTCAAAATGGATGAAACACCTAAATGTGAGACCTGAAACCATAAACATCCTAGAAAAGAACACAGGCAGTAACCTCTTTGACATTGGTCTTAGCAATTGCTTTTTAGATGTCTCTGAAGGCAAGGGAAACAAAAGCAAAAATAAACTTTGGGACTTCATCAAAATAAAAAGCTTTTGTACAGTGAAGGAGACAGTCAACAAAACTAAAAGGCAACCTACAGAATGGGAAAAGATATTTGCAAATGATATATCTGATAAAAGGTCAGTATCCAAAAATCTATAAAGAATTTATCAAACTCAACATCCAAAAAACAAATCATTCAGTTAAGAAATGGGCAGAAGACATGAATAGACATCTTTCCAAAGAAGACATACAGATGGCTAACAGACACATGAAAAGATGCTCAACATCACTCATCAAGGAAATACAAATCAAAACTACAATAAGGGCACCTGGGTGGCTCAGATGGTTAAGCGTCTGCCTTCGGCTCAGGTCACGATCCCAGGGTCCTGGGATCGAGTCCTGCATCGGGCTCCCTGCTCCTTGGGAGCCTGCTTCTCCCTCTGCCTCTCTCTCTCTCTCTGTCTCTCATGAATAAATAAATAAAATCTTAAAAATAAATTAAATTAAATTAAAAAAACTACAATGAGATATCACCTCACACCTGTCAGAATGACTAAAATAAAATATAAAAAACAACAGGTGTAGGCAAGGATGTGCATTGTTAGTGGGAATGCAAACAGGTGCAGCCACTGTGGAAAACAGTAGGGAGGTTCCTCAAAAAATTAAAAAAGGAACTACCCTATCAACCCAGCAATTGTACTACTAGGTATTGATGCAAAGAATACAAAAATACTAATTCAGAGGGATACATGTACTCTGTTATCTACAATTAAGATTATCTACAATAGCTAAATTATGGAAACAGCCCAAGGTTTCACTGACTGATGAATGGATAAAGACGTGGTATATATATGTGTATATATATATATATATATACACATATATATAATGGAATATTACTCAGCCATAAAGAAGAATGAAATTTTGCCATTTGCAACAACATGGATGGAGCTAGAGAGTATAATACTAAGTAAAATAAGTCAGAGAAAGACAAAATACCATATGATTTCACTCATATGTGGAATTTAAGAAACAAATAAGGGGACCAAAGGGAAAACAGAGAGGGAGACAAACTAAGAAACAGACTGCTAATTATAAAGAACAAACTGATGGTTACCAGAGGGGAGGTTGGTGGGAGGATGGTTAAGATAGGTGATGGGGATTAGGAGTGCATTTGTCATGATGAGCACCAGGTGCTGTATGGAAGTGTTGAGTCACTATATTGTACACCTGATACTGACATTACACTGTATGTTAACTAACTGGAATTTAAATAAAAAAAAAAAAAAACCTTAGCAGTAAAAATAATCTGATCTCTTAACAGTTACAGGATGTCTATAAGAAACAAACCAAGGGGTGCCTGGGTAGTTCAGTCAGTTAAGCCTCTGACTCTTGATTTCCACGCAGGTCATGATTTCAAGGTCATGAGATCAAGCCCTACAATGGGCTCTGCACTCAGCATGGAGTCTGCTCGAGATTCTTTCCCCTCCCTCCCAATCTGTTTCTTCGCCTGCATGTGCACTCTCTCTCTCTCTCTCTCTCTAAAATAAATAAATAAATAAAATCTTTTTTTAAAGATTTTAAAATATATCCCAATATTGGGATGCCTGGGTGGCTCAGTCACTTAAGCATCTGCCTTTGGCTCAGGTCATGATCCCGGGGTCCTGGGATCGAGCCCCGCAACCAGCTCCTTGCTCAGTGGGGGGCCTTCTTCTCCCTCTGCCTGCCGCTCCCCCTGCTTGTACTCTCTCTCTCTGACAAAATAAATAAATACAATCTTTAAAGAAAGAAAAACAAACCAAGTGCTGAAGACAGGATATCCATGTCTCATACTAAACTTGAGAAATTTCTCTATTTTTTTCTTTTGTCTTAATAAGCATATAGCGTGACGTCCTGTACAATATCCTCAAAAAATATCTAAAATAAATCCACTGCTCTCATATGGGTTAACATAATCCAGAGATTTTCTTTTTAATCATCTAAATGAACACATGGGTTTCTTTTTTTTTAAGTATTCAACACAAATTTATATAAGAAAGCTTTTCCATAACATTGGGTAAGAGAGGTTTTCAAGTATTACTCTTTTTTTTAACAATGTATGGTATTAATATATTATACAGCCAAATAATGTATTTGCTCTAACAGTCAACAGTATATAGCATATATATATATATACATAAATAATACATACACAGCATATAAGTATATAGATAAAACTTCCTGTGTGAAAAACTAATGATATAATATATGGTGATTAACATAACAATAAAAAATTAAAAAAAAAAACTTCCTGTGTGTTTGCCTTGTCTTTTATGTTATTTTGATTCATCTAAAGGCAGGAATAATGTGTTAGGACAAGAAAAATCCCCATTACTATCTACCACACTAAAAAAATAAAAAATAAATAGGGGCGCCTGCGTGGCTCAGTTGTTAAGCATCTGCCTTCGGCTCAGGTCATGATCCCAGGGTCCTGGGATCGAGCCCCGCGTCGAGCCCCGCGTCGAGCCCCGCGTCGAGCCCCGCGTCGGGCTCCCTGCTTGGCGGGAAGCCTGCTTCTCCCTCTCCCACTCCCCCCATTCGTGTTCCCTCTTTCACTGTCTCTCTCTGTGAAATAAATAAATAAAATCTTTAAAAAATAAATAAATAAAAACAAAAACAGAGGATTCTCCCAACATACAAGTTGTGAGTTTTGCTAATAAATCAGAATCGATACTTGAAAATGATTAGTCCCCCCTGTAAAACTGTATATTCTGTTGCTATATTTGATTTTACCATAGCTGCCTTTGCTATACTCTTTAGAAGCACTCATTTTTAAGTCCCCTCAAGTAACATTTATCAGTGTTTAGAATGTCCTAGGTGTTGTTCTAAGTGTTATTTATACCAATATAAATTCATTCAATTTCTATAAAAATCTTATGATTTAGGTGTTATTATTAACCATTTTATAGAAGAAGAGACCAAGTCACAGAAAGGATAGATACCTTGGCCAAGGTCATTTGGCTGTTCAGTGACCCAGCTGGGATTTACTCCCTGATACCTAGATCCAGCCTCTGGATATTTACTTATGAAGCTATTATGTCTTTTATACAAACCTAGGGCACATTTTCTATATACTACCATTGGTGACAACTTTTTTTTTGTTGTTTTTTTGAAGATGCTTTTGCTACTTGGAAAGAGCCAAATGTAATTTAAAATTACATCTGGTGAAAAACATGGATATTCATTCCTGGCTAGAATTTAGCTGTTTAAAAACTCAGTTTTAAGGAATGAAATGAATTTTTATATGGCCTGTAAACAGCTCTTACAACAATTCTAAAAGAAGCAAAATCCAAAATCATATTTAAGGATGGTTATTATACATAAAATTATTTTATAGTATTATGAAGAAACTATTGCTAAAGTTAAAACTCTCACATAGACGTATAGTTGAAATTCGCTCTTTGCATGCTTGTATCTAGCACAATGCCTAGATAGTTTTGAATTTTGAATACTTGATTGTTTAATAAATTACTTGTATATATCTTGCTAAGAACATTTCCTTGGCAAATAATGTATTTTGAGAAAATACATTACTTGGAAGTCTTTACATAATTTTAGCATATAAAATGGTAATGTAAATTACCTTTCCATATTTGAACATCACAGTAACAAAAAAGTTTTTAAATGCCTAACCAAGTCATTCTTTGTAAAAATTATCCCTGAATTATAAAGAAGAAATAGTGAGATTGTTTCAGTTAATTAAAAAAAAAAGTCACAGAGTAATTTAGAATATCTTAATAAAGGCATTATTTGCAGAGGTTTAGACAGGGTTAAAAGAAAGAAAGAAGGTCTGAGAAGCCTATGGTGGAGAGCCTTAATCATCCGTAGGCCTCTGAGGGCAAGAGGAGGTCAGAATTACCTGAACTAATTAAGAGATCTGTGGTAAGTATAGGAGAGAGCCATTTAGCAGTAGCTCTTGCCTTGGTTCAAGAATGCAGTCTCTGCTAACTTAAGGCCTGGAAGGGGCTGCTGAGCTAGGAAAATAACTTAAGTATCTTTCCTGCTTCCCACACTTACCTCCTTTTCATTAGGCTAAACTCAATTTCATGGAGTCAGGGGATAGGGGGCCCCTGTTGATGGCAGTGAATAGAGATTCACAAACCAGGACACAGAGCAAGTTGGAATAGGTTAGAAATTGGCACACCAGGTCTCCCCTGTGGATAGTTAGTGGGTATCCCAGGACTGGGGAAAACTTCAAATGCAGATGTGAGGGTCCCTTTTTTAGAGGATGCTCTGTCTTTCCCTCGGATCTTCTAGCTCTGGAACCTGTTTTCTGACACCTCATGCATTAAGCCTCGGCTTTTGTGCTGCCTGAACTTGTGCAGAGTGGGGAGTGCCCTCTAGCAGAGCCCTGTACACTCAACATATTACCCTTATATTTCCCGTCCGTCAAGAATAAAACCCTTGTAGTTTTATCTTGTCATCAGTGCTTTCAAATACTTTAAAAATTTTTTCTCTACGTTTTAGAACTCTTATTTGTGGGAGGGTCTGTTCCACTAGCATGCCTTCCCATGAGTACTGCACCTACAGCTTTTTTTAAAATTTACTTCTGATATTTTCTATGGGGGAAGAGTACAAATGATGCACACATTATTTGGTTTTCAGAGAAATGTATAGTGCTCAGCCTACAGTGATAGTTGTCCAACCAAAATCAACTGTGGAGACTCACCTCTAGAGATCCTAAATCAGAAGATTTCAAAAATACTTCTGCTAGACAGATTAATAGACCAAAGAAACAACTGATTTGTGCAGAACATAAAATAACTACATGTCTTACTAAAAATATACTTTTTCTTATAAACAGGCCCACCATGAATAGATTTCTTGGGAGAAAGATCCCTGATCCCAAACACTTAGTGCTTCTACTTGCCATAGAAATGGAGTGGAAGTGAAAGTAGGAGGGGATTGTAAAATTCTTATATTTCAGAAGTAATTACTATATTTACCTTCTGTAAATATGTCCAAGTTGTATCCTCTTTTCAACCAGATTAGTGAAAGCCATTATTCTTACTTTTTTTGGGTCCTGGCAAGTGTTATAGTTTTTAATATTCTCTAAGTTTTTTAATACAGAGTGGTCTTAAATCACGCCAAGATACCAAAGGACCCAGAACAGGGATACAGAACCCTGATACTAGTAATGTTTTTAAACCTTTAAAACATTCTAAATGGTAATTCTTTTAACATTTTTAATATAGAGGTTAAAACTGTGGATCAGAGAATTTGAGTAATTAACCCAAGATTACACAGATAATAAGGGATAGCCCTGGGATTTAAACGCAATTTTTTTAATTCTTGAAGTCTTGTTATTTTGAATCTACAATGCTAATTTTACATATTTCTTCCTGTACTTGATTTTGCTCTCTTATTTTTCATATTTGGAGCCATAAGCCAGGGAACAATAATTGAACTAAAACTCTCTGTCTGTCTCTCAATCCAATCAAATTCCCAATATTACATTATTTTCGAAGAAAATTAGCCCTATATCCTATTTACCCCCAGAGTTACTACCATCTTTCATGTGGAGTGTTAAAACAGCCCATGCTATTCTATCTTTTCATCCTACAGTTCTCTCAGCATTATTTTTTTTAAAACGAACAAATAGCAATAAAAACTAAATCACTTTTTGCTCTCTTAAAGATTCCTTCTTCATACATGTTTATGTCCAAACGCGTTGAAATGGCATGAAATTTCCTTCGACATCTGCCCTCTCTCTTCCTCTTCTAATAATCACCTTTTCCCATGAACCACTTTAAATTTCTGACCATTCTGAAGTAGACCAAATACCCTCACTGCTGAGTGTCTTAGCACAGATTATTCTTTAACCCAGTATTTTTTTCTCTTTTAAAAGCCATTAAAATATGATCCTACTTCAGCACTCACCTGAACTCCATTTATCTTCTGTGAGTCTATGATTTTTCCCTTGAGGTTTTCAGACATTAATAATTGGAATAATTACACCTTGAACATTTCTATTCACATCACTTCCAATTTCCATGTTAACTGACCACCCTGAGTATTAAATTTCTAACTCTTTTCCATTTCCTCACTCACTCTTACTGAGTGGAGGTGAGTAACCTAACTGAATGGTAAATTTACTAGGAATAAAGCAAGTATACTTGGAGTACTCTCTCCTTCCTTCTTTGTGAGCTACCTGTTCATAGGAAGCAAACATCCTTCTGCATTCCTTCTGGCTGTTTTATAGGGAGACTCCTCAGGTAGGAAGAGTTGAAGATATGTAGTCCTGTCTCTGATATGAATGGTAAAGACTGTTTCATTGTCGAGTTCAGTATTAGGGAGCTGCTGGCTCCCAGGAGAAGCCATATTCTCCAGTAGCAGATTTATTGCTAACAGAGCTGTCATTTTCTTCTCCATCTGCTTTCTTTGCCTCT
Organism: Callorhinus ursinus; assembly: GCF_003265705.2. Taxonomy (NCBI): domain Eukaryota; kingdom Metazoa; phylum Chordata; class Mammalia; order Carnivora; family Otariidae; genus Callorhinus; species Callorhinus ursinus. Next base: position 111,720,184 of record NW_027397066.1, on the reverse strand, counting down.
TTCAGTTGGTTCAGAACTCAGGAGGAGAGAAAGGGTGCCAATGTACCTACTACTGCTTTGGCCTTGTGCATTATTTTACTTAATCTCCAAAACAGTGTCATTTGGTAGAGATTATTATTAATATTCCCACTCTAGAAATAATGGAACTGAATCTTGGGAATGTTAAGTAACGTGCCTGAAATTTCTCAGCAAGTAAGGGACAGATACAAGATTGAATTCATATATGACTCCATGAGTACTCTTTACTCCTACACTATTCTGTTTCTTAAACTATTTCTTTCTTTGTGCTTCTGAAAAAAAAAAATCTGTTCACATTTGCTCACTAGTACAATCATGTTTATTTTCAGAAATATCCGTTTATAATTCCATTCTCTGTCACAGTACAGTGAGTTTTTTGAAGGAATAAATCAAATCCTAAGAAGTATAGTGTAGTGTTTATATGTAGTTAACTCTGGAATCTAACTGCAAAGTTTCAAATCTGTTTTATATCACTTTTAGCTGTGTGACCTTGGGTGACCTAGCTAAATATCCGTTTCCATGTATGTAAAGAAACGGGTTCCCCAAACAGTGCCTGACGTAGAGTAAAAAGCAATAGATAAAAATTAATCACCACTAGTACAGGGGCTGGTGTGTGCAGGTATATAATTTATGATGGTTGAATGTTTAAATGAATTAATAGGACGGCCACAAAATGCCAACAGTAGTTTGTTCAATCATATACTAGCTTATACTGTATATTCTACTGAGCACTGTAATTGAGTGCAGGGACTTGCAATAAAATGCCTTTATCCCGAAGTACTTATTTTAAAAATCAATTAGCACTTCCTCTTTTTAGTCTCAATTGATAAGCTAAACAAGAAAATCCATCTTGACACTGCATATTTACACAGGGTTTTATTATCTCGAATTATGTTACCTACTTTTATTCTCTATCTTATTCATACTGTAGTCACTAATTTAGCTTTTTGTACATTGGTACTATTTATAAAATTCAAACAACACTCAAAAGCTACAAATGTCAAATGCTATCTATAGCCCTGAAAACATTCCAAAAAAAGTTCTTAATATGCTTTGAAAACTGACAGTATTACCATGGACAAAGGAAAAGTTTCTCAGATCACACATTGAAGTAGAAAATATCTACACGTAATTATTAGATGTTTCTGAAGAAGGCAATAAGATTTTGTTTACTTATATCATGCCTATGTATGAAGAGTTATTATTTTTTACACAGTTTCTGTTATTTTTAGACATATTTTCCTCTCTTTTTATTACTTTCCCTTTTACATTCAGCAAAACAAATGATAACTAATGCCAAATTAATATCAAGTTTCACTTGTAATAATTTCCCTGTTCCCATCCTCAATGGATGGGCCGAACCTTAAACAATTTCCTTTTATTTTAATAATATTTTATTTTGTTTTATTTTCAAATGTACAAAGAAAATGCAAGAAGAGTGTATGGAGCTCCCAGTTACCCTTCTCTCAGATTCACTAATTTTTATACTTTGCAACATTAATTTTGTCTTTGTCTCTATGTATATATTTATACATATACATTTTATTTTTTTTCTTAACTATTTGGGATTAAGTTGGGAACATTATACTCCTTTATTTCTCAATAGTTCACATGTATTTTATAAGAACAAGCAGATTCTCATATATAGATACAATACATGATAAAAGTCCAGAAATTTAATATCAATACAGTATTATCTAATCCACAGTGCATATTCCCAAAGTACCCCTGACAAATTACTAATTAATTGCGATGGGGAAAGAGCAAATTGACAGTGGAAAAACCTGACATGAACTACCCTAAAGAAGTGATTAAAATTAACATCACTAATAGTGCAACAAATTGTGCACAAATCTGACATTATGTGCTTCCTGAAATAATGATGTGTTATCACCTCTTGGAAATTCTGCCAGAAATGCAGCCTGAATCTAAATATGAGGATACATCAAACAAACCCAAACTGAGAGGCATTCTGCCTAAAAGTTTGCTGTGCCTGTCAAACATGTCAAGATCATGAAGACAAGGAATAGGTAGCAAATTGTTCCAGATTAAACACTTACTAATAATTAAGTAGTAATTCTTATAAGAGCAAATATGTTACTTCAATTTTCCCTTTATTTATCTATATATTATTGGCTACTTCCTCCTCCCACTCTTTTATTTTGGCATGCTTTTTTATTCTTGTTTCTTTTAATGGCCATCTTTATTAATTTAAATATAACACTTTTATATTCCTGTTTTGATTTATGTAAATGTCAGAGAATATTGATTCTCAAATATAAAAGAGGAGGGCATTTAGATAGTTAATATTCCTTTTCTCTCTATATATGGGTTAGTTGTATTATTCTTTTTTTTTATCTTTTTAATTTAGGTCACATTTACATTCTGTTCTGTAGCTATAATTCAGTTTATCAAGATTGTTCTATCTGTTACCTCTAAAAATTAAACATTGATAAATAGCATTTATAGTAGTATGATTATATAAACATTATTCATTATAAAAACTAATTAATGTAATTGGATCAACTGCCATCTGCTTTCTCCTGGGAGTTTTTCCAAGCTTTTTATATGTTCTTATTTTTCTATGCCTCGTGGTTTTATTATTTTATTTACTTATTTCTTCTTTGTATATTTTCTATGACTTCCATATGACCTTTTAAGAGTGAAGTAGTTATATGTAACGAGTCTGCTGGTTTGAATCAGAATCACTCTTTTTTTTAATATTTTATTTATTTGACAGAGAGAGACAGCGAGAGAGGGAACACAAGCAGGGGGAGTGGGAGAGGGAGAAGCAGTCTTCCCGCAGAGCAGGAAGCCTGATGCGGGACTCGATCCCAGGACCCTGGGATCATGACCTGAGCCGAAGCAGACGCTTAACAACTGAACCACCCAGGCACCCCTAGAATCACTCTTTATATACATTACATTACTCAATTTTCTCAAAAATTCAATGATTCAACTACAAAGAAGTGGAAGCTTATACTGTGATATTCTTTATAAAATAATTCCTATTTTGCCTTTATAACTTTAACACCCTCATCAATTATGACCTACCTGATAATCAAGAAAAAAAAGATAATGTAATTAGAAATATATTTAATTAACATATTTCTTATGAAAAATAATGGGGAAAGTCAAATACCTGCAAGATATCTAAAATACCAAGGAATTTATTGAGAATTCCTGACACCAGGTCTAATATTCCTAATGAAATCAATAGACTTTATCAACCTTTTTTTTTTCCCACTAACTGATATAGACATGGACTATATCTGTTTCTTCCCTCACACTGTTTTTATCAACTTCTAAAGTCATTAAGATTTTCAAACAAAACAAAAGGCAGATAGAAAGTTAGAGTGAGAAAGCAACAAAGGGAAAGAGTAAGGGCAACTGGGGTGAATACATAGCTAGGTAGATAGTTACTAGACATGGATCTGTATGTCCAGTGGTTCACCACAGTTTCACTAAGCTGTTAAACTTCAATATGGGTTTGATGTGAGAGCTGGTGACACTCATCCAAGTGTCTGGTAGAGATCTCCTGGGATTATTACTGAATTAACATCATTCAGAGATGGATACCTTTATAACTTTTGAAGGTGAGAGGATCCTTATTCAGAGGATCATTGTATCTTGTTAGAACTAAGTTGTTAGTAGATGGAAGTGTGAATATGTGCGCATGGATGCCTGTGGATACTGAAGCGCAGGGGGATGGCCTGGGTCTTCCTCTTCCTATTGTCCTAGCAGTAGCAATCAGGATTCACCATTGAACTTACTTTGTTACTCCTCGAATCAGCCTCATCATGTCTTCTCAGTGTTTCAGGAATGTAAAATAATTTCATTTAAACAATTTTATTTAAACCAATAAAGATAACCACTAAAAGGAACAAGAATAACAAAGTGTGCCAAAACTAAAAAGTGTGAGGGGTAGGCAATTAATAATACACTGATAAATAAGGGAGAAAACTGAAGTATCCTATTGGACCTTATAAGAATTACCACTTAACCTACTGTAGGTTAGTACCGTACTTTCAGAGGTCTGAGCCTCAACTCCGTGGGAACTCTTTTCCAAAGAATTTTTACTGCATTTCTGTAAAATTATTCAAACAACAATACTTAGTGATGATTTCTTTTTCAAAATTTTTCCATTATGGAGATTTTTAAAAATATCAGTGACTCAGTAATAGTATCACCTTAGTAATTCTAAATTTTTTGAGAGTAGTGTGGCTCCAAGAGAGGTATTTAACTCAGTTGAAAGACTTTAAAACCAGTTACTCAAAGGCAAAAGGTTGCATGGAGACAAATACTTCAGTCATAAAAACAAAGGTCAAACATCAAATTGAATTTGTATTAAACCTGTAACAACAGTGGTTTAAATGTTGATCTTCATTCTGGGGCATCCTGAAAATTCACATATTAAAATATTTCTGTGGAAGATAAATGAAAAACTAAGAGAGTTATGTTTCTGAACTCAAGTTTAGAAACTTCCAGGAACAAAGGAAATTTATAACAAACTTCTTATTTCTCTCTGGCTTCTTTTATCTACTATAATTCCTATCAACTATCTTGCAACAAGGATATTTATGTCTCATTTTGAGTGGATTGCTCTGCAAATAGTTATTTTGCATGGAAACAAGCATACTTTGGTGATATTAAATTAATATTTTATTTTGTTCCTCTTTCTGTGAAAATATTGCCAAATAAAATCTTAAGTGAAAAAAATCACTAAAACCACTTTAAAAATTGAAAATAAATATATTATTACTTGACCTACAGACTGGCACTGTTTACATACTAAGTAAATATTTCTACACCTCTCAAAAATTCCATCTAACTGCTGAATATGTCAAATGTAGGCATCTATATCCTAATCAATTCTAGAAAAAAAATGTTTCAACAGTAAGTACTTAGTTTTGCAAAGTTGATTGAATTTTGAAGTACCAGTTTGGTTGTATTAAGCATAAAAACTCATCTAAGAGCAAGCTAAACTCTTTAAAACTAGAAGAAATGTATTTCAGTAACTATACTTCATGTCATTCCACAAAAGATATGATGTGGTTTAAAAAATGCATAAAATATATATATTTTTAAGGATTTTATTTATTTATTTGACAGAGAGAGACACAGTGAGAGAGGGAACACAGCAGGGGGAGTGGGAGAGGAAGAAGCCGGCTTCCTGCTGAGCAGGGAGCCCGACATGGGGCTCGATCCCAGGACGCTGGGATCATGACCTGAGCAGAAGGCAGACACTTAACAGCTGAACCACCCAGGCGCCCCATGCAGAAAATATTTTTAAAGAAACATTAAAATGTAAAGGAATTTCAGGTGAAAGAAAATAGAGATAGAAATCTGGTAAAACTAAGGATAAGTTTAGCACATAAGAATCCATAGCATTTTGTCCTAAATGGTTTGCTAGAGATAGGCCAGTTATTTGTTTCAATTTTATGATTCCTTGAGCCTTTCTTTCTGTCTAGTATTAGTCTGAGGATATCACCTCCAGACTCCAATTAAGCTGAAAAGCATGTTACCTAAAACAGTTATACCCAACCTACACAATTCATTTGCTAGTTTCACCTCTTACATTTTAGACAGTTACCTAGCATAAAAGGAACAAAACCAATAACTATTTGGTGTTTTAGAAGATCGTCTGAATTTTAAGCTAGTGTAAATAAATTAGATTATATAAATATTTGCTTTTAAAATTGTAAAGTTATCCTATTTCTGGCTTGCCTTTTTTCTCTTTGGATATAAATGAATCCAAGAGAAAAGTGAGGAAATGAAGATTCATGTTTGAATATTATACAGGATATATTGAATAGTACCTTCCTCCCACCCCCTCCCTCACTCCAACATATCAAAATGCATCTTTAGAACACGTTTTCAAACTTTTAAGAATGAAAAATACAAAAACCACTCTCTCAATGTTATATTCCTCATTCAATTAATAAATATTATGTCCTAAAACTTTTTTTTTTTAATATTTAGGATAGAGGGGGAGAAAAGAAGGTGGAGATTCAGATGTATAAAGTTGTTGAACAAAATAGAGTATCAACGTTATCAACATACCATATAAAAGCACAACAATACTCAAAAGTACAAGAGTTGCCTATTATGGGGAAGTGGAGAATGCAGTTTGGATTCCACACAAAAATGGAGCTTCCTTGTGTTTTCCCCCTCCACCACTCATCCACCAAACCCAATGGAGTCTAAATTATAGGATTCTCTTGTTGCAAAAATCGTGTCTGAGTAGAAGACGCTTATCTGGACAGCTGCGTGGGGGACTGAAGCTGCTAATAAATTTAGCAGAGCAGAAAGAACAAAAGCGGAAAAGAGGAAAAGAGGTTGAGCCTGTCAGAATCCTAGCCAGCTTCACAGAATTAGAAACAAAGGATTTCTGGTGGCCCTGGAGGGAAAGGAACAGTCTGGGCTGTTTCTGCTGTTTAGATTTATTACAAATTCCTTTCTTTTCTTTTTTTTTTAAAGATTTTATTTATTTATCTGAGATAGAGAGAGCACAGAAGGAGAGTGAGAGAGAGAGAAGCAGACTCCCTGATGAGCAGAGAGCCCCATGCTGGGCTCGATTCCAGGACCCTGAGATCATGACCTGATCCGAAGGCAGATGCTTAGGGACTGAGCCACCCAGGCGTCCCTACAAATTACTTTTCTATAGGTATACACACACTACATTGGATATGTGTCAGTGGATGTCAGTTTCTCACCAATTTCACAATCAGATCAAGAATTTCTCCTTCCATAAGAGGGAGCAAGGAAGTGTGGAGAAGAGGAACAGAACATATCTAGGCCGATGGGAACTCTCCTGAGGAATGGAATCTAAGCCCCCTACTCTCTAAAATAATGAAAGGTGGAGGCAATAATTGTCCCCCACCCCTACCTTCACACACAACAGCATGATCCTTTCATCAATTAAGTATATTATGTTTATTGGAATGAGGAAACAATATTGTAAATTCCTTCTGATGTTATGTATATGTCATATTCTGAGGCATTTGGGGAAAATATTTTAAAAGACATTTAACCTTTACTTATTTCTTTTTTTTAAGATTTTATTTATTTATTTATTTGACAGAGAGAGAGAGAGAGCACAAGTAGGCAGAGCTGCTGGCAGAGGGAGAGGGAGAAGCAGGCTCCCTGCTGAGCAAGGGGAGCCCCATGTGGGGCTCGATCCCAGGACCCTGGGATTGTGACCTGAACCGAAGGCAGACGCTTAACCAACTGAGCCACCCAGGCGCCCCTAACCTTTACTTATTTCAAATAAAACTTAGGCATTTTAAAATGTCACTCAACTTAAAAATAAATTTTCACTTGATTATTAAGTAAGGCTCGAAAATATCATATTGTGACAAAAATTATTTATTTTAACAGACCTGTTCCAAAACAGAATATCAATTTTTTAAGTGATGTTGACAAAGTGTTTTTTCTTGAACTTCATTTTGTAGTTAACCTTGAAGCTAGGTAATATACAGGTGGGACTTACCATGGAACAAGACAAGCCTGGACTTCCTGGGGCATGAGTTCTTATCCTGGTCCTATAAAAATCTGGCTAAATTATGTGATATAAGGCATATAAATATTTGCATTTGAGTTTTATTGCTATTGTCATTTTGCTTTGTTTTACATTAAAAAATTATGAGTTGAAGATGATCTCTAAAGTCATCTCCAATTTCAATACGTGGGTTGACATATGTGTCTTGATCATTTTGATTATTAGAAAAAATACTTGATAATAGTACTTGTTCGTGTTTTAATTTTTTTCTTAATTTTTTCTAAGAATTAAGAAAGATATAAAATAAAAATAAGATTCTTTTCTTTCTAGATCTCTATTCTCAGAATTCTATAAAGCAAAGAGCCTGGGATAAGAAGAATGGTAGCGTGTGAAACGCTACTGTAAGAAAAATTTAATTAATTAATGACTTCTGGCATCTTATAAAATATAAACCTTTTGAGTCAATATTAATTAAAACTCCTGTTTGTGACGGAAAATCATAGAGAATGGGACTGATGTGAAACAAACCCCCTTCTTACATCAAGTGCAGGGGAAGGGAGTATTGAGTTCATTGAACTGTAGTCACATAGTGTGGCCTTATGGTAGACATAATGCATTCTGCTTTTGAAAGATGTGCTGAAATCTAACTTTATTTGATCTGGAGATTTGGAGGTGACAAGCCATAGTCAAATTATTCTGAGCATAAATGCCATGGCAACTTTCCCCAGGCAAATTCAGCCAGCCGCTGAGAATACTTTTTTCCTGGAAGCAAGAGAAGGAGAATGGGCTTCATGTTACAATTTGACCTTCTTTCTCCAAAGTCCCAAATCATAGGCTTATTTCCTATCTGAAAATCCTGGTTTGAGTGACAGATATATTAATGTGTTTGTGTTCTTTGTGTTTATATTTGGTGGGTTTACCCATAATCTTAGTTTCTTTTTTAAAAATGAAGACCCTTAAGGTGACTGAAGTTAAGGACGGTTCTCTTTTGACTGCATCCTAATATACAATATTGTGCATGTAACTTAAGTTTTTCAAGAATCTCCTGGTCACATAAAATCATTTTCTAGTGATTCTTAGAATAACCAATGCTAGATGAGTACAGACAAAACTCAATGTCTACATTCTCTTACCATTTTCATAAAGCAGGAGGGAATAAATGGGTGTCAAATGGGTGTCTGAACTAAAATTCTTCTAAGACTAAAAGGATAAATAATGGTACACTAGTCTTTCGCAAAAAATCCAGTCTTTTCCAAACACTCAGTTCTCTTATATCCTTGGTCTCCTGACCATGCCCCAATAGTTGTAGCTTTGATGAAATCTCCGTAGGTTACCTGGGTCCCTCAAGGTCATTTCAGCTGCACCTTGGCGTTGTTTTCCCCACCCAGTTTCTCCGTCTCCCATGAAATTCATAATTAGAAATGTTGCAGGACAGATAGACATATTGATGAGATTAGCTCACTGTAATTTTCAGTAGAGAACCCTTAATCCCTCTTTTCTGCCTACCAGTCACTCGGCAGGTTGTTAGATATTGTATTCAAATGCCACGTGGCAAGATTTTCAGTGAGAGCATGTAGAGAGAGGAAATACTTTTTAAAAGAAACATATAGATATATTGAATGTTTCAAATATGCCAACCATATTGTATGAGTTAGGAAATGCTAGCAGCAACTCAGTGTTACAAATTAAGAGAGACCTAAAGAAAGAAATGACTTGCCTGTGGTGACATGGCTCACAAATGCCACAAACTAAGGACTTCCAGAGCTCCAAGGAGTCAGTGGTTGAGAAAACAGAATTGATCCACCTATATCCCTGGTATTCCATGGACATTTTAAACCTGGCTGTTTGAACTAAAACTTTATAATTTAGGAAAAAAACATTTTGAATTAAGTTGTTCAGGAAATCATAGATTTTAATTGCCACAGTTTCATCACCCCCCCAAATAAATTACTTCTAACTTTTTATGTTTCAATTAGTCTTTGGGCCCTTAATATCTTCATTAAATAAATATCAGATGGCTAAAAATAAACAGTTTCAGCTGAGTGGGTTGGGAAGAATGCTGGAGAAGAAGAGATTTCTACAGCATTAAGAAAAATAATATTTGGAATTTATAATTTCTTTCTTAGCCATTGTTAATTTTTGTAAGTCAATAAGTCAAATGCATTTACATGTTTTTGCTACAGGTAAGAAACTCTCACTTTCTTATTTATGTGAAACAAGTTGCTCACAATTCTTTTCAACTTATAATATACCATAGTTTATAGACTTAGTAGTTTAGAGCAGATATTCTCACATGGAAAATCTAACTCTTATGTTTCAGAAACCTCTTCTTACCAACAGATTTGTAATACATTAACCAATCAGAACTATGTCTTTATTTATTTTGACTAACTGATACTGTTTATCCAATTTGCTGAATATAAAGATATTGCGTAAGTAAATTAGCAATTTATCTGCTCATTTAAGTGACAATATTTCCTAGGCATTCACTTTACCTAGATCACTCAAGTAAGCACTGGCTGTGATTATAACAGATGAAAACAAATGGAAGATTCTATTACTATTTGGGCATGAGTAATAGGTACTAATAATGAAGAAATACTCATTAATATTTTATTGAAACTTATTTATTTAGATATTTATATGTCTGTTTCCTTCCTTCCACTATGCTATATGCACCTGTAGATAAAACCTGTATCTAACATCATTCCCCCCGCAGCATTTAAAACAATGCTTGGCAAGTACCAAGCAAATGTTTGTTGAAAGCATGTCTGAGTTGATTACTACCATTTTACATATGTATCAAAAATCACCTGAAATAGCACATCCTCAAATAAAGGAGGACTTGACTTTCAGGTACACTTGTACATTCCCTACATTTTTATACTCTCTTCAACATAAAAAAATATGCACACAAACATTTAGCCATATATAATCCCTAAACATCTATGCATAAAAATATATGCATATACATTTGTGAAGAGTTTGTCTTCTAAACCCAGAGTTTATACTTGAGAGAAGAATAATACTAATTGCCCTTGCAAAAATCAAGCAGAATATTTACTCAAGTAATCTGAAGATATTTAAATGCAGGTTCTGAGAATTATAGATATTGGCATTCCCCCTGGTATATGTGAAAGTGAAGAAAACAAGTGGAAATAAAATTTTGCTGCCATATTTTAATTTTAACAATAGTTATTAATGTTGCTTTTATCAATCTTTAAAAGAAAATATTTCTACGAATATGCATCTGTAGTTTACTGAAAGGACTATGGACATAGAGAAAACATATCAAGGAATTAACAATAAACAACAATATGTACTGATTACCTAATACTCTCTTTAAAATATCTTTCTACCGTAATTATTCAAACAACCAACAAACATGAAACAGTCCTATATAGAGTTTAAACTTTTACATATTTTGAACATTGATTCTAATATTTTAATGTCTTGTTTCTATAAAATTATAAAGTATACCATAAATAATAAAGTAGGAATAAATCTTACTGATCATCTATTCCAACCTCCTATGAAGTAATCCCTTTTATCACACTTGTGTTGTGTATTCATATAGCTTCTGCTTGAATACTTAAACTTATTACTACAAAAAAACCCTAATTTTCATTTTTAAACTCCTCTAATTTTTAATGAATCCCCAAATTATGCTAAATTTCTCCTTATCTAATGTTACTGGTCCTGCCCTTTAACATAAACAGATTAAGTTGGAACTCAGGTTCTCAAAATAATTATGAGATTCTCCATGAACTTCCTGTTTTCCAAGCTAAATTTCCTTGTTCCTCCAAATATGTCTTATGATAAACCCTATTTTTAGCTTGTTCTACTCTTACTTAAAGTAAGGCATAAAGATTACTTAATGTTTCTTGGAATAAAAATTTAAAAAAAGCAATTTTGTCACTATTTAGTGCTAAACAAAGGGCAAATATCAACTAAAATAATTGTTTGTGATTTCCAAAACAGCACTTTTTTAATAGCACTTGTGAGCTTCATAACAGGCACATGAATTGTTATTACAGAAAACATTTAATATCACTTAGATAAGACATAAAATATGGTTCACAGACAGAGGAAGGAGAGGTAATGCTACGGTTGTTAGAGAAAGAGAAATATGATAGGAACGACCAGGGAATTTTTCTTTGGGAGTTAAATTACTGACTTTTACAGCTTCGTGCATTACAGTATGCAGGATGAGGTAAGTCTATGATCAAGAAATAGATTTTGTCTGTGTGTGTGAAGAAAGTGGAAATAAACACCACTCAAAATGAATACTCTAATGGCCATAAAAGGATAAAAGTATCAATTAAACAAAAAGTACTTACTAATAATCGATAAAGGAAGACAAAATAAATTTTGGTTTACTAGAGAAAAAGTAAAAGGTTGAAGTATTTTAAAGACAAATTATATTGGTGAGAGAAAAAATAGAGGGTTGTTGAGGACATTTTAAAATTCACATGACATGGGCGCCTGGGTGGCTCAGTTGGTTAAGCGACTGCCTTCGGCTCAGGTCATGATCCTGGAGTCCCGGAATCGAGTCCCGCATCGGGCTCCCTGCTCAGCGGGGAGTCTGCTTCTCCCTCTGACCCTCCCCCCTCTCATGCTCTCTCTATCTCATTCTCTCTCAAATAAATAAATAAATAAAATCTTTTAAAAAAAATAAAAAATAAAATTCACATGACATTAAAAAAATAAATCAATGAAAACTCCAGTTCAATAAAAGGTTGTCATAGTTTAGAAGGTCTGCCAACAGAAATTGTGTATATAAGCCTTCTAATCACCCAATTCTCCTGCAGTGTAAGAGGGGCTGAATGTCTGCCCTTGCCTAATTTGCGTGTTATATGTGGAATGGGGATGAAGATTTTGGTAAGATTGAATCTAAGGGAATGGTGTGCAAAGTATTTTGGGCTAGAGAGTGTGAGGTGCATAGAGAATGATGTCTTCAGAGCAAGGTAAATCCTTCAGTGGCTCACCGGTGTATGGAGTAAGACCCCAGTCAAGTAATGGGGGCCAGAGGATTAAAAAGTATTAAAGAGCCATAGAGAGGGTTGTAGGCAAATAGGTAAACTAAATGAGTATTTGAGTCAGAGCCTGTGACTAATACTGACTACAATGTAAAGGAGAGCTACCAGAGGAAACCAGAGACAGAGTAGACACCCTCACCTCACTATCTTTCCAGAAAGGCCATTCAACAGTGTCTGAAGTAAAAGGTTTACTTCTCCAACATTTCTCATTAATGAAGCCAAGAACTGACCATAGAGTCAGGCAGTCTAGATTTGTATCCATATGACCTTAGGCAAGTTATTAAAAGTTATTGTGCTATCATCTTCATCTGTAAATGGAGCTAATAATAATATCTACCACATATTGTCATAAAAGTTAAATGAGATAATTCACACTTATAATGGAATATGGCTCATATTAAGCACTCAGTAATTGTTGGCTTTCATTATTATATCAGATAATTTTGCATTCATACATATGTCACAATTTCTCCTTCACAAATGGAAAAATCAATTCCAGAAAAAAATTCATAAAGATGGTTAGCCTTACATCACCAGAGAAATAACCTTTTCCTCAGGTTGACCTAATAGGATTCCAGGTGCGTTTATTTTATTTCTGGAACATAGCCATTTTTTCAATATCATGTGTTCTCTCTCATTCTGTTTTCTTCTGGATCATTTCCTCTGAAAATTTGCTGAGTAGAGGACTTTTTGTGGTTCATCTAAAATTAGCCTGTATCTCTTCTGGGAACAGAACAGCCGAGAGGATTGTAGCTGTGTTGGTGTGAAAATTCCAGAGGGTCAAGGAGATCCCTGGGGGCTTTATTAGCTCAAAGTCCCTGCCTATCAAAGTGGCACATCTTCCCAGAATCCCCTGATACCTCGTCTATGGCCTGTTGATGCATTTGTCTTCACTGTCTCTTTGACACGCTGTTAGGAACTCACACAATATGGTCTTGCAAATTATTTAATTAGTTAGCTGAAGGGAGGAAGAGAATTGGTAGCAAGATATAAAGGGAAGGTAAATTAGATAAATACCAGGAGTAGAGGCACAGAGAATGCAAACGCAATATTGTAAATGGCTCCTGGATTGAGCCAACAAGTGGGAACACAAATTCGAGTGATGATGGAAATGGAAAATATCTTGAAACTTTGTCTTTATTGGCTTTTGTTTTCAAAATGCTTACTGGACTAAATTAGTTACTGTTAAAAAATTAGAAATGGACAACATAGTGATTATAGTCAACAATAATATATTATAAACTTCAAAGTTGCTAGGAAACTAGATCTTAATTGTTCTCACTACAAGAAAGACATGATAATTATGTGACATGATAGAGGTATTAACTAATGCTACCATGGTAATCATATTGCAATATATAAATGTATCATCAAATCAACATGTTGTTGTATACCTTAAGTTTACACAATATTATATGTCAATTAAATCTCAATGAAAAATTAGAGACACAAGTATGTTCACTGAGACATCAAAAATATATTTAAAGTTAAAGCGACATACACAATGGAAAGAACATAAATTTGGTAATTAGAGACACATAGATTAAAATCCTCACTTTCTTCTATCTCAATTACAGTAGTCTCCTCTAATCTGTGGGGGATACATTTCAAGACCCTCAGTAGATGCCTGAAACTGCAGAGAGGACTAAATTCTATATATACTATGTTTTTCCTATACATATATACCTATGATAAAGTTTAAATTATAAATTAGGCACAGCAAGAGATTAACAATAGCTAATAATAAAATAATTATAACAATTATAACAATATATTGTAATAAAAATTAAATGAATGTGGTTTTTCTCTCTGTCAAAATATCTTATACTGTACTCATCCTTCTTTTTGTGATGATGTGAGCTAATAAAATGCCTCCATGATGAGAGGAAGTTAAGCGAATGACATAGACATTGTGATGTAATATTTCACTACTATTAACCTTCTGATGATAAGTCGGAAGAAGGATCAGCTGCCTCTAAACTGTGGTTGATGGCAGGTAACTGAAACCCGGGAAAGGGAAACCACAGTTAAGAAGGGACTACTGTACTGGACAACTTATGCAATGTTGCTGCATCTGATATCCAAATCTAAAACAGTGGGAAATATATCTCCCCTTGTCAGATATATCTGACTCTTGTCAGAAATGAATAGGCAAGAATATATAAAACTGATAATAATGAAATAATTTTTTTTTATATTGTAACTGTTGGCTGAGCTCTTATTCTGTGCTCAATACTTTATATACAAATGTACATTTTGGGGGACATAGATGATGTGCAACAGATAGTTTCTTTTATTAGTTAAATACTAAAATTTTATTAGAGTAATTTTAGGAAAAATAATTAATTCAGATTACATACCAGTTTGATCTCTGGCATATATAACAACTTTAAGCTATTTTAACGCCCAATGCCACTGTCTTAACCCAGGTCATCACTAGTAATTATCCAAATGACTGTGTGGCTATCTAGGCTTTCTGTCGCTTTAAGCCCTTGTTCTTCCTATCCTCATCCGTGGTGGAGCGGTTTCCTTAAGAATGAAACATTAAAGTCACATTATGTTACTTTAATAAAATATTATGACAAATGGCAGGATTTCATTATTTCATTATTTTTTAGAGTTAAGTAATATTCCAGTGTGTGTGTGTGTGTGTGTGTGTATCTATCTATCTATCTATCTATCTATCTATCTATCTATCCATTCATCAGTCTTTATCCATTTGTCAGTCAATGGACACTTGGGCTGTTTCCATATTTGGCTATTTTCAATGACATAGATGGAACTAGTGAGTATTATGCCAAGCAAGATAAGTCAGTCAGAGAAAGATAAATATCATATGATTTCACTCATATGTGAAATTTAAGAAACAAAACAAACTAGCAAAAAAAAAAGAGAAAGAGAGAGAGAGAAAGAGAAGCAAACCAAGAAAACTTAACTATAGAGAACAAACTAAAGGTTTTGGGGGAGGATTAAAGAGTGCACTTGCTGTGATGAGCCCTGGGTAATGTACGGAAGTGTTGAATCACTATATTGTACACCTGAAGCTAATATTACTGTATGTTAACTAACTGGAATTTAAAAAAGAAAACTTAAAAAAATACATTACAACATAAAGAGGCAATCAAAGTTAATATGAAAAAAATGTTTTGTATGAATATCAGGATCCATGGTTAGCGAGTTTTGCTGGCCTTGACCAAAAGAAGAGATACAGGGTAAACCAGGAATCCTGAGGAAATACAGAACTAGATATGAAATAAAAAAGATATAGCAATGAAAAAGAATTTCCGGTTGTCCTTTGAGGCGGACTCTGTGTGTCTGAAAGTGATTATTGATGTAGGAAAGACATTAGGGTTCGAAGCCGATGGCCAATAAAGAATTCTGGAGACATCTTTTGTGCAAAAAGGTGGTTTTATTACAGCGCCAGGACAGGACTTGTGGGAGACCCAGCAACAATGGGGTCATGAGGAGGGGCTCATTACATACTTTCAAGTTGGGAGGGGTTAGGGATAGTGTAAGTTTCTAAGGAATTTTGGAAGCAAGGTTTCCAGGACCTTGAGGGGCCAGGTATGGTCAGGAAAAAGTCATTTACTACTGTCTAGTAATACCTTAGTCATGAGACCCTTCAGATGTATATCGGTGGGCCATATGCCTGGGGAATGATTGCCAACACGTATCTTGCTGGGACGGGGGGCAGTGTTAGAGATAAAGGACGTTTCCAAAGGAATTTTTTTACATTAAAGTTGACTTACAGGATCCTGGGGGGTGGGGGGTTTGGTCAGGCTATGATTGCCTTTTGCCCTTAGCAAAGTATTAACATTGAGTTGGCTGAGTCCCTAGAGGAATGTCATTCTGCCTGTTTCAAGGACTTGTCAATGGGCTGTAGGTAGTAAGGAAATTTACTAATTTTTCTTCTGCTTTTGTTTCCCACATCAGTTACGACTGGCTGTAGACAAAGCTGAATGCTTCCTGATCAATGTACCGGACTTGCTCATAGTTGTAGTCTTTGTGGGGCATAATGGCAGGTTAGCATTTGTGGGGTCTCTCCCTCAGGATTATTGAACTCTGGTGCAGCAACTGATTACTCTGAATCAAATTACAGTTGTCAGAATCTGTAAGAGCATTGTGTGTAAGATTAGTTGTAGATATAGACTAGAAAGTTATAATCCTATGACCCTCTTTGGGAGAGAGGAATCCAAAGGAGATAGATATCTTAGCACTAGGACAGTTGTGGACTATAGATTTATTTATTTATTTTTAAATGTTTTATTTATTTATTCATGAGAGGCAGAGAGAGAGAGGCAGAGGTAGAGAGAGAAGCAGGCTCCCTGCCTAGCAGGGAGCCCGATGCGGAACTCGATTCCAGGACCCTGAGATCAGGACCTGAGCCGAAGGCAGACGCTTAACCATCTATCTGAACCACCCAGGCACCCTGGACTGTAGATTTAAAACAGAGAATTTCTAACGAGAAAGTCAGCCAAGACTGCCTTTTTTAATTTATGTTTATTAGGATGATCCATACAGAGAATTTTCTCCATGAAATAATAGGAAAGGAAGCCCATGATGACTAATGCTGAAACTCTAGGCATTAAAGATATTTCAATGTCTCATTCCTGAAGAAATCAAGTGGCAAGTAGGTGACGGTAGAGTTAATGGAAGAATCCCAGTCAATTCTGAATTGTACCCCACCCACCAAGCAACCATGAGCTTTTAGTCTTAGAAAGGAAATAATATAAACAATCCAGATGCTCCTCAATATCTTCACATTGAAAAAATCCAGGATTTTTGTAGGGCACCTGTAGCAGTGCTTGACTTCGGAGACCAGAATGAAATGTTCCTGAGCCTGAAAAACAAGGTCATGGAGACTTTAAAGGCTTTTGCTCAAGTGATGGTGGACAGGGCAAAAATACTCCCCAGTAAATTTTTGATGGAGTATAAAATGCCAAAAATATAAATCCAACTTGCTTTCAATTTTGTTGTGAGGCTAATGCTAATTTTGCAAAGGGCATTAGGAAAAAAGGGGTCTAAGGAAATCCAATGAAACTCAAAATAGAGAACTTACAAAAAGAAAGGGACTAAAGGCCACATGCCAGGTAGCTTGCAACCTTACTGATTGCACTTAAGTGCATCACAGTGTGGCCAGTGGAGATGAAGTGGTGCTGAGTGCAGTGTGAGAATGCTTAGATATATTGGTAATAGAGAAGAAAGAAAAAAAGAATGCCAGGGAAGTAAATGTTATCTTCCTTCAAAGTCATGAGAATTCTGCTCCATATATGGTAGAGGTTAGCCATAATGCATTTATTTTATTTATTTGTTCAATGTCAACAACTGTGAAGGCTTTGATTTTACCCTACCTGCAAAGTATTCTACTACCAAGTTAGCATCCCAGTTTCATGGATGCTGGCAGAAGACATAAAATTCCTGAATCAAATACAAAGAACTTCATCACTCACTCTAGTAGCAGCAGCTGGAGTATAAACATTTTCTTTTGCCAGTTCCCCAAGCACAATTGCCAAAGGGTTATATGAAAAGAGTCAGGTGATCCCTAACTAGTGAGTAGGTTTCATTAATGGAGGGGAACTTGAGCTTAGGGAACTACTATCTTTTAGAAAGGACAGTAAGAATGCTTGTTTTTGCTTTGGATAGAGACACTATCTCTGTCTTCCAAGGCTGTTCACTATATAAACATCCTAGAAAAGTCTGGAAAAATAGTAGTCCTTGCCACTCCTCACAATTCCTGTAGGGACACAAAAGACCCATGGAAAGTCATTCCTTATCAATATCCACCTCTTCCATACCATCTTGTCTTCTGGAAAATGTTCCCATGAGTATACAACTTTGTTGGCCACTCTAACCAACAGAGGCTGGGAAGAGATCCACTCAATTTGTCTCATATTTATTGTCGATATTAAGACTACTACTAACAGGACTCCAAACGGCAGGATGAGACAAACTTGTAATATTACTTTCAACCATTTATACTACACGTCTAGACCCAACCCACTGAAAAATTCCAATAGACCATCAGGTTCCACCTTAGATGGAGAATGACTTTCTTATTTTTCTCTATTGACCTTTCTATCTGGCCTGAGGTACTAATCCTGGTATGGTAGGATATATATGTGATTGTACAGAAACTCCCTTGGCTTGCAAGGATAGTCTGGATAATTCTATTATCAATAACAAACTCAGACAGTGAATGGAAGCTGAACTGAATGTCTTTCAGGGCCAAAATACTGTTATTGATAAAGTCAGGAACAAATGTCATACCACCAATTCTAATTGGGTGACTCATATTATAGGGATAATTGTCCAGAGGTTGCCCATAAATTACAAATCATTTACCCCTCTGGAAAGATTGTCCACGAATTTCCTCATTTTGGAGAACTCTCCACAGCCTTTGACAGCTACATGATGTAGAGGTGGTATTTCCTTAAACACCTGATGGTCTCTTATGGCCATTTCTAAGGTGAAACCTACCATGTTTTCAGGGGAGAGACAAGTGAATGCAAAGCTTCTAAACAGAAGTACAATCTCACAGATCCACATAATGCCCCTAGAAAGAAAGTGCCATTATAGTTTCTGTGCCCTACATCAGTGGAGTCGGTAGTGCCTCTGATGTGTCCTCCTCTCTAGCTGGTGCATCTTAGCATTCCTAGTTCAAATAAACATTTTCGTTTGTTTGTTTGTTTTGTTTTGTTTTGTTTTGTTTTGTTTCTGAGGAACTGTCTGGCAAGAGCCAGTCCAACCTATTTTTTCAGTCTGTGCCAACATCTGGGTGGAATTCACCTACTGCATGGAATGACTGAATAACAGTAATGGAAAAAGGAGTAGGGAAAACATCTGAGATGTTGACAGGAAGTGAAGGAGCCAAGACCATCTCTTGCTGTTTTCAATGGTCTTTACAATGAGTTTAAGGGTAATGGCATTTGAATCAAGGTCAGAGCTATGTGAAAGGGGATGGAAGACAAAGTAGTCAATTAAATTTAAAGTGCTCTCCACAGGTTGGGAGCAGCACACAAGCATGTTTTTTTCTTCATGAGCAAGTGTCTGATATGATTCTGAAAGACAGAGATCATTGATGTTCCTCCCTTCACCATACTTCCTGGGGTCTGAAATATTCCTTAGGTACACAGATTGGTGCTCTCCCTCTTTTTGCCACAAAATTGCTGTGTCCCATTTCTGGATCTATAACTTCGCCCAGTACTGAACACAATAAAGGGACATGGCAAGTACTGTGTTGCTGAATACTACTACTACTACTACTACTACTACTAGTAGTAGTAGTAGTAGTAGTATAGTGTACAACTGATAAATGGTCACTCTTCTTATGGTCTAGAAATATGCCAGTGTAAGAAAGACATCCAAGTAGCTGCAGTAGAAGAGAGTCTGAATCCTTGAACTCCTTTTAGCCAGGCTACTACTTGGAGGGTATATTAATTGGTCCAGCCTGGTGATGACATTAGGGGGAGGAAACACCAATATGGTCACGAATGGACAGAGTAGAATGCCACCTATTCATAATAGGTCAAAAAATCCACAGCTTTCATCCTGATCATTACTCAGGAAGTGGCCAAATGAGATGATCACTGCTGTGGACAGTCGCATTCAGTGATTAAAATCTCTGACTGAAAATCTGGACCAAGAGGAGTTGAAGAAAGTAGAGTCAGAACCATTTTGAGTTGATATTTGGGAAAGACATTCTAATTATCTATCTACCAGATATCTGTGGGTAGTGCAAAATATAAAGAATCTACTGAATATCATGAATATCAACATATTGCTTAGTGGCTTTGTGAAAAAGGGTATTCCATTGTCAAACTGTAAATATTCTTGGTATAAAAAAACCCACAAACATATGAAATTTTAACTTCAGAGGTTACAATGGTGTAGTTACAATGGTGAAGATTGAACTTGAACAGTCACACTATAACCTGATCAATGTATCAATGGTATGTGTACTGCTCCAAGAGGGGGTAACCTCAGTTGAGGTATCCAGGAGTGGTCAGGCAAAGCAGTGTGACCTTTCTCACTTCAGAAACATAGTCATGAAATATAAAATATAATGATGGATTCGGACAACACTGGCAGCAATCTGAGAATTAAGAGTTCAAGCATCTGCTTGATTGCTGTCAGTCTCATGAGTGAATGACACTTAACATGGACACTGATATGAGGGACCCAGATGTTTCAATAAGGAACAGCTATGTATGTCCAAAGTTCAATGCTCCAAAAGAGGATTGTCTTTAATCTGCCAAATTTATAGGACTGTCCACCCAACACCTAAGTTACTAATATAAATACAGTTGTAAAATCAACAGAAATAGTATATTTTGCTGTCCTAAATGATCCACAGGGTACATTCATCTTTTCTTCCCTACTATGAATTATGTCCAAACCCATCAGTTGGGTTGGGACCCTCACTCCCTCCTTCCAAGGAAACAGATAGGATTGTGATTTGGGCAACAGTATCCAACAAAGCCATCAAAATTTGACTTTCTCCCTTCCCCTAAAATACCTCAACATGCTTGAATGGTTCTGCTTGGTATCTGGTTTCCCTCTTGGGCCAGGGGAGACTTGAGCCACTCACCAATTATCTTTCTCATTAAAGTGATTGAGGTGGGGGTAGAGGTGGAGAAAAGGATCGGGATTTGCAAATAAGGAAAGCTGTAACTTGCCATAAAATAAAGCTTCACATTTATTATCAGGTTCAAGTGGTGTGATAGTACGTTGGGATTCAACTAAATGAATTTCCAGTATTTTTAGCTTGCTCAAAGATCTTTAACAGGCATTATGTTGACTGATTAATGACTAATGACTGACACCATCTCTTTCAGTCTTGGGGGACTCTTATTTAACAGCCACTTGCAGTTGGGGCTGCTGGGTTTGTGTGCTTTAGCCAATTTGGGCTTGCCTAATAGAGTAGTAGCTCCTTTAAAGGAACAATTCTGAGGTATTTGTTGCTCCATTGTTATAATAATATCTCTTAAGTCTTCACCTTGTTTTAATATAGGAGCTAGGGCACTTTTCCAGAAGAGTAGAAAGGGGTTTACTGTAAGATTTTGTATACATTTAATTTAATCGGTGATTTATTCTTCAGTGTCTCACCTTCCTCAAATCCCATCAGGACAGTAAGAGCATGAATACCGGTCAATTATTCACCTGTAGTTTCCCACAAGAGTTCTTCTGTCTCAGGAAAATCTGGTGGGCCAAAGCTGCTTTCTAGTAGTCAGTACCTGCCGAAAAACAAAGAAACACAAATCTGGAGACCCTTTACTCTTATCTTCAAATGAATCTGAGGTTGGTATAATATACTACAAGAGCAGCTGAGGCAGGAGATAGCATGCTGTTGCCATTCTTCCTTAACAAGCCTTACATATTCCACTTATCTTCATCTACCATGAGAATCAGCCAAAGTTCTATTGATTTTCTTGTTAATGCCTACAGTGCACATGCATTTCCTTCTTTTCACATTCAGCAGAGGTACAAGCTTCTGCAACTGTTGTCCAAAAAATGTCAGAACTGTGTGCCAACCCTGGATTAATTTTAGCATTAATGTTAGTATTTATGTTTAGTATTAAATGTTGCCAGGGCAACATTTGGGCAGCTGACTTTATATCTATTTCCCTATTATTACCCTGAAGCTACCTGCCCAATTCCTCCTGATTAACAGCCAAGAAACTGAAGAGCCATTTTTTTTTTTTTGTCCAATACAGATGATATTATTTGGCCAATGTTTTTTGGCTGCTGAATCTCATAGACTTCCCTCAAATCCCATTAGCTTACTTGTGAGGCCCTTAACCTTCTTTTCCATAAAGCTATGGCTATGTCAGTATTCCATCCTCATCACTGAAACTGTCAAGAACTATGAAAAGTCTGAGATTTCACCTTTACTTGTAAGCTACAAGTTTAGCTTGCCATAGGTTCATGGATACTGGTAAAATAAACTATGTTCCTGGGTGAGAGACAAAGACTTTATTACTCATAGTAATAACAGTAGCAAACATAGTAGTGGGGTGTATGTGTGTGTGGGATGTGTGTGTGTGTGTGTGTAACAGTTCTGCAAGCCCAAAGTCCCATATGGTGTTGTGTGAACATCCAGCTGACACCGGCACCCACAGTGGATTTCCCAAGAGGAGAGTAACCCAGTGCTTAGTAAACCTGAATATTTTATAATGGAGAGGAAGCATGCTTGTTCTGTGCTCCAAAGAGAGACAGTATCTCTATCTTGCTAGGCTGTGAATAAACCTGCACTTTGCTTCAGAGAGAAACACTATCTATATCTTTCAAAGCTGTTTGAAACATCATTTAAACTATAGTGCCTTTATTGATAAGCTGTGCAGAAATGTAAGAGATCTATGAATAATAATGTCTGCCAATGCCCAAAACATATGCTTTGAGAACTTATTGAATGCTAGCTCTTATTCTAGGCATTGAGGATATGGGGGTGACTAAGTCAGACACAATTTTTGCCTTCATGGAATTTACATTTTAGAGATGGTGGTGGTGGTGGTGTGCTGTGTGTGTGCATCGGGGGGCAATGACAGAAAATAAAAAATACCAAACGAGTCTGCTTGAGTTATATATGTGGTAATGGGATTGTTAAGGAGGCTATCACACAGCGAGTAGCTAAATAAGACAGTTCTTAAGCCAATTGATTAGTTCTGACAGTTTGACATAACAGCAAGTATCAGCAAATACAGTAACACACCTAGGTAAGATCGCAGGAATTGCTACCTGAGGAAAAGATTTCACTTTGAATACAGAAGCTAGCAAACTGCAGGAAAGGGACTTTATAACTCAAAGACTTTTTTGAGTATTTGAGTTTGCCAGTTGCAGCCAGAAACTGTGACCAGGCAGAAAAGTCGTTGCATCATAAAATGTTTTTAACCAATTACAGAAATAGACCTGGCACAGGGCAGAGGGGGATGATAATTATCCACTCCAAACCGGTAGCAGCCTGCTCACATTACTCAATAAGGCACCCCTTCAGGGATATGCATGAAGAAGTAAAGGAGAATTAGAAGGAAAAATCAGTAATACATAAAGATCAATTCCCAGGGACCCTGTCAATCCTGTACCATTTCTTCTACTGCACTGACTTTGAGAGATCTTTGAGTTTAAACTCATGGAAACTGGGACACTGTTTTCTAGGTAGGAATTTGACTGACTAATTCTAAGGCTGCAGTGTAGATGAGTGAAGACTAGAATGATGAGCGGAAAGACCTCTTTCCAAAGTAGATGACAGTTCCCCACAATAGGTGTCAGAAAATCATCCCTGTGTGAATGACCAATAATGACATGAATATCTCTATGGAAGATGTTAGATCCTCCCTGATATGAAGAGTAAGATAGTAGCCTTCAATCCCTCTCTGCACCAAGGTTAAAGCACAGAAGTCTCTCTTTTGCAATGGCATATGTGTTCCATTAAGAAAAGAGAGTGAGCCAAAGGGTGTTTTCTGACCCTTTCACTCCCTCTGTTCTTCCTTAACTTTACCCCTGGTGAGGTTGAGAAGATTTTGGCATAATGATACAATGGATTGGTGTTATGAGAAGTGACCAGCACTGATGATAGAGAAGTCTGATTGCTCTGTAGAGAGGAACTCTGAAGAATCTGAGAATGCAGAGTGAACAGTTTTCCGGGCTTTGGCAATGTAGGACAAATGTAAGATGAAGTCAGAGTTCTGGAGCAAAGGGAGAAGGTACAAGTGAAGTAGGGAAGGCAGAGTGACAAAATTAAAGGGCTTTGGGGACCCATCTGAGGGCAGTCAGATTACAACTTCAAATGTTTTTCACCACCAGTCGTGTCTTAATAGCCACCATATTCTCAGTTTCTAGAACAATTCTACTAGTGGTCAATTACCTCAGGCAGTGATTCAAGAAGACTTCAGAAAGTACTTTGGTCTAATTAGTATAAGAGATTTTTATTTTAAAATGCACTTTCAGGGGCGCCTGTTTGGCTCAGTTGGTTAAGTGACTGCCTTCGGCTCAGGTCATGATCCTGGAGTCCCAGGATCAAGTCCCACGTCGGGCTCCCTGCTCGCGGGGAGTCTGCTTCTCCCTCTGACCCTCCCCCCCTCATGCTCTCTCTGTTTCATTCTTTCTTTCTCTCTCAAATAAATAAATAAAATCTTAAAAATAAAATAAAATAAAACGCACTTTCATATGCAAAGTGGTTCATGATTGTTCATCTTTACATTATTCCTGCTTCCTGTTTCCGTGACTCCATGACTTTCATATTATCTTCACATTACTTTCCTGAAATGTAGTATAAACATGTCATTTCGATCAGTTATTCCAATAGTTCTCATTTAGAATGAACTCTGTATCATAGCCTAGCATGTTAGGCACTCTGGCTTATTGCCTCTTGTCTTCTCTTGCCTCAATCCTGCCACTTCCTTCTTCACACTTCGTAATCCAGCAATATTAAATGGATAC
Source organism: Callorhinus ursinus (assembly GCF_003265705.2). NCBI lineage: Eukaryota > Metazoa > Chordata > Mammalia > Carnivora > Otariidae > Callorhinus > Callorhinus ursinus. Next base: position 111,695,191 of record NW_027397066.1, on the reverse strand, counting down.
CGCCTGCTAATAACTTATCCCTAAATTTTCCTGGAGTTCACAAAAAAGACGCCCAAATCTTCTTTAGCACCATCTTCTCTGCAAAGTCTTTTTTAACCTTCAAAGAGAGAATTATTCAAATATCTCCTGTGCTCAATCAGAGAAAGACATGTACCATATGACCTCACTGATATGAGGAATTCTTAACCTCAGGAAACAGACTGAGTGTTGCTGGAGTGGTGGGGGGGGGGGGGTTGGGGGTGGCTGGGTGATAGACATTGGGGAGGATATGTGCTATGGTGAGCGCTGTGAATTGTGCAAGACTGTTGAATCACAGATCTGTACCTCTGAAACAAATAATGCAACATATGTTAAGAAAAAAGAAAAAGAAGAAGATATCAGGAGGGGAAGAATGAAGGGGAGTAAGTCGGAGGGAGAGACGAACCATGAGAGACGATGGACTCTGAAAAACAAACTGAGGGTTCTAGAGGGGAGGAGGGGAGGGGTTTGGGTTAGCCTGGTGATGGGTATTAAAGAGGGCACATTCTGCGTGGAGCACTGGGTGTTATGCACAAACAATGAATCATGGAACACTACATCACAAACTAATGATGTAATATATGGTGATTAACATAACAATAAAAAAATTAAAAAAAATAAAAAATCTCTTGTGCTACATTTCTATCTTACCTATTTCAGATTATTGATTTTACACTGTTTTATTTTTTTTTCCTAATAAGAGCTGTGAGACTTTTGTGGAAAAATGTTGCCTTACTCAGTTTTATCGCAACGATGCCTGATATTTTTATTAGTAAATGATATTTTGGATTGAACTGAACTTTTGATCAAGATCTACTAATAATTAGACATTACTTATTGTGTGTGATGTTTTGATATGCCCAAATGGAGAAGGCTAACTCTGATATGTAAATCACATTCCTCATGCTAAAGAAGCTAACACTACATTTGGGTAAAAAATATCAGAAAGAAATTAAAATTGAAAAGACACCATAATTGTCAAATGAAATTGAACCCAAATAATCTGAAAGAGACAATATATTTTAGAGTAAATATTAAACATGGCACTTTCAAAGTATAATAAAAGGAAGTTTTATTCATGTAACTACTTTCAATTAAGACACTAAAGATCATTTTGAACAAAAATAAGAAAAATTTTATTAATAATTGTTGTAGTAGTAGTCAATTATTAATTGACTACATCGGAGCAATGATTCAAGTCGATGTCAGAAACTACTTTGGTCTAATTAGTACAATATATTTTTATTTTAAAATGCATTTTCATACTCAAAGTGGCTATTTATTAATTTCTCCAAAATTAATATCAAAGTAAGAAATGACCAGCATTGACATCAACATCAGTGAATAGAAACACAGTTTTCCTGTCATTTAAGTGAAGCAGCCCTTTATTCCTGCTTAATTCTGTGAGTCACCCACATACCAAATCTGTACACTGAAGGGACAATGAGCTGAAAGAAACATAAGGTAAGCAGAATTTCAACTTACTTTGAAATGAGGCAAAATAGTGGCCCTTGATTGAAATATGCTCAGAGTAGTTGAGGAAGTAAGAAGGCATTCAAGTCAGCAATATACATAGCTGTAACAAGGAGCTAAGGAAAGCATATGACAATATCACAGGTGATAATCAATTTTTAATCAAGGTTCATCAAAGCCAATGAACTCATGCCAAAATTAATTTCATATATACCATGGGTATGTTAAATAAATTGTTTCAGAAAAGAGAAGTAATCAGTGCCAGTCAGCTGGCCTATTGAGAGAAAAAAATGTTGGCACAAATGGAACTGAAGGAAAACAGAATTTGGATAATCAAAGAACAGCATGTGCATATACAACAAACGAAGGACTAGCTTGACAGAAGATACATGTACCCATGATGGGACTGATTTTGCAAAGTTTTGGAAGCCATTTGTTATTTTTCACTAAAATGTTATGGAAGAAATGTTAGCAAAATTAATTCTGGCAGCAAAATGCAAGATGGACTGACATATAGGCAGACTGGCACATAGACACACTGGCATATAGGCAAAAGAAGATGAATGAATAAAACTCATGCAATAATACAGAAGGAAACGAGGCAAAGTCAGTGCAACTGGAATGGGAAAACAGGGTAAATGGAAAGACTACCCAAATTAAGAAATTAGTGAATGAACACAACTGACAAAAGAAAAAGATGAGATTTAGAGAACTAAAGAGAGGGAAGAATCATAGATGCTTAAAAACATTTGCATTGTTGGGCGCCTGGGTGGCTCAGTTGGTTAAGCGACTGCCTTTGGCTAGGGCCATGATCCTGAGAGTCCCGGGATCGAGTCCCGAATCTGGCTCCTTGCTCGGCAGGGAGTCTGCTTCGCCCTCTGACCCTCCCCCCTCTCATGTGCTCACTCTCTTTCATTCTCTCTCTCTCAAATAAATAAATAAAATCTTAAAAAAAAAAACATTTGCATTGTTAAAATATAAAAATAAAAGCAGTATAATGAGTAGAATAGATAGGAAGGAGCATGATTTGTGGTAATTTAACAGATTAAGGTTTGTACCTATTGCACATAGGTTGACTAGAGACAAAAAATATAGTACTAAATTCTGAATTTGGAAAGTCTTCCTCATTTTTCACAATATGTTGAATGAAGATCACATAAAGTGAAAAAAACATGAGTTATTGAAATATTTTGGTATCTTGCTATACCTAAATTACTATTGTACAAAGACCTAATGTGATCTTAAGCATTTTTCCTAGAAATAAAAGTCTTGAGATAAAATTCTCAGGAAAAATAGAGTTAGAAACTTTTTTCTAAAAAAAATTGATAACATTGAGTATGATGACAACTTCATTTACTTTAAACAATGCCAAAGTAGTGTCTGAATTTTTAAAGCATGCGCTGGAAATTTACTGATATCCATTGCTGTATCTACTAACTACATGACTGGTCTTTCTTCCTTTTGTATTTTTTTTTTAATTTGTTTATTCTCTTAAAGGTTTTACTTATTTGAGAAAGAGAGAGAGAGAGGATGAGCAGGGGGGAGGGGTAGAAGGAGAGGGAGAAGCAGACTCCCCACCGAACAGGAAGCCCGATTTGGGACTCGATCCCAGGGCCCTGGGATCATGACCTGAGCCAAAGGCAATTGCTTAACTGATGGGGCCACCCAGGTGCCCATCTTTCCTCCTTTTTTAAATTGAAGCCTTGAAGATATGGTTGAAGAAAAGATTATTTATTTGAACTAATGATTTTACAGGAGCAACACATAACAATAAATTTCACAAACAGAAGCCATTAGTCAGGATTAATTTGGGAGGAATCATGGACCCATTACTCAATTTTACGTATGTTAAAAGAAATTTGGATTTTATAATGAAAATCACGCTCCGGTTTTAGTGTTTTGTTTTGTTTTGTTTTGTTTTTATGTATTACTAACTGCTAGAGTATCATTATATTATGAAGGAGAAATATATTTTTTCTGGTTCTTACATTAGAAAAAATGCCACTGTGGGGACTCACTAATTTAGCTTTAAGTCTTGTTATTTAGTATAGTTCACAGAGCAACAGAATTTGCATCACTCAGGAGCTTATTAGATATGGAATTTCCAGTCCATTCCAAGTCTCTGAATCAGAATCTGCTTTCACACAAGATCCCCAGGCGATTCCTATGTCCATTAAAGTTTGAAAAGCACTAAATTAACCTTATATAAACTGATCCACCCAATTCCATTTGGCGGGTAACAATCCTTGAGTTATGATACACGTTTGAAGGTTTTATGAGAATGATGTTAAGGAACTTATTTAATGCTGGGGGAAATAAAACCATTATTACTGAAAACCTAGGACTGTCAGATACTGTGTTAGACATTTCCAAATCTATTAATTCATTTAATTCTTAACAATATTCTCGGAGTACATGAATACTTCATGTCTCTGGGCATGAAAAACAGCCTCAGGTTAAATACCACATCTAGTCTACAATCAATAAATTGAATAAGTATTGAGCAACCCATTTCTGAAAGTCCCTGGGTTAGGCCTAGAAATAAAATGGGCATGGCCCCCTACTGTCATGGAATTACGAGGGTAGTGTGAGTTTCTAAGAGGGAAATCTAAACTTTCTTGCGTTACTTAGGGAAAACTTCTATTTGGAAAGAGTATTTAAACTGATTTCTGAGAAGCACATTTTTGTAAAGGTGGCCCTGAAAAAAAAAAAAAAAAAAAAAAGGCGAGTCTGTCATGGATTTTAGTAAGGGGAACCAAGCAGCAAGTTGAGGCTGGAACTTCGCAGGAATACTGCAGAACTTTGTAGCACAAGGTGAGGCTGTTGGGCCTCATCCACGACTCAAAGGAAGCCATTGGAGGATCATAAGCAAGGAAGTGACAAGCCCTGATCCACGTTTGGAAAAGATCCTTCAGTGAGACCTGTGCAAAGCCCTGCGGGCGGGTGGGTTTATTAGGGCCACTCCCCTAGTCAGCCTTTCTCCACCCAAGTCACCGCCTCCTGCTTCTCAGCGTAACTGTCTGAGGGAGGTGGGAAATGCATGAGAGGGGCGGGGGGAAGAAAAACATTCTCAAAAAATATTAAAAAGAAAACATCCCACTTGGCAGCGGGTGCGCGGGAAGTTCAGCGCGCGAGTTCCGGGTTTCCCGCCAGCCGCCAGCCCGCCCCCCCGCCGGCCGCAGCCCGGGTGAGCCCCCAGCCCCAGCTCGGCCGCAGCCTGCTGGGCCGCCTCCGTCGGTCGGTCCGCTCCCCCTCCCCCCACCCGCCCATCCTCAGGCGCCGCGCGGGGCCGGCCGCGCCGAGAGTGGCCGGGGTTCGTCAGGGCGCCCGCAGCCCGCGTTGGCCCCGGTCGCGCCTCGGCGGCGGGGCTTCCACTACTCGGCCCCGGGCGGGTTCGGGTCTCGCCGGGGCCCTGCGCCCTCCGCCCACACTGCGCGGCCGGAGCAGCAGCCTCTAACGCCACTTGTGGAGTTCTTCCCCCAGCGGCGGTAACTTTACACCAGCCTGAGAGAGGCCTATTTTTATTCAGAAACCAGCAACCAGAGTGTACGTAGAGAACGCTCAGATGGAGGGCCAGCCCACCCCTTGAAGATTTCTCACAGATCGGTGGGGAAGGAACGTCTTGCCCTACTAGCCTTTCTTTGAGATTTCAATATTCTGCGGCCGTCCTACAATTAGAGCGGAATTGGTTGCTCGCGGGGGCGGGGAGCTTTTTGATAAGCTGTTGCCCTAACCTGGCGGAGCGGACGCTGAACCCCACCTCTTCTCGGCCTCTAAGCCCTGATCCTGAGGCCGTCACGCAAAAGCCCGGCCCAAACCGTGGCCTGGTCACCTTCCTGCTGGAATCGTTCCAAGAGCTGTAGGGACGGGCTCACGGTGGGGAGGAGCAAAGAGATGAATGTAGCAGCCAAGTACCGCCAGGCATCCCTGTATGTGGGTGATCTCAATGCAGATGTCACCGAGGACCTGCTGTTCAAAAAGTTCAGCACTGTGGGGCCTGTGCTGTCCATCCGCATCTGCAGGGACCTGGTCACCCGCCGCTCCCTGGGCTATGCCTACGTGAACTTTCTGAAGCTGGCTGATGCCCAGAAGGCCCTGGACACAATGAACTTTGACATGATAAAAGGCAAACCCATCCGTCTCATGTGGTCTCAACGTGATGCCTACTTAAGGAAATCTGGCATTGGGAACGTGTTCATCAAGAATCTGGACAAATCTATTGATAACAAAACCCTTTATGAACATTTTTCAGCTTTTGGGAAGATCCTGTCCTCCAAGGTGATGAGTGATGATCACGGCTCTAGGGGCTATGCATTTGTGCACTTCCAGAACCAGATCGCGGCCGACAAGGCCATCGAGGAGATGAATGGGGCCCTGCTTAAGGACTGCAGGCTGTTTGTTGGCAGATTCAAAAACCGTAAAGATCGGGAAGCCGAGCTCCAAAACAAGGTCAATGAATTCACCAATGTTTACATCAAAAACTTTGGAGATGACATGGACGATGAGAGACTGAAGGAAGCTTTTAGTAAATATGGCAAAACCCTGAGTGTTAAGGTTATGACAGATTCCAGTGGGAAATCCAAAGGCTTTGGCTTTGTGAGTTTTGATAGCCATGAGGCTGCCAAAAAGGCTGTTGAAGAAATGAATGGAAAGGACATAAACGGACAGCTGCTTTTTGTAGGCCGGGCGCAGAAGAAATCAGAGCGGCAGGCTGAGTTAAAGCAAATGTTTGAGCAGCTGAAACAGGAAAGATTTCGGAGATGCCAGGGCATGAAGCTCTATATTAAGAACCTCGATGATACCATTGATGATGAAAAACTGTGGAGGGAATTTTCTTCGTTTGGGTCAATTAGCAGAGTCAAGATAATGCGGGAAGAAGGGCGAAGCAAAGGGTTTGGCTTGATCTGCTTCTCCTCTCCTGAGGAGGCCACTAAAGCAATGGATGAGATGAATGGCCGAATCTTGGGCTCTAAGCCACTCTGCGTTGCCCTGGCCCAGAGGCCCTAGGAGAGAAAAAATTCCTGCACCAGCCAGTGTTTGCAGCAGGCATGCGCATGATAGTGATCTCTGCCTTTGAATTATCCTCAGAAAATTTCAAATTCCAGCTGATGGCCGCTTAGTTTAGTAAACTTTGTGATAAAGGTTTTGTATACAAAGCTATTTTTTCTTGTGTGGAAAAATAAATGAATCTTGGAAGCTTGATTCATTTTACGGAGGCACATCTTCTAATTACAGTATTGTATATTTCTCTGATTTTGATTTAGTATTCAAAGCAATAAGTATAATTAGATATATTTTTATTACATTTTGAACCATCTGAAGTGAGGTAATTATTTGAGCTTATTTCATATTTTCTTTCTTATTTTAATAATATTGCTAGCTTTAATTTCTTCTATGAAAATATAAGCTAAAAATAGTTCTTATACCTAAGGATCACAAAGTATTTATTTTTACAAACAAAAATTTTCTAATTTCTCCTCTGAGCTTTTTAAAGAAACCAAAGGTTTAAGAATTGCTAGTATAAATTCAGTATCTAATTTCATTTTGAATTAATGTTTAAAGTACTAGGAAATAGTTGAATTTCTTTTGAATTTGTATCCTGACATGTTGTTTTTCTGATGGCTGAAATTAATGATGGAGGTTTTTAATGTTGCCTACAAACCTGACTTATAGGATATTTTGCTCTTCTTTCCATTGGTAGACTATATATAATTCATGTGCTTGCTAGTTATCAAAACTGGGACTTGAATAGTAAAACCTTAACTTCTATATTCCTTAAGTTATAAACTTTTATCAATAAGATGACAAAAAGTTGGCTTGGTCTTAATTCTCTTCATACCTATACAGGTTAGTATTAAGACTTAAGTTTCTACCAGACACCAATATTATAAAAGTCATATATAGAGAATATAGAAATTCTGTTTAACAATTCTTTTTCAATCTCTATTTTATATTGTTCGATGTAATGTTATTATCTCAGGGTTCAGAAAAGTATGTTTCTTTATTTTTATGAACTCATCTCTTTTTATTAGAATACAAGAGATACCTAACCCATTAAGATTCAGTTTTAGCCTCAATTTATCAGAAGCTTGCTAATTTTCTGATAAATTGAAATTACATCAATTTGCCTGTTTTCTAGAATAATATTTTAGTCCCATTGCAGACCTCCCTCCCTCTCCTACCCTTGATCTATATTACTCAACTTTGTTTTATACTTTTTTAAAAAGGGTTTTATTATATTGATTTTTACTATATGCTATTTGAAATCCACCTTGGAAACAGAGACAAGAGTTATTCATTTACATTTAAATAATTACTTTTAAAATTCTGTTTTACCAGAGGTGTCTGGAGAATAGCTTTGCTGTTCTTGTTGTTGCTATTTTATTTTATTTTTATTTTTTTCTCTGCTTAGAGGTTTCCTGTAACCATATATTAAAGTCTTCTGTTTCTTATATTACCAGTACAAAAGATATATTAAAAGATTTTCTTTGGCAATACTTTAGCTATGAAAGAATGAGAAAATCTGTTTCTGTTTATTTTTGTATAGACTATATGTTTATTCGTGGCACATTTTCTAAATTAAAAGTCTTTTAGACAATGAAAACATTATGGACAATGAAAAACTTAGAGCAACATAAAATACTATTATGCAGACATATCCTCCCAATTTTTTTATACATATATACATAGATAATTTAACAAAAATTGAATCATTGTAAGCTTATTACAAATTATTTTTTTAATTTTATAATATGCCATACCAATTTCCATATCCACAAATAATTATTTGCGTTATAATTTTAATGAATTTTATTCCTTCAGTGTTTGTACTATAATATAATGAATTTCCTCTTGATATGGATAAAGGTTGTTAGATTGTTTCCTCCCCTTTTTTTCTTCTGTCATAAACAACTTGAAGATAAACATCCTTGCAAATTTCTGTATGCTGATATATCCAGTTATTTTCTTAAGAAAATGTATAATTCATTGGAATTAATGTTTAAAAGGGCAATAATTTTAAAAATAATTTTGATAAATATTGCCCAAATGCTCTCCAGGAAACTTGTGCCATTTCCATTTCCATTATTGGTGTGGAGGGCTGCCCATTTCCATATACCCCAAGAACAAGAGATTATTTTGTTTAAGTTGTTAGCCAATTCAAAATGATATGTAAAACAAAATATTTCATGGTTACTTTTTTTTTATTAGTACAAAAGTTAAATAGCATTTCTTGTGTTTGTTGACCATCTGTGTCTTCATATTTATGAATTAATGTTTCATGATCTTCATCTGTTTTCCTTCTGGGTTGTTTTTTATTTGTACAGATTTGTTACATTTCTTTACGTATTAAGAACAAAAGTTTAGACTTTTTTTCCCCAATATTCTCACTTTGTTTTTAGTTTTGAGGGTCATTCCAAAGTTAAATTTAAACTCAGAAATTTCAGTCCTTTACTTAGAAGGCTTTAATGTTATGATTCAAAACACTTTGAACAACTCAAATACACACACACACACACGCACAATTAATCTGTATTGTCTTCTACTACTTTCAGAGTTTTATATTCTCAATAATTTATTTTTTTAAGATTTTATTTATTTATTTGAGAGAGAGAGAATGAGAGCTAGAGAGCATGAGAGGGAAGAGGGTCAGAGGGAGAAGCAGACTCCCTGCTGAGCAGGGAGACCGATGTGGGACTTGATCCCGGGACTCCGGGATCATGACCTGAGCCGAAGGCAGTCGCTTAACCAACTGAGCCACCCAGGTGCCCCTATATTCTCAATAATTTCTAAGCAAAACTTTTGTCTGTGGAGTATCTTATCCACAGCTATAGTAAATCTCTTAAAAGTATCTTGCATTTCAAGCTTTATTAATATGTTTGGTAAATACCTACCTCCTGTAAGAATCTGTGTGAGATTCATATGCCAACTTGAATATATTGGGCCTTTGAATCACTGTGTTGAGAAGTATTTACCTCAAAAGCAGAGAGTTTTTAAGAAGACTGGGCAATAGGACTGGGAAGTGTAGTAGGTGCGTCAAGCCTTGACATCTCTTTCTGGCTAAGCCAGTCTATCAGAGTGTTCAAATATTTGAACAATATTTCATAATGCTTGTAAATGGATTGTTAAGATAATATCAGGGAACTGAGTTCTTTGCTATGTGCACAAGGAATTAATAGGACATAATATCAAATGTCTAGATGAATTATAGCTGTAGCTTCATGACACAATATTCTATCATTTTAGTAGAAATTGCTTATTTTTATATTTACCATAAGAAATGACAAAGTCACTTTATAAAAGTATATAATCCTGTGGATTTTCTTGATTAATTTATTCGAATTTTGCTCATTTTCAATTTTGTATGTGTGATAATATCAAGTCATCCTAGTTGGCAGTACAAGTTCATTCTTTGAAGAAAATTGAATCATTATGCCCAAGTGCCTTGATAAATAAGAAGAATCTTTACTTTTCTGGTAAGCATTCCAGTAAGAGCTAATTTACATAGGTACCTTGAGCCACTGCTTCTATTCTTGCCTTCCTCTACCTACAGGTACTGCCAAGTTTGTTGTAGATACCTGCTGGCATGCACCGCCAATTCAATAAATGTGCCTTCTAACATTTACCTAAAAATATAAAATTTCTAAATATTTTTAAATTTTTAAATGAAAATCTTTAGTTAGCAAAAATAAACATTTTAAAGTGGTTTAGAATTGGTAATTTCAGGGTGCCTGGGTGGCTCAGTCTTTAAGCATCTGCCTTCGGCTGAGGTCATGGTCCCAGGGCCCTGGGATCAAGCCCCACATTGGGGCTGGAGGGAAGCCTGCTTCTCCCTCTCCCACTCCCCCTGCTTGTGTTCCCTCTCTCACTGTGTCTCTCTCTGTCAAATAAGTAAAATTAAAAAAAAAAAGGTAATTTCATGTTCTCAATATTTTTTTATAAACCCATTGAGAAAAGATCAAATAAGGTTTAATCTTGCAATGGTAAAGACATGTCTGAAAATGATGTTTTAGTTATTTTTTAAGTATTTCTAATTTTCTAAAGATCGGTTTGTCTTAGGAATAAACTGAAAACAACTTGCATTTTTAAATCAAGATATTCTTATTTCATGTTTTAAAACGCCAACTTCCTTATGAACTAATATTTCTTTTACAGTCACTCATAATTATGGGACCTTGATTGAAAAGAGCCACTAATATAGATCAAGTTTTCATGAGGAATAATTGACTATTTTTTTTAAAAGATTTTATTTATGTATTTGACAAGAAGAGAGCACAAGCAAGGGGAGCGGGAGAGGAAGAAGAAGGTTCCTTGCTGAGCTGGGAACCCAACGCCGGGCTCGATCCCAGAACCCTGAGATCATGACCCAAGCCCAAGACAGACGCCTAACTGACTGAGCCACGCAGGCGCCTCAATAACTGACTATTTTTAAAACACTTCTGCATTTAATTGTTAAAGTAAAATTCAGCTAACATGTTGAGGATTTAAAATTAGCTTACTTGTATTTGGAAAATATGCCTCCTAATGTAATTAAAAAATAAAATAAAAACAGTAGATAAAAAAGATTTTTTTAATCTACATTTTTTTAATCTACTCTAAAGAGTAGAACAAATTAAATATCCTTATGATATCTTTGGCTAACAGAAAATTCCAATTCACACTAGAAAAGGAAATTTTATCTAACAAAATATTCAGAGTTTAAATATTTTCAGGCATAGTATACTAAGACTTCTGTAACACTTTGGAGTCTCTTGGCTCTTCCTCCCCACCCCACCCCCATATCTCAGCTTTATTATCTGGCAAGTGGATGGCTGTAGGAATTCCTGTCATCATACTGAGACACAACAACATTCAGAAGGTGATATCTTTCCTAGAAACCTTTTAACAACTCTGCCTCAGTTCTTATTGTCCATTATTGGTATAGAGATTAAACAAGATCTGCCACTAGAATTGAAGAAGTAATCAACTTTCTAAGTTCTGGGCAGAATACACTTATGACAGGAAAATAGAAGAGTAAAAATGGATGTAGGCATATGCATCCACTAAACCCTGGATATTTTTTACTTATATCTAATTTTGGAAATTCAGTACTTATTTGATATTTTCTTCCTTCTTTTAACTTGTGCTTCCAAACAGTTCTTAAAATTCCATTTTCTCCCTACAAATAGTTTTGACATGAGTCAAAAGGTGATTTTTTTCTACCTCAAATTGAACAGTCTTAAAGGACAAATTATGCAATGTGTTCTGTATAAAATTAAATTCATTTTTGTTTGGTAACAGGACTCGTGTTTCTACATATCAAACTCTATTAGGTCTAAATTAGGCATCTGCTGAAAATTCTAACTGAAAATGTTAGATTCAATTTAGTCACCCAAGTGGGTTTCCACCAAAAATAATTGTCAAGAGATTACAATTGGTTTCTTACAGTAATACTTGAAAATTAATCTACATCTAATAGGTATTGGTTTCTTGAGTTTTACTATAAAGTACTCTAAGCTAAATATGTTTTCATGCATGCTAACATTTTAGAACCATACCACCAGAGAGAAGAGACTCTTAATTTACTGTGTATACAGGCATACCTCATTTTATTGTGCTTCACAGATACTGTGATTTTTACAAATTCAAGGCTCATGACAACCCTGCATCGAGCAAGTCTAGTGACACCACTTTTTCCAACAGGATATGCTCACTTGGTATCTCTGTGTCATATTTTGGTAATTCTTTCAATACTTCAAACTTTTTCATTATTATTATATTTGTTATGGTGATCTGTGATCACTGTTTATGACTTGCTAAAAGCTCCGGTGGTGGTTAGCATTTTTTAACAATAAAGTATTTTTAAATTAAGGTCTATACATTGCATTTAGATATGATGCTATTGCACACTTAATAGACTACAGTATAATATAGACATAAATTTTATATGCACTGGAAATCCAAAAAAATCATTCGACTCACTTTATTGTGACATCCACTTTATTGCAGTGGTCTAGAACCAAACCCACAATATGTCTGAGGTATTCCTATATCACCAACTATTGTGATGTTCTATATGAAAAATTTTAAAAGAAAGTTCCTACTGACAGTGTAACAAATAAATCTTGAGAAATATCTAATATGTTATATGCCTATAAAATGTCTCCAATATATAAAACTAACTTAACCACAAAGATAAATTAATAGGTGCTCATTTTCTTTACTAAAATATTAGTTATTAGGTCCATTAATACACTTAAATTATAGGAATTAACAAAATTGGACTTACCTAATGCTTATCAATTTATTTATTTTTGTATACACAATGTGGTATAATCCTCATACATTTTAACCATACAACCTATATTAAAAAAAATACAGATGTGCTAAATTCTGAGTTACAATTACATTTAGATTTGAATCTAAGGTCAGATTATTCTGCAAGTTTCCTCAGAAGAAATATTTATAGCTATGTGTTGGTTTTGTCTCAGGGCCATGTCTTATCTTAGTGTTCACAGAATGCTCTTAACTATATTGAAGTTCCCTGAATGAAACAATTGAATCCATCAAGCAAGAGAAGAAAAATGATTCTATTAGTGGCCTTCTTTGCCATAGTAAAGAAAACGCTTAGCTTCTGAGAGATATTGGCAGTTTATACAATGATATTGCATCAGCTTTTGTTAACCCATTTATATTTACATCACTTAGATATTAAAAATATTCTCAGCTTGAAGTTCTGCCACATACTAACAGCACGGGGCGCCTGGGTGGCTCAGTTGCTTAAGCGACTGCCTTCGGCTCAGGTCATGATCCTGGAGTCCCGGGATCAAGTCCCACATCGGGCTCCCTGCTCAGCAGAGTCTGCTTCTCCTTCTCACCCTCCTCCCTCTCATGCTCTCTGTCTCTCTCTCAAATAAATAAATAAAATCTTAAAAAAAAAAAAATACTAACAGCACATTTGAGTTCCAAAGGCAATGTCACTAAAATGGTGGATGTTGTTATAATTTTATTTATTTATTTATTTATTTATTTATTTTACATAGAGTGAATATTGGTCATGATTCATTGTGGGCGGTGTGTATGTGTGTGTTTAATTTGGTATTTCCATTGGTACTTTCTTATCTCAGGAAACCATATCTGACAGTCGATAGTGAATCATGATTTTGATTTTCATTCCATTTTATATTTGTATATGTGCTAGTGGCATACCAATGCACCACAGTTTTGACATATTGCCAATCCTAGTTTCTTGAAATTAAAGTAAGGCTTTATAATAGTAATTCCAGCAAGTCATTGTTAATCAAAGAAGTATCTCAATTTGAATGCAAGCCAAATATTAGAATTATAACTAGGCTATTTTGACACATCATTATTTTACTGAAATACCAACGGAGGTGTTAGAAATTATAACCTAGTATTATTCACCACTCCATTCACTAATATTTCACACATGGTATTTATACAAACAACATTTATATTGTATAGATTACAATTGGTAAAAAGCAATTGGCACTGAGGTTATGTGGTAATCTTATTTTATTTGGATATTTGTTTTGATTTTAACCAAAATGAAACTGTCAAATGCAAATTTGATTATGTCATTCTGCTTAAGAACCTGTCATGGTCTTCCATTACTCTTAAAGTCAGGTGTAAATCTTTACCATGGCCAAGGAGGCCTTGCATTCTTTGGTCCCTGTGTATTTTTCAGTCCTTTTCTTATGCTACTATTTCCCCCCTTAGTCAACTTGCTGGGAATAAATTGGTTTTATTTCAAGTATCAAGTATGAAGTTAATCCCTGCCTCATTCAGAGCTTTAATTTTTTATCAGATAGTGTGCTGTCTATTGCAAGGGGTAAGAGAAGTCTTCCAACTGGTTTATGAAAAAAAAAATGATGAGGGGGATTTATTGCCAAATCAAAGTAAGAGATCTTCTTTTCAAAATGGAAGTATTTTTCGGGCACCTGGGTGGCTCAGTCAGTTACGTATCTGCCTTCGGCTCAGGTCATGATCCCAGGATCCTGGGATCGAGCCCCGCATCGAGCCCCGCATCAGGCTCCCCGCTTGGCAGGGAGTCTGCTTCTCCCTCTGACCCTCTTCCCTCTCGTGCTCTCTATCTCTCATTCTCTCTCTCCAAATAAATAAATAAAATCTTTAAAAAACAAACAAACAAACAAACAAACAAAAAAATGGAAGTATTTTTCTTTTGTTTTTTCTTTTTTCCTCACAGGGGCCAAGGAAGACTCCCTCTAGGGCATTACACTACAGAGGCAGCAGTACCTTTTTGAAATTATCCCACATGGCATAGTGTTGCAGGGAGAAAAAGCAAGTCTTTTGAAAAGGTCAAAGTAGGGCGCCTGGGTGGCTCAGTTGGTTAAGCGACTGCCTTCAGCTCAGGTCATGATCCTGGAGTTCCCACATCGGGCTCCCTGTTCGGCAGGGAGTCTGCTTCTCCCTCTGACCCTCTTCCCTCTCGTGCTCTCTATTTTATTTTCTCTCTCAAATAAATAAATAAAAATTTTTTTAAAAAAAAGTCAAAGAAGCTCACCTTCAACCATTTGGAATGTTATTTTTAAATATTTCTTTTTTTTTTAAACAAAAGCTCATTATCTTCCCTACCTATGCTTTTTCATGTCTTAGGTTATAGAATGGTTATGTTTCTTTGTGGGGGATCTGATTTTATTTTAGAAGGAACCCGAGATGGAAACTGTGCTGCCAAAAAAGTAAAGCAGGTCCTAAGTCCTTAAGAAGATGATGTATGGGGTTTGGGGTAAGAAATAACACTCAGCAGCAAGTTATCACATCTTACCAAATTTCTTGTTGGGTATTGGCTTAGGAAGTACACACGTTAACAGTGGCATATTCCTAAGAAAGTATGGGTGAAAAAGCGTGGGGGAAATCCACATACTGATGAAGTATATTTAGTTAGGTTTTTAAATTATTTTAAATTTGTATTAAAATATGTGTACATAGAAAAATGTAGAAATTTTAAGCATATAACTTGAATAATAATACAAAAATAAGTATATTTATGTAATTACCATTCAAGCCAAGAAACAGAACATTATCTATAGTCTCCAACTCCCTCCCAATCACACTTATTCAATTGTAATTTCTGTCTTGACATTAAACTCTGAAGATTAATTTTAGTTACCTTGAACTGTATTCAAATTGATTCATAGAACATGCATCCTTTTCTGTCACTTTTACTCAAGATCTTTTAGTGAGATTCACACATACTACTTAGTGTAGTGGTAATGTGTTCATTGTTATTGTCATATACTATTCTGTTATATGACTATACTACAAATTATTTATCCTTATACCATGAAGGGATACTTAGGTTGCTTCCATTTGGGGACTATAGTGAATAATGCAGCTATGAAAATCATCATAGATGTGTTTTTTTTTTTTTTTGAGCTACTTCATGTACCATGAAATTAACAATTTTCAAATGAGCAATTCAGCATTTTTTTAGTGTACTCACAAAGTTGTGCAATATCACCGTTATTCAATTCCAGAACCTTTTCATCATTCAAAAAGAAACACCATGCCTCCATTAGCAGTCATTCCTCATTCTCTCCTCCTCCAGCACCTGGCAACCATAATCTAATTTATGTAGATAAGGATTTGCCTGTTCTGAACATTTCATATAAGTGTTATTGTATGTGACCTTTTCTCCCTGGCTTCTTTCACCTAGCCCAATATTTTAAAGGTCCATCTATGTTGCAGCATACATCTGTACTTAATTCCTTTTTATGGAAGAATAACACTCACATTGTTTATCCATTCATCATTTGTTAAACACTTATGTTGTTTCTACTTCCTGGTTATTGTGAATAATATTGTTGTGACATTTGTGTGCAAACTTCTCTGTGAAGATCTATTTTCAATTCTCTTGGGTATATTCATAGACAAAGGTATATTCTCTTTTTCTTTATAATTTTTTTTTACTTAAAGGAATCAACTTTTGGTTTCCTTAGTTTTCTCCATTATTTTTCAATTTTTATCTTTTCATTGTGTTTTATTTATTTCTGTTTTAATCTTTCTTATTTCCTCTCTTCTGCTTGCTTTGGATTTAGTATTCTTAGAAGAGACAACAGGCTCAAAATAGAGTCACCAGTGCTAAGCTCTACATCAGCAAACCAAGACTTAATACTTAACGTAGCTGGAGTTTCAGCTTCTCCCAGGATTGTAGCCTTTAACCAGCTGATCTGGAATTACCTACTCTGCACTATTGAGGTAATCCACCTGATAGACCTCTTTCCATCCCCAAAAGGAAGGTGACCTTACCTGAAACAATACACTCTTTTCCTTGTCTTGCCCCCTTTCTGCTTTTAAAAGCCTTCCATTTTGTATAGCTCTTCAGAGCTCCTTTCTATTTGTTAGATGAGATGCTGCCTGATTCATGAATTGTTGAATAAAGCCAATTAGATATTCAAATTTACTTAGTTGAATTTTGTTTTTTAACAGATTTGGAGGCAACATCAGGACAGAAGGAGATTTCCCACAGCTTTGGGAACAATGAGAAACACAGTCATGGTACCCACAAACACTTTTGAGTTCTGTGTCTTCCTTGATGTTTCCAAGGACTGTGGGTAAGTTCCTCTTGGTTCTGACCTCTGCACTCTTTGCATTGAGCTCCCAGTGTTATTGGCATTCCAAGCAGGTCCCCATTTGATTGGAATTCTTATTCCTTACTGGGAACACTTAGTAGTTCAGACAGCAATTTTCCATTTGATTGGAAACCCCAGTCCTTCGTTCTATATCCAGATTCCATTTTGGGAAGTGTTAGCATTTTAGTCTACAATTCCCTATTTGTTTGGAATCCTTCCCCAAATTCCATATTGGGTACTGCTGGGGACAGATGCAGTTCTCAATTTGAAAGATGAATCTGTATGGGGTGCCTGAGTGGCTCAGTTGGTTGAGTGACTGCCTTCGGCTCAGGTCATGATCCTGGGGTCCCGGGATCGAGTCCCGCATTGGGCTCCCTGCTCAGCGGGGAGTCTGCTTCTCCCTTTGACCCTCCCCCCTCTCATGTGCTCTCTCTCTCTCTCATTCTCACTCTCTCAAATGAATGAATAAATAAATAAAATCTTAAAAAAATAAAAAAAGGAAAGAAAGATGAATCCGTGGCAGACTTTAAGCCGGTTTGGAAGCTGTCTGTTTATGGCATTCCAGATTCCATATGGTAGCTGCCTTATTTGTAAATGGATTATGTCCTGAGATTAGTGGGTTTATAAAAAGGCAGAAAATAGGATACAAGACCACCAGTCTGACAGAACTTATGACCATAGTTGAACACTTTGAAAGGACTTTGGAACAAGATCATAAACATAAGTCCATGAAACTATTGGCCTTACAACTACAACAGTTCAAAGGCCAGAGACCTTAGTTAACACTGGGCCTCTCACATTGCACCCCCAAGGGTCCATCATCAAAACACTGCCCCACAGATGGATGTCTGATTTGTAATTAACCCCAACACTGGGAAAAAGATTGTTCTGAAAGGTCCTGTATAAATTCTTCAGTTCATACAGAGTTGAATGCCCTCATGTCTACCCCCAAAGAAAGGTCCCCAAATGAGTCCCTCCCAGAGTTGTTGGGACTCCTAGGGGTTATTCTGTAAACTGGTACCAGTAATTCCCATAAGCAGCTAAGGGGAAACTAAAATTAAAATCAATGGGAAACTTGGCCAAATTCTAGCAGATATTAGAACCCATACTTGCTACTTTAAAGCCCACTCTCATGGGACAACAAATTCTTCAGGGAAAAAAAAAAATTCTTCAGAGTGAAAAAGTTTCCGCAGTGAGGGTATCTAGTAAAATTTTGAGAGAATTTCTGTCTCAACCAGTACAAGTGACTGATATCTCTTACTGAAATACATTTTTTTAAGATTTTATTTATTTATTTGACAGAGAGAGATATAGCAAGAGAAAGAACACAAGCAGGGGGAGTGGAAGAGGGAGAAAGAAGTAGGCTTCCCACTGAGCAGGGAGACCAATGTGGGGCTCGATACCAGGACCCTGGGATCATGACCTGAGCCGAAGGCAGATGCTTAATGACTGAGCCACCCAGGCACCCTGAAAAACATTCGTTTTTGCTATGTGATAGAACCCCAGTCCAATATATAAGGTACAGACAGGTATTCTTTCTAGATTAAAAAGGCTAATACATTTTTCCTCCAATGGAGACTTACCTTAGAGTTTCCTGACCAGCCTGAACCTGAACTTTCATGTTCCTTACAATCTGTCCTTGATAGAAGAGGAAGGATTCCAACAAAAGTCCCCTAATTTAATCAAGGTGCCTAAAAAACTGGGCTACTTCTAATACTGATATAGGGAGAATAAAAATGCAGAACCTAGAAAAACTGAGTCATAACTAAACCTCTTCCCAAGTTACTTCAATATCCATTAAAGCCTGAAGGTATATAGAGATTCACACCAATAGTAGAAGACCAGATTGCCCAGGGGTTCACATTCCCTGCAGTAGCCCCTCTAACACCAGTCTTCCCAGCCCAAAAACCTAATGCCTGGAGATGGTGATTTGTCCAGGACCTAAGATCTATTAATAAGATTGATATTCCCTTATTTCCCAGTTGTTCCAAATTTGAAAAGCTTTTTGTTATAAGTCCCACCAGACTCAAAATTGTTCACTGTTACAGATCTTTGTTCAGCATTTGTCAGCATCCCTGAGGACCCTAACAGCCAATATCCATTTGCCTTGACTAAGACAATCAACAATGTATCTGGACAGTCATGACTCAAAGGTTCACTGAGACCCCTTCTTATTTGTCTCAAGTACTCCATAAGATTTAAAGAAAACCTCCCTTTTCCAATATGTAGACAATCTCTTGCTATTCTCAGTTACCAATCCATAAAGGATCCCATTTATTTGTTTATAACAGTTAACTGAAAAGAGACAAAATATCTAAAGAGAAATTGTAAGTATTTAAAGACATTATTTATTACCTAAGTCATAATCTAAGTGCTGAAGGATTCCAGCTATTTCCAAAAAGAATTAAGCTCATCCAGTAATTTCCCAGGCCCACAACTAAGCAATAACTTCATGGATTTCTAGGTCTTGCTGGCTACTGCAGACCATGGGTTCCTAATTTTTCTTTTTTGCTGCACTCTATACACTTACTAAAATTTCAGTCCCTGAACCTCTTCCTTGGGAACAGAAATATGAGCAGGACTTTATAAAACTAAAACCAGTATTACAAGAACTGCCTGCCCAAGGGTTACCTAACCATTCCAAACCTTTCACCTTAATTGTGCATGAAGGAGATAACCAAGCCCGGGAATGCTCACATAAGAGCATGGTAATAAACAGAGCCCTATTGCCTATTATAGTGTACAACTTGATTCAGTTGTCTGTGCATATCCGAACTGGCTAAAAGCTATGGAGCTCCAGCTGCAAAATTAGTAGAAGCTTCAGTGGATTTAACCCTAGGAAATGACATTTACTTATAAACTCCACACGCTGTCCCAAAGTTTTCTTAACTCTGATCTGACTCAATATTTCTCTGCAAGCAAACTAACTTCCTATGAGATCTTTCTGCTTTCACCATTTAATCTAAATCCTTAATGTTGCACATTCCAAAATCCTGTTACATTTTACCCTTGTCTGACAAAGGCCAGCCCCATGACCGTGAGGTAATAACATCCTATTTGGTGGCACCACCTTTTGATTTACAAGACATGTCTTTGACAATCTTGATCTAATCGTTTCTGTTGGTGGATCATCCTGTAAAAATGAAAAAGGGGATTTCCAAACTGTAACTTGGAAAATTGCTAGTATGCTTACTGCCCAATATGAACTACTTGAAAAGGGAAATTTCCCACAAGCTAAATCAGTCCAACAAACAGAACCCTAGGCCCTTACCAGAACATGCCAATTATCAAAAGGACAAACTGTTAATATTTATACTGATATACCTTTGGAGTCATCTATGACTTGGGAATGTTTTAGAAACGAAGGGGTTTTCTTATTCCCACTGATACCCCAACCAAAAATAGACAAGTATACAACCTTCTTAATGTTATTCTCTTATCTTCTGAAATTGCTGTCATCAAAATTGAAGCAAAAGACCAAACCTGAGTATCACGAGACTGTCCTAGCTGATTTTCATGCAAAGGCAGCAGCAACAGAATCTATGAAGGTTGTAGCAAATGTAGTTGAATTCCTTTCTGTTTTTGCAAAAAAAGACCTCATGTTGCCAGACTTTTGCCACCTTAATGTTCTTGCAACATGGCAACAGTCTACTCCTGAATCAGAGAAACTAAGAAAAGCAAAACAATGGTTAAAGTTCAATGAACAGTCAGAGCTATGGGAAACTTGAGATGGCTTGGTTCTTCCCAGCTCCTTGGCAAACCCCATTTTTCAGTGTTTACATTCCTTCACCCACTGTGGTGCATTTAGGATGACTCAAATTATGAATAAGCATTGGTGGGGAGACTCCTTCAAAAATGTAAAAACAGTTTACCACCAGTGTCTGATCTGTCAGGTCCATAAACCTGGAAAAGCTATTTTTGTCCCCAGAGGTGTCAAACCTTCTCCCTCTGGACCCTTTGAGCACCTACAGTTGGCCCTTACTCAACTGCCACCTAATATGGGTTATCAACACAGTCTTGTTATTGTATGTATACATTCTGGATGGGATGAAGCCTTCCCCTGCCACAAGGCTTATGCCTTCACAGTGGCAAAGAAAGTTAGAAAATGTTTTTCCCACTCAGTATACTTCCCACAGTCTCCAGTGATCAAGGCACCCACTTCAGTGGACATAGGAGCCTTAGCGAAAAACCTTGCAAACTTCTTGGAATTATCACTATGCCTATCACTCTCTATCATCAAGACAAGGTTGAGAGAACTAATGGGACCGTCAAACTCAAAGTCTCTAAACTTGCTGAAACTACTGGACTCCCTTGGCCTAAGGTATTGCCTCTGGCCTTGCTGACAGTTCAGAGACCTACTTTGGGAAATATAAACTCACTCCACATGAGGTAGTCACCGATAGGTTAATGTCTATCGGAATACAACTCTCTGCTGATCCTTTATTGTGTCATGCTGATATGACCAGCCCCCGTAAGTCTTTAATGCTTTATGCCAAAGCATATCATCGACAGCTTGAAGAAACCTTGCTGGAACCCAATTCAGAAGATCCTATTGGTCATAGTCTGGAACCTGGTGACTGGGTATCCAGAAACCATATCAGAAGAAGACAGCCTTAGAGCCCTGCTGGAAGGGAACTTCCAAGTGCCCCTAAACACTGGCACTGCTGAAAAACTAGAAGGCATTTTGTCTTGGGTACACATCTCAGAGGTAAAGAAGGCTCCATATGACATGTAGTCCTATACAGACACTGGAGACTTCTAAATCAAAATGAAGGAAGAGAAGTAGCTGACAACCATATAGACTGCATCCACCCAAGATGCTGGATGAAAACTTCATTATTTAACCAAAGATAAAACCCTTTCTTCTCTTTCTTCCCTTTACTCTGGCATTGGCCTGGAAAGATAAGGCCCTCATCTGTGTCTCCCAGGCCATTGCTAAGGGAGGTAACCTTATAGACTGCTTGATCTGTCATGAAAGATTCCAGTCTATCCATGATGCTAGAGACCTCCTTATCCCCCCAATGGCCAATTTCTCTTCAATTCCCAGTGTCACCATAAACTCTGATTGACTGCCCTTAGAAGTTTCTTCCTCAAGTTCAACTCTTATGACCAGAACATCCAGTGCCTTTTTATTTTTATCCTTTCTCCAATTATAACTATTCTTGCTCAACTCAACACAAACACCTATGTAAATCTTAGTACAGTTGCACCCCCACATTCCCATGATTGTTTAAATCAAATCTTCCTCCAATCACCAAAAAAAAAAAAAAAATCTCCACAGCAGTACCTGTCTTTGCAAAATATTTAGAATAACTCTTTATTTCAGCTTGGGAGACTTACTTTCTAAATGTGCTAAAAACCTAACTGACCCCTGGTTTGAACAGGCAAGTGCAATAATCCCTGTGAATGAATCCATTAATAGTTCCACATTAACAGGAATGGTTTGTGCACTGATAGGGTTTATGTTTGTGGTGATTATCATTTTCCTTGGACCTGTGAATGCCTAGATATCCAGTGCATAACCAGGCAACACCTTTTAGGATATCCAACTACGTCCCTGACAGTTCACAAGTTAACTAAGACAATTCATTGGTCAACTCCCCTGAATTTACATCACCAAGTTAGGACTTAACCAGGAGGCTTTCATGATTCAGGATTCACTTCATTTGGCAGGGCCCTACTTTCCTGGTTAGGTGTAAATGTAAATGGACTATGTTCAGGAACCTCTCCTTCTCTTGAAAATATTGCAGAATCTGCTGCTAGAACAATAGCTGCCCAACAAAAATCCTTAGCCTGTCTGGCCAAGCAAGGTTCTTGATGATAGGATAGCTCTTGATTATCTTTTAGCTGAGCAGTGAGGTGTCTGTGCTGTGGTCAACACTACCACCTGCATCTGGATTTGGAGGGAAAGGGAAATTCGGTTATATAAGATCAATGAGCAAGCCACTTAGCTTAAAAAGATGACTCCTCCAGGTGGGATCTTCTTTCTTGACTTTCATTGGTTTGGGTCTTGAGCACCATGGCTCCAGAGTGCACCCCAGACTTTGAGAATTATCCTACTTGTAAGAATCACAGAATCTCCTGAAGGCAATGCATTTTCTAAAAGTTTTAAATGCATGTTCACAGCCACTAACCACCAAGCAAATGCTCTCCCTAAGAGTGGAATGCCAAAAAAGGAATGAAGAAAATAACCGACTTAAAATTGTGAGCCTGAAGTCATGACCTGTGAATACCACAGAGAATCAGCAGAAAACATCATGACTTGTGAATATCACACAGAAGATCAGTAAAAGCTGCAAGAACTACAGAGCAATAGCTGAGAGTGGTGCTAATGCCTTAAATTTTCACCACATCTCAGGCCAAGAGTCTGATCAAAAGAGGGAAATTGCTAAAAAAGAGACAACAGGCCCAAAATGGAGTCATTCGGGCTAAGCCCAACATCAGTAAACCAAGACTTAATGCCTGACCTAACTGGAATTTCGGCCTCTCCCAGGATTGTAGCCTTAACCAGCTGATCTGGAATTACCTACTCTGCACTAGTGAGGCTATCTGCCTGATAAACCTTTCCATCCCCAAAAGGAAGGTGACTATGCCCCAAACAATACACTATTTTCCTTGTCTTGCCCCCTTTCTGCCTTCCATTTTGTACAATTCTTTGGAGCTTTTTTCTATTGGTCAGATGAGATTCATGAATTGTTGAATAAAGCCAATCAGAAATTTAAATGTACTGATTTATAAAGGAAAAAATCAGATTGATATTAGAATTTCCAACAGAAATGTTTTGTGCCAGAAAACCATGTAATTCATTTAAGATTCTAAGGGAAATAAGTACGATCAAAAGATCTACTATTTAAATTGACCTTCTAGTATGAAGACCACGGACAAACTTTAAGAATATGACAGAACTCAGGAAATATTGTTCCCATAAGTCCTTCCTGAGGAAATTTACTAGAAAATTATATTTAGAAAATGAAAACAATTAAAGGTATCAGCTTAACACTTGTGATAAACATTGAATATATATTTATTTGTAAGAAGTGATAAACATGAGGAACACCTATAAAGCATGCATTGGTTAACTGGTCTGATGTTTTAAATAAAGTAACACAATTAAAAGTGGTTTAGAGGGCGCCTGGGTGGTTCATATGGTTAAGCGTCTGCCTTTGGCTCAGGTCATGATCCCAGGGTCCTGGGATCGAGTCCCGCATCAGGCTCCCTGCTCCTTGGGAGCCTGCTTCTCCCTCTGCCTCTCTCTCTCTGTCTCTCATGAATAAATAAATAAAATCTTTAAAAAAAAGTGGTTTAGAAAACTGAAAGAGTATGTGGAAAGTAAAATCAGTTCACTAATTGCTTTATAAGTATTAACTAGGAGTAAGGGACATACTTCAAATTGAATTTGGAGGGAAAGGGAGATGAGGATGAAAAGTTTCTAGTTAAATTCAATATTGCTAATAGAATTGAATAATGAACAGCATCCAAAAAAGTGAGAAGACTGAGAATATTCTAAAAATTATTAGTATAAAAGTAACCATTAATCTAAAACTATGAATCTTTATAAATACCAAAATACATGATGAAAGAATAAATGAACACATATTGATATACCTCTATGTAAATAAATCCTTAAAAATATAAGAAATTGGAGGCTAAATATACTAATTATAGCAACAATTAAATGGGCTTAAAACATCAGTAGAAAAAAGTATTTTCTTATTGGCTAAAAATTATGTCAAAAAAACAAACCAACCTTAAGAAGTGATAAAAATTAAAAAGGTGTGCCAATACATTCTATCCAGATGCAATGGAAAAGAAAGTACAGGATAAAATCTTGATATTTGAAAAGAAAAAACTTAGCCCAAAGAGCATAAAATGATGAAATTATATTTTAGAATTTTTTAAAGTTAAAAAAATATTTCTCTGTGAAACTATAATAGTCATGAATTTTCATGTAAGCAGTGCAATGATTTTTACTCAACAACAACTACAGCAGGCACAGGGAGAAATAGACAAAAACAATTAATAAAAATAAAATTTGACATATCTCTCTAGATCCAAAGCAGATCAAATGAACAAAAATTTTGAAAACTCACTGAAGTACTGAAGATTTGTTATTGATAATTTAGACTTTACATATTGAAATTTTAACCCAGATAAAGATACTACACTTCTCTTAAATGCACAGAAAATGTTCATGAGAATTGACCATTTTTTAATGCCACAAAGGAAAACTTAATACATTCTAAAAAATAGTAGTAAGATAAAGGGCATGGAGGGATGGGGTAACTGGGTGATGGACACTAAGGAGGGCATGTGATGTAATGAGCACTGGGTATTATATAAGACTGATGAATCACAGACCTATAACTCTGAAACCAATAATACATTATACATTAATTCATTGAATTTAAATTTAAGAAAATAAATATAAATTAAATTAAATTTAAAAAAAGAGCATTCTCTGAACTGTTTTCAATAAAACTAGGAATTTATAACAAAATGGAAAAACAAAAAGTTCTTCTACTTAGAAATTAAATGTAGTGTTAAACAACTCTTGGATGAAACTGGAAAGGCATGTCAGACTGAAACACTTCTCAAAATGTAAACAAGACATATCAGTTTCTGGAATATAACTGAAGTATGTATGAGGGGAAATTTGATAGCGTTAAAATATACATTAAATATATACATCAATAACAATTAGAAAACTAAAGTAATTAAACACTAAACTTTTAAAAAGTTACTTAAAAGCCAACAATAAATTAAACCAAAAGAAAAGAGAAGAACTTGAGGGAGTTGTCACCTAAATTAAAGTGTGCTTCAGCACTGTTTTAGGATATTGGTACTAAAGCGGTGAATAGAGTTCCTACCCTTTCTCAGATGATTTGGATACAAAAGGTCATTTTGGGAATGCAGGTTGTTTTCTTTTCTCCCCAAAGTCGTAGTGTTAAGGTAGCAATTTTTAACACAATATGGCCACAATTTGACGGTAGAAATACAAATTTTTAATATTGAACTATTTAAGATTTTTCAATGGACATGATATTTATCAATAGCCACAAAATAAATCCCACATTCCATATCATACTAATAATTTACAATGTGTTTACAGTATATTTCAGGAGAGTGTTTCTCTTTCCAGAACCTACTGAAATTTTTTTTCCTGTGCATCCACATTCATAAGAACATTTTGATGGATATGATGGTTTCTGTTTGATCAATATTAATTTAAAGCTGCTGGATATCCTTGGAGAGCTAATCAAGAAGGTAGAAATTTTTCCACATTAGTGTTGTCAAGTGACAGTAGATTTAAGAGGTAATGAACATTATTTACTTAAAAAGAAAATGTTTTCCCTTATGCAATTACTGTTAGAGGAATCATTAGCCACAACAAAAGCTCTATGAATCAGTTAAACATATGTCTCATTCCATAATTTATACTTCTTCTTAACAGTCTATGATCCCTTGGGTCAAGATTACTTTAGAAATACAAAGAGAACCCTAAAACTAAATAATTTCTATTATAAAATGAACATGTAAATTATCTGCTAAATTACTTGTACTTAATTAGTAATTTTGCATAATGACATACATTCTCTTTGGGTCTCTTCAGGCTCTGACAGATAACACTTTACAAATGTTACTTAAGTTCCAATTACAGCACAAACCTTGTAGAAATGTACTATTAATCTAAATATGCAAACGTGAGCAATCCTGGTATTCCTTAGGCAAACTATAATTCAACATTTCTGCTAACGGGTGCCTTGGCTCATTCTGAAGGAATATGTTTCTTATGTTGTTGTTTCTTACACCAGAGACTAAGAATGTCAATGTTTTAAGGTTTGTGATTGTATAACACATTGTACAATTATTAGAATAAACTCATTTGACTCTTAGTTTAGAAATTCAATTTATAGGGGCTCCTGGGTGGCTCAGTCATTAAGCGTCTGCCTTCGGCTCAGGTCATGATCCCAACGTCCTGGGTTCGAGCCCCACATCGGGCTCCTTGCTCAGCAGGAAGCCTGCTTCTCCCTCTCCCGCTCTCCCTGCTTGTGTTCCTTCTCTCACTGTGTCTCTTTCTGTCAAATAAATAAATAAAGTCTTAAAAAAAAGAAATTCAAATTATAAAAATACTTATTTTTTGATGCTAAAGCTGTCTTTTTTGGTAGTTAACATTAAAATAACCATGTAAGTCATTGTTACTACTAATCACACTGCAGTGTTCAGCTTGAATTGTTCTAATCTTGTCATAATTACGTTGTGTCTTAAGCTATTACATAGAATTCACTGAGAAGAGCAATGTATTTGGTAGAAATAAAATGCTCAAAATATAAGTTGTTTTATTTATTTACCAGGTATTTATTGAGTGCCTACAAGACTGTCAGGCTCAGTCTTGGTGATGGAGCAATGAGGAAGGCAAAGTTCCCGTTCTCAAGAAGTTCACATTCAGTGTGTGTGAAATGGGTGAGTGTTATGAGTATAACTGTGTCTGGATGTGTATGGAGAGGGGAGGAAATAGATAATGACTAGAGGGACAAAAATAATATATTATCAGAATTTATAAAGTGATATAGAAGAAATAAACAAGGTTATTTGATAGAGGGAAACTGGGATAAGGTGTCTGCTTTTTTTTTTTTTAAGATTTTGTTTATTTATTTGAGAGAGAGAGAGCACACAAGCAGGAAGAGTGGCAGGCAGAGGGAGAGGTAGAAGCATCCCCGCCCCCAGCAAGGAGCCCGATGTGGGGTTCGATCCCAGAACCCTGGGATCATGATCTGAGCTGAAGGCAGATGCTTAACCGACTGAGCCACCAGGTGCCCCTGCTTTTTTTTTTTTTTTAAGATTTATTTATTTATTTGAGAGAGAGAGAGAGAGCAAGAGAGAGAGTGGCAGGGGGAGGGGCAGAGGGAGAGAATCTTCAAGCAGAGACTCTCCACTGAGCCAAGATCCAGATGAGGGTCTCAGGACCCTGACATCATTACCTGAGCTGAAACCAAGAGTTGGTCACTTAACCGACTGAGCCACCCAGGCATCCCAAGGTGCTTTTTTAAATAGATCCTAGAATTGCCTTCCATTTTACACATAAATAAAAAATAGATTTTATACAACTTCTATCTATATCAAGTGGAGCTACTGGGTATATTTTGGGGAGATTATACTTTGATTTGTTTAGAACTTAACCAAAGGTAGCTCAACATTTTGGAAAATCATTTTACCATGGCAGTACCACTTGTGGTATATGAGCTGTTGACACAATCCTTACATTGATATACCTGTATGTGATGATATTTATACAATAAAGGTAATTTTGATCTTATTTTAAAGTGTTTTATAAATAGAGAAAAATGTCTCTATCATTCAGTTGAATATTTATTCTTGGGTTTTATCACTTTATCCCAAAATGATCATCTTGGTTATATTTAATTGACTAACATATTTTTCTTAATTAAGCAACAAAAATGTTGAGAATAAATACAAATTAAAATAAAACCCAATAACCATATAATTCTGAAGTTTAAATAAATTTTGAAAAGTGTTATTTTGTCAGAATGTTTAAAAACTCTTAAATCCATAACTCTTAAAGTTTCTCTTCTTTCTGATAAAAAGCAAAAATAATGCAAAATATGATGAACCATACAATATTAGAGAGAAATTAATCCTGCTGTTGTATGTGAACATATTTGTACTATGATGAAATGTAGCTCAAATATGATATGATTTATTCCTTTCCACTGAGCAAAGATACTATTTTTAGATGATTCAATAAGCAGGTAAATGAAAATGACATATATAATAAACTGAAGTTACACTTCAGTTTGAATTTGAAAAAATTCAAAAAGAATTTTTTAAAAAGTGACAGAGGAGATGTCATACTGTATTACACAGAGCTTGTCAATATTTGAAACCTTTAAAATTAGTTTATAGGAAAAAATATTCTCTTTTCCAATGACATTGCTTATACAACAGATGGAACACTAATGGGTTAGTAGGTAACACAGTTTAACAGACAACTTAAATAAGAAACTCCAGGTGTTTTAGCAAATTATTGCATTATTCATCAACAACATTTAGTTGCCAAGAACTTTGAAAAAGACTTAAAAAATAAATGAAGTTACTAGGCTCCTAATACATAATTTTAGCAATAATGTAAAATAAGTAGTAATTTCTGGAATGAGAGGTTATTTGGTAAACTTTTATTGTACACATTGAACTATGATTCTGCAAAGAAACTTGTCTTTAAATACTTTTCACTGTTTCATTGCATTTTTTATTCAACTAAAAATTAAAAATTGTAATTAAATTATGAAAGTTATAAATTTTTCAGATATATTTGCGAAGTTAAAAGAAGTGGTTCTTGGACTACATGGAATTGAGGTATATCCTACTCAAATGTAGGGAATGATCAAGAAATTACTAAAAACTACATAATATAAAAATAACGTTATTCATGAGAATTTTTTTAAAGTTTTATCTAAATTCCAGTTAAAGTCCAGTGTAATATTACTTACAGGTGTACAATATAGTGTTCCAATACTTCTGTGCAGAACCCATTGCTCATCATGGCAAGTGTACTCCTTAATCCCCATCATCTATTTTACCCATCCCCCCACCAACCTCCCTTCTGGCAACCATCAGTTTGTTCTATTCATGATAATTTTTAAAGTTTCCCATATTGGCTGAAATTTTATGAAGATAGATTTAAACAAAATGATTTAGAAAAAATAAAATAAAGAAAATGATTTAGAAACATCTTGCTGTTACTGGTTGCTATTAAAAAAGTAATATTCTAAGTCAGCATGAACTTGGAAAATTTTACTGAGTAATTAAAATTACAGACTCTAGTAATTAACAAAAAAATAAAAAATGCTATGAACACTAAATCACGACTAAGAGATGAAAAGGAAAAAAACAGTTAAAAATAGTAAAGCAAAAAGCTATAGGAAAGTTTTGAGGCATACTGATAGGTATAAATTACATATACATTGGCAGCTACGTATTTATTAAAAAATAATTTTATTTTGATAGTTTGTTATTATAAATAACAAAATTGCAAATACATAGTAGGTGATTTGAGAGGACTTTTAACAGAATTACTTTTTTTTTTAAGATTTATTTATTTATTTGACAGAGAGAGACAGTGAGAGCAGGAACACAAGCAGGGGGAGTGGGAGAGGGAGAAGCAGGCTTCCTGCAGAACAGGGAGCCCGATGTGGGACTCAATCCCAGGACCCTGGGATCATGACCTGAGCCGAAGGCAGACACTTAATGACTGAGCCACCCAGGCGCCCTAACAGAATTACTTTTAAAGAAAATTTGAACAATATTACATTAGCAGAGACTCATGAAAAGTAGTGGTCATATTGATATTCACTAATAGAGTTTTTAAAAAATATTTATTATCATCCTATGTATCTTTTATTTTCATCCCAAAATGGTAAATCTATCATATGTAAATAGCATATTGAAATTTTTTTTTTAATTTTCCTTTTCTTTTTAAGTACAATCACAGCTTTCCTATAGCTTTTGGATAATAGAACTAAAAAATTTAAATTCTAGTCCTGGTTCTGCTGTTTTCTATCTTGATTAAGTGTATGAAAGTTCTGTTAACTTTCAAGAGTTTCTATTTTTTAATAATGTGATACTATTGTGCCTAGATCCAAGAGTTGCTGTTAGAATTAAATAAGAGAATGTAAAGAAAAAATGCTTTTATAGATATGTATTCAGAAAATTAAAACTATAATTATTCTTATTATTAATTCGAGAAGATATAAGTATTAGGATGTTGATAGATATACATTATTTTCATTAAAAAGTTTGCTCTAGGAATACTATATTATTATGTATATAATGAAATATAATTAAGATAATATTCTCTTGAGGAAAACATTTTTTATCTCATTGCCTATATCAAAAATGTAAATATTTGGGGCACCTGGGTGGCTCAGTTGGTTAAGCGACTGCCTTCGGCTCAGGTCATGATCCTGGAGTCCCGGGATTGAGTCCCACATCGGGCTCCCTGCTTGGCGGGGAACCTGCTTCTCCCTCTGGTCCTCCCCCCTCTCATGTGCTCTCTCTCTCTCTCTCTCTCTCATTCTCACTCTCTCAAAATAAATAAATAAATCTTTTAAAAAAAATGTAAATATTTGAGAGGCTAACTCCTAATCACACCAATAGAATTGCACTAAAAGAAAAGGTTTGAAGAGATAGAGGTGTTAACTAGCATTATTGTGCTGTTCATTTGGCAATTATATGTGCATCAAATCATCACACTGTATACCTTAAATTTACATGTTATATGTCAATATCTCAATGATGCTGGAAAAAATTAGGGAACAGCTAGATATATGGTATATCTCTATTATCAATTTTAGAAAGGTCAAAAAACAAAAAAGACAAAGGCGGAGATTCAGGTGATGTGTCATAATCAAGAAATGCCTGCGGCTACCAGAAGCAGGAAGAGGCAAGATGAAATTGTTCTTTAGAGTCTTGAAAGGGAGCATGGCCCTGTGGATACCTGATTTTGGACTTCTGGCTTCTAGAACCAATGAGAGAATACATTTCTATGTTTTACACCAAAAAAAAAAAAAGATATATCTTAGTGGTGCTATTTTACATTTTTGAGACTCACCTCCAGAATGCAGGCATGTGAGTGGCATTTTAATTAATTAGATGCTTCCTTATTAGATTTGGACGTAGAAATGAGCAACACAGAGTGGCAGCTACATGGTTGTTTGAGCAAGCATACAGGGACACCTATTATTCTAGGACTTCTGTGCGGCACATCTGTGGCACAACTAGTCCTGAGAGTTATACATGCAGAGAGAGTTGACACATGTGGTTTTGAGTTGGAGAACTCCAGCGCCGTGTTAATTTTCTCCTGAATTAAATCAATCTGCTTTGTGCCTTGTTGTAAAATAGCCAAGATTAACCATCAGGCACTACTGAAAAAGTTGTGAGATGGGTAATTTTTTTTTAAGGAATTATTTTCTGCTTAGAGAAGCTACGTGGAGGCTGTAATAACAAATTGCAGGTACCTAGACTCATTCCTCCATTTCTTGATTTACCAAATGAGGTGATGACCATTGACGTGCTGCTATGACAGAATGTTTAGCACATTTGTACAATCACCTGACTTACTTTCTATTTTGTCTTACAAATATTTCGGAAGGTTTCGATCTTCGTTGGTTAAGTTTATAATTTTAAATTGTAGAACTTTCCCCTTAACTCCACATACATGGTATAGAATTATCTGACCTAAGTTTCTTTCCATATAACTGCGTGTTCTGTAAATACCCTAACTTCTAATAGCCATATCATTTTTTTTTCTTTAGTTATCAGGATTTAGAACACTTACATTCTATTCTAGCCTGAATGTGAGTATACTGTTACTGGTCTGTAGGAAGATTCTGAAGATTAAGATCCAAAAACACAAATTTATAATATTATGATTTATTAATGGAAATTACAGAAGTAAGTTTTGTGAATGGACTTGCAAAGAGAAGAAAACTTTATGAAACCAAATTTGTACCACTTACTAATACTTCAAGTATATGAACAAATGGATTTTGTTTTATTTTATTATATTACTTGCTGAAATCAATTTAATTTGATTCATATTCAGATTGTGCCTTTTCAGGACTTTTTTTTTCGTGGAGTTCATATCATCCCTTTTTCTTGGATATTTAAAAATAGAAATACATTCTTAATTGTTTCCCTAGGTATAGATGCATAGGAACTAAATACTCTCAAACTTTTCATGTCTGAAATAATTTTTATGCCTCATATTTTTAATAGTTTAGGTATTTTTAAAATTTTGTATTTTAAAATTGGGGTGCCTGGGTGGCTCATTCAGTTAAGTGTCTGCCTTCAGCTCAGGTCATGATCCCAGGGTCCTGGGATCGAATCCTGCATCAGGCTCCCTGCTCAGCGGGGAGCCTGCTTCTCCTTGTCCCTCTGCCTTCTGCTCTGCGTACTTTGCTCTCTCTCTTTCTGTCGAATAAATAAATAAAATCTTTAAAAACAATTTGTATTCATAATATGCCCCTCAATAGTGTTATAACTTTACCCCAGTGTCTTATAGTGTTCTTAGGTCCTGAGGAGATTCTATATTAATTCAGTTCTGATTTTTTTTATAAAGCTGGAATATCTGTTTATTTTTTTTAATTTTATTTTATTATGTTATGTTCGAGTACATCATTAGTTTTTGATGTAGTGTTCCATGTTCCATTGTTTGCGTATAACACCCAGTGCTCCATTCAATATGTGCCCTCCTTAATACCTATCACCAGGCTAACCCATCCCCCCACCACCATCCCCTCTAGAACCCAGATGTAAATGGGATCAATTCCTTAATTTCTCTTTCTTCATTTACATTGTTAGTGTATAGAAATGCAACTGATTTCTGTGCATTGATTTTGTATCCTGCCAAGTTGCTGAATTGCTCTATGAGTTCTAGTAATTTGGGGGTAGAATCTTTTGAGTTTTCCACATAACATATCATGTCACCTGTGAAGAGAGAGCAATTGACTTGTTCTTTGCCAATTCGGATGCCTTTTATTTCTTTTTGTTTTCTGATTGCTGAGGCTAGGACTTCTAGTACTATGTTGAACAATAATGGTGAGAATGAGCATCCCTGTCATGTTCCTCACCTTAAGGGAAAAGCTTTCAGCTTTTCCCCATTGAGAATGATATTTGTTGTGGATTTTTCATAGATGGCTTTTATGATATTGAGGTATGTTCTCTCTATACCTGTACTTTGAAGAGTTTTAATCAGGAAAGGATGCTATATTTTGTCAAATGCTTTTTCTGCATCCATTGAGAGGATCACATGGTTATTGTCTTTTCTTTTATTAGTATGACCTATCATATTGATTGAGTTCCGAATGTTGAACCACCTTTGCATCCCAGGAACACGTCCCACTTGGTCATGGTGAATCATCCTTTTAATGTACTGTTGGATCCTATTGGCTAGGATCTTGTTGAGTATTTGGATATCCATGTTCATCAGGGATATTGGTCTCTAATTCTCCTTTTTGAAGGGGTCTTTGTCTGGTTTTGGGATCAGGGTAATGCTGGCTTCGAAGAATGAGTTTGGAAGTTTTCCTTCCACTTCTATTTTTTGAAACAGCTTCAGTAGAATAGGTACTATTTCTTCATTTAATGTTTGGTAGCATCCCCTGGGAAGATACCTGACCCTGTACTCTTGTTTCTTGGGAGGTTTTTGATTACTTCAATTTCCTTACTGGTTATTGGTCGGTTCAGATTGTCTATTTCTTCCTGTTTCAGTCTTGGTAGTTTATAAGTTTCCAAGAATGCATCCATTTCTTCCAGAATGCTGGCATATAGTTGCTCATAATATGTTCTTTTAATTGTTTGTATTTCTTCAGTGTTGGTTGTGATCTCTCCTCTTTCATTCATGATTTTATTGATTTGGGTCTTTTCTCTTTTCTTTTGGATAAGTTTGGCCAGAGGTTTATCGATCTTATTAATTCTTTCAAAAAAACAGCTTCTAATTTCTTAGATCTGTTCTACTGTTTTTCTGATTTCTATTTCATTGATATTGCTCTAATCTTTATTATGTCTATTCTCCTGCTGGGTTTAGGTTTTATTTGCTGTTCTTTCTCCAGTTCCTTTAGGTGTAATGTGAGGTTATTTGAGATCTTTCTTGGTTCTTGAGAAAGGTTTATAGTACTATATACTTCCCTCTTAGGACCGCATTTGCTGCATCCCACAGATTTTGAACCGTTGTGTTTTCATTTTCATTTGTTTCCATGAATTTTTCATTTTTTTTATTTTTTAAAGATTTTATTTATTTACTTGACAAAGAGAGACACAACGAGAGAGGGAACACAAGCAGGGGGAGTGGGAGAGGGAGAAGCAGTCTTTCCGCTGAGCAGGGAGCCCATTGTGGGGCTGGATACTAGAACCCTGGGATCATGACCTGAGCCGAAGTCAGATATTTAACAACTGAGCCACCCAGGCGCCCCTCCATGAATTTTTTAAATTCTTCTTTAATATCCTGGTTGAACCATTCTTTCTTTAGCAGGATGCTCTTTAGCCTCCATGTATTTGAGTTCTGTCCAACTTTCCTCTTGTGATTGAGTTCCAGCTTCAAAGCTTTGTGACCTGAAAATATGTTGGGAATGATCCCAATCTTTTGGTACTGTTTGAGGCCTGATTTGTGACCCAGTATGTGGTTTATTCTGGAGAAAGTTTCATGTGCACACGAGAAGAATGAGTATTCTTTTGTTTTAGGATGGAATGATCTGTATATATCTGTGAAGTCCATCTGGTCCAAAGTGTCATTCAAACCTCTTGTTTCTTTGTTGATCTTCTGCTTAGAGGGTTTGTCCATTGCTGTGAGTGGACCATTGAGTTCTACTATTAATGTATTATTATCAATATGTTTCTTTATTTTGGTTATTATTTGGTTTATCAAATTGGCTGCTCCCATGTTGGGGGCATAGATATTTATAACTGTTAGATCTTGTTGTATAGACCCTTTAAGTATGATATAGTGTCCCTCTACATCTTTTACTATGGTCTTTGGTTTATTTATTTTTTAATTTTTTATAAAGATTTTATTTATTTATTTGACAGAGAGAGACACAGCGAGGGAGGGAACACAAGCAGGGGAAGTGGGAGAGGGAGAAGCAAGCTTCCGACCGAGCAGGGAGCCCAATGTGAGGCTCGATACTGGGACTCTGGGATCATGACCTGAGCCGAAGGCAGATACTTAATGACTGAGCCACCCAGGTGCCCCTGGTCTTTGGTTTAAAATCTAATTTGTCTGATATGAGGATTGCTACCCCAGCTTTCTTAAGAGGTCCATTAGTGTGGTAAATTGTTCTCCATCCCCTCACTTTCAATCTGGAGGTGTCTTTAGGTTCAAAATGAGTCTCTTATAGACATCATATGGATGTGTCCTGCTTTTTTATCCAATCTGAAACCCCGTGTCTTTTCATGGGAGCAATCAGCCCATTTACATTCAGAGTAACTATTGATTTGATGAGATATGAATTTAGTGCCATTGTGTTGCCTGTAAAGTCCATATTTCAGTAGATTTTCTCTGTTTTTATTTGGTTTATGTGACTCTCGGGGTTTCTCTTTGCTTACAGAATCTCCCTTAATATTTCTTGCAGAGCTGGCTTGGTGGTCACATATTCTTTCAGTTTCTGCCTGTCCTGAAAGCTCTTTATCTCTCCATCCATTCTGAATGACAGCCTTGCTGGATAAAGTATTCTTGGCTGCATGTTCTTGTCATTTAGTATCCTGAATATGTCTTGCCAGCCCTTTCTGCCTTGCCAGGTTTGTGGACAAGTCTGATATTATTCTGATGTTCCTCCCTCCATATGTAAGGAATCTTTCTCCCTGGCTATTCTCAGGATAGTTTCTTTTTGGCTGTAAAATTTGCAAACTTCACTATTATATGTCAGGGTGTTGATCTATTTTTATTGATTTTGGGAGGGGTCCTCTCTGTCTCTTGGACTCAAATGTTTGTTTCCTTCCTCAGATTAGGGAAGTTCTCAGCTATGATTTGCTCAAATATACCTTCTATTCCTCTCTCCCAACCCCCCAAGGGATCCCAATAATTCTGACACTGGAACATTTCATGGCATCATTAATCTCTCCAATCCTTTTTTCATGTGTACTATCAGCATATCTCTGTTTTTCTCAACTTCTTTCCTTTCCATAAGCTTATCTTCTAGATCACTGATTCTTTCTTCTGTCTCATTTACCCTGGCTGATAGAATATTCAGTATAGACCGCATCTCATTCATAGCATTTTTTAGTTCAGCCTGATTAGATCTCAGTTCTACTTAGAGATTCTATATTGTCACTAATGCTTTTTTCAAGCCTAGATATTGACTTTAAGATTGCTATCCTGAATTCTATCTCTCACATCTTGATTATATCCATATTTATTAGTTTTGTGGCAAAGGACATTATCTCTGTTTCTTTTCTTTGTTGAGAATTCCTCCTCCTAGTCATTCTGTCAAGGGATGGTTAAGTAAATGAGCAGAGTCTAGAATATCAACCATGACCCAAACAAGATGTACCCTAACAAAATCTGGAGTGGTCAGAAGCCACTACCTAAAAACAAAGCCAAAATGAAACACAAGAATAAAATTTAAAACATTTTTTAAAAAGGCGGGGAGGAGAAGGGGGAATAAAATCTCTCAGTGTGGACAAAGCAGGGTGTTGCAGTTGTTCCCGGTTGTATTTTAGTCTGTATGTTAAAGGATACTACATCCCAAAATTACAAGGAAAGTAAAATTTATATATATATTAGGTTATATAAAGGTTAAATTAAATAGAGTGAAAAAAAGACTAAAATAAAGCATATATCTATAAAAAATATATAGGTGTGGAATAAACAAGTTAAAAATCGACGGTGAAATATACGTTGATATAATAAACATATAGTTGAAATAAGGAAAAGGTAAAAAGAAAAAAAAACAGAGAAAAAGAATAAGAAAAAGAAAAAAAGAAAAGGAGAATTTTATCTGAAAAATAAACAAGTCATGAGGCCACACCTGGAGCTCAATATACTATTTTCCCTTGGCATTAGTTTACAGTCTTATGGGATCCATAGGATTATTGTCCACCTGTTCTTCCAGCCCATCTTCTTGGGGCAGGGCCTGCTGTGCTGTTTCTTAGGTAACCTTGCCTGGGTGGAGTTGCCCCGCCCACTGTTAGGGGGATGGGCTCAGTGGAAACTGGTCCTCTGTGTGGCTTTTGTTCCCTGGAAGCTTTCTGTGCCTCTTCCAAGGCTCAGAGCAAAAATGTCTGCACCCAAATCTCTGGCCCAGAGCAGAAAAATCGCAGTCAGCTCTCTTTAATAAATCTTCCAGGACAAACAGTCTCCACTTCTGTATGCACCATGGAAAACTGCAGCTTCCTGCAGTGCATGCCCACAGCAACTCTCTCAGAGGTAGTTCCAGAGGCCCGGTAATGCCACTGCCTTTTGTGATTCTTAAACTCTGAGCAGCTTTGGGCTTGTGCCCACACCCAAAGCTCCTGGACCATGTCTGGGTGCCACTCTAATGTCCTTTCTGGGCCACTACTGCCCTGCGAGTTTTTGCCAGGTCTTGGGTGCAGGTTCCAGATTTTTTCAGGCTGCTCTGGAAAAGGGTGATTGTCAACTTTATATGGCAATCTGAGCTGAAAGTCCCTTCCCTGGGCTCACTGACCATAACCTGATTCCTGGATCCACCGCTTGGGCACTCTACTATTTCAGGCAACCCCTTTTGCTCTGTGGTTCCTTGTATCCCAAGACCACAATGCCCTTACCTAGAATTCTGCCTTTTCATTTCC
This sequence comes from Callorhinus ursinus, assembly GCF_003265705.2. Lineage (NCBI taxonomy): Eukaryota > Metazoa > Chordata > Mammalia > Carnivora > Otariidae > Callorhinus > Callorhinus ursinus. The sequence goes on along the minus strand of NW_027397066.1, from coordinate 111,656,795 downwards.
AGAGCCGCTTTCAGAGAGGGATGTCTCTCACTAGAGCAGATTTCTAAGGGTTCCAATTTTGCATTCTGGTGTTATATCACTTTTCAGGAGCCAGCTTATGGAGGCTCCTTCCCCCTTCTGTTTATCTTCTTATATCTCCCATCAGATTCACAACTTCGCATGTCCTACCTTGCAAAAAGCAGTCACTTTTCTGCTTGTAGAGATCCAGATATATATTCTTACATCTCAGGCTGATTTCGTGGGTGTTCACAATGGTTTGATAGATATCCAGCTAAATTCGGGGGATCAGTTAAAACAGTCCCTTACCTCTCTGACATCTTGCCCCCCCTCCACCCCCTCACTTTAAATCTGGAGGTGTCTTTGGGTCTAATATGAGTCTCTTGCTTACAGCATATCGATGGGTCTTGCTTTTATCCAATCTGCTACCCTGTGTCTTTTGACTGGGGCATTTAACCCACTTACATTAGAGTAACTATTGAAAGATACGAATTTAGTGACATTGTATTGCCTGTAAAGTGACTGTTACTATATGTTGTCTCTGTTACTTTCTGGTCTATGTTACTTTTGGGCTCTCTCTTTGCTTAGAGGACCCCTTTTAATATTTCTTGTAGGGCTGGTTTGGTGATCACAAATTCTCTTAGTTTCTGTTTGTCCTGGACGTTTTTTTCACTCCTATTTTGAATGACATTCTAGCTGGGTAAAGTATTCTTGTCTGCATATTTTTCTCATTTAGCACCCTGAATATATGCCAGTCCTTCCTGGCCTGCCAGGTCTCCATGGATAGGTCTTCTGCCAATCTAATGTTTCTCCTCTTGTAGGTAAGACCTTTTGTCACAAGCTGCTTTCAGGATTTTCTCTTTGTCACAGAGATTTGTAAGTTTCACTTTTTATGTCTGGGTTTTAACCTATTTTTATTGATTTTGAGGGGGGGTTCCCTGTGCCTCTTGGATTTTGATGCCTGTTTCCTTCCCTAGCTTAGAGAAATTCTCTATAATCTGCTCCAATATACCCTCTGCCCCCTTTCTCTTTCCTCTTCTTCTGGGATGCCAGTTATTCAAATATTTTTTCACTTTATGGTATCACTTATCTCTCGAATTCTCCCCTCATGAACAAGTAGTTGTTTATCTCTCTTTTTCTTAGCTTCTTTATTCTCCATTGTTTGGTCTTCTATATCACCAATTCTCTCTTCTGCCTCATTTATCCTAAGTTAGAGCCTCCATTTTTTATTGCATCTCATTAATAGTCTTTTTTATTTCAACTTGATTAGATTAGAATCCAGAAAGGGATTCTCTAGTGTCCTCTATGCTTTTATCACGCCCAGCTAGTATCTTTATAATTGTTATTCTGAACTCTAGTTCCAACATCTTACTAATGTCCATATTGATTAGGTCCCTGGCAGTCAGTACTGCCTCTTGTTGTCTTTTTTTGAGGTGAGTTTTTCCATCCTGTCATTCTGTCCAGAGAAAAAAAGATGAATGAGAGAACAAAATCCTCCAATGGCAATAACAATCCCAGAGAAATATACACTAAACAAATCAGAAGAGACTCGAAACCAGGAAAGGAAAAAATAAATAAATAAAAAGAGAGAGAGAATATAACCAGACAGGTGAGCAGAATAGAGCAGTACACTGGATTTGGTGTGTATTTAACAGGTCTGTTTTTTAGAAAACTAGATCCTAAGATTGTAAAGAAAATAATATATGTACAAAAATAAAAGTAAATGCAATGAAAGGATAAGATGTAACTGTAAAAATGAAAATTAAAAGACAAGAAAAAACAAAAGAGAAAGAAAAAACCCACAACAACAACAAAAGGAAAGTATATAAACAGACAGGTGAACAGAACAGAGCAATACACTATCCCCTGAGTGTATTTTGTCAGTTTGTTACAGGAAACAACATCTCAAAATTGTAAAGAAAGAAAAACTTAAGGGCGCCTGGGTGGCTCAGTCATTAAGCATCTGCCTTTGGCTCAGGTCATGGTCCCAGGGTCCTGGGATTGAGCCCCACTTCGGGCTCCTTGCTCCACAGGAAGCCTGCTTCTCCCTCTTCCACTCCCCTTGCTTGTGTCTCTGTCAAATAAATAAATAAAAATCCTTATAAAAAAAAGAAAGAAAGAAAAACATATATACAAAAATAAAATTAAATACATAGGAAGGGTAGAATATAACTGTAAAGGTGAAAATTAAAAAAGACTTTAAAAAATAAAACAAAAAAAGGAAGAAAAAAAAAAGAATATGATCAAACAGGTGACCAGAACAGAGCCATATACTAGATTTTGAGTGTATTTTGGTCTGTTAGAAGAAACTGCATTGAAATATACTATTAAAGTGCATGTGTTATGGGGCACCTGGTGGCTCAGTCAGTTAAGCATCTGCCTTATCTCAGGTCATGATCCCAGGGGCCTGGGATCAACCCCCACATCAGGCTTCCTTCTCAGCGGAGAGTCTGCTTCTCTGTCTTCCTCTACCCCAGCCCCCATTCATACTCTCTCAAATAAATAAATAAAATATTAAAAAAATAAAGTGCAAGTGGTCTAACAATTCTACATGTGTTGACAGAGTAGACAATTATTGTCAAGAGATAAAGAGCTTTATACTATAAGTTTCCATTTCAAAATAAAATGATCAGGTCTCTGGGAGCAGGACAGGACATTGGGGCAGACAGCACAGAGAAGAGCTCAGGGGAAACTTGGTGCACACAGACCTTGCAGCTTAATAGTCATCCTTGGTGACTGCAGCATCCTCTGTTTCTTTCCCTCTATCATGAGATCCAGCAGCCAGAAATGAACCATGTCTATTCTCAAGATATATGCCAGAGAGATCTTTCACTCTCATGGGAATCCCACTGTTTAAGTTGATCTCTGTACCTCAAAAGTGACTCAGCTCATGTTTAAGAGGCCTGAGAACTCCTAGACAATGATAAAACATGCTATATGGTGAATGGTGTCTCAAAGGCTGTGAGCACATCTATAAAACAATTGCATCTACTCTGATTAGCAGGAACCTGAATAGGAGAAGAATGAGAAACTAATGATAATGACAGATAGAATGGAAAATAAGTCTAAATATGATGCTCACTCCTTCCTGGGAGTTTCTCTGGCTGTCTGCAAGGCTGAAGCCATTGAAAATGAAGTGCCCCTCTACCTCTACATTGCTGTCTTGGGTGCCAATTTTAAAGTCCTGGTATGATCAACAGTGCTGGCAATGAGCTGGCCATACAGGAGTTCACAATCCTCTCATTTGGTGCAGCAAACCTCAAGAAAGCCATGTGCATTGGAGCAGAGGTTCACCACAACCTGAAGAATATCGTCAAGAAGAAATATGGTAAAGATGCCACCAATGTGGGGGATGGAAGCATGTTTACTACTAACATCCTAGAAAATAAAAATGCAGCTGCTGAAGAATGAGATCAAGATAACCACTTACACCCATAAGGTTGTCATTGGCATGGACATTGCTGCCTTGGAGTTCTCCTGGGCAGGGAAAGTGTGATCTGGACTTCAGGTTGTCTGATGACTTCAGTACATACATCACAGCTGACAAGCTGACCAACCTGTTCAGATTCTTCATCAAGGACTAACCAATGGTGTCTATAGAACATCCCTTTAAAAAGGTGACTTAGAAACTCAAAAAAGTTCACAGCCAGGACAGGAATCTAGGTGGTAGAGAATGGCCTCATCAGTTACCAACTGTTTGAGTTTGAGTTTCTAACTGTTTGGGTTACCAACTCAATACAGATTTCCAAGATTTCATAGGTGAGAATGTTTGCAACTACCTCCTGCTTAAAGTAAACCAAATTGGCTCTGAGACCAAGTCTTTTCAGGCATGCAAGTTGGCCCAGTCCAATGCATGGGACTTCATGGTGTCTCATCTCTCTAGGGAGACTGAAGACACATTCATTGCTGGCCTGGTGGTGGGGTTCTGCTCCAGGCAGATTAAAACGGGTACACTTTGCCGATCTGAGCACTTGGCCAAGTACAAGCCAGCACCTCAGAAATAAAGAGGAACTGGGCAGCAAGGCTAAGTTTACTGGCAGGAACTTCAGAAACCCTATGTGAACATTAGAGCTCCTGAGTCCTTCCATCACTATTGGAATGATTAGACCTTTGTTCCAATGGACAGCTCAAGGTCCCAACTGATACTTACAAGGCCCTTAGTAGTTAATTCCCCTCTTTCATCCATGTGATGTTCTCTCACTGATTCTTTAAAAGTGCTACAGGGGATAAATTTGACCATCTGGAACCCTCTTGGAAACTCTAACTCTGTAATCACGTGATTGGCTCAAAACACTCTTTTTCTCACCTTGCTTCTCATCACGTGTCTGGAGCCATGTGTATCTACAGTGTAATCTCAGAGGTGTCTACAGGAAAGATTTCCAATCATTTTGTGTACAAAAAAAAAAAAAGAAAAGGCCTCAGTGACCAATTAAAAAAAGAAGAAATGCAATTAGGTTATCAAAAAACATATTTAATTAATACAAATTAATTTCAGAGAGAAATTTCAAGTAAAACAATATTTACTCAATACTAAAAAAATCTAACCAAGTTTAATGATTTATATGTGCAACTGTGACATCTTAATTTTTTTTAATTTTTTTATTGTGAGTTGTAATATAGATTAAACTATATAGACCACAACCATACAGCTTCATGATTTTCACACAAATTCCTGTGTAATCACAAACAGGTCAAGAATAGGTCTTTACCAACATTCTAAAAGTCCCTTAATGTTCCTTCCAATCACAGTCCCCTCTCTTTCTCCAAAATAAACACTATCCTGAATTCTAACGCAATACTGTAGTCTTGGCTGCTTTGTACTTTATCTAAATGGAATTATACAGTATCCATTCGTTTGTATCAGTTACTTGACATGCCATTTGTATGATCCATCCTCATTTCTGAGTTATTTCTTTTAGTTCATGTGTTTTCATGGCTATATAATGTCTCATGTAGTAATATATCAAAATTTATAAATCCCTTCAACTGCTCATGAACACTTGGGTTATTTGGAATTTTGGCTATTAAGAAGAATATTACAAAACATCAAAAACATCAACATAAAACATCAAAAAACACTCTTGAATATGAAATCCTCATACATGTGTATGTATTCCTGTTGTTATAGGATTTAATTAACTAATCAAACCCTATCGCTAACTCTAACACAAATCATAAGATTCTAGGAATGCAAAAGTGGGGAGATTCTATACATTGAGTTGAAATTTGGAAGATCTGTGCACCAGGAATCAAAGTGAACAGAAAAAAGATGGCCATTAAAGGGACTGTAGCATAGCTTTGAAACATCTCCCATCCCTGAAATAAGCTTCATTGAGTTAACTGATCAAAATTATCTTCAAATATTATCAGTACAAGCATAATTGACCAAACAAATCAGGTAAAAGTCCTACAGATAGGCCTACATAAGTGAACAAAGGTATCACCTTTTTAGTAATTGTCGCTTTGCCAAAATACCAAATAATAAAACCAAAAACCAAATAAAAAACAGAAAACAACAAAAATATCCTATCCTTAGTCATCCTATTGCTTACATTTCATCCTAATGAAAAGAAAAGCCATAATAATTGGCTTGGCAAATAGGCCTGGGCCTGACAACCTGGGCTCCCCCTCACTGAGTCTGTAATATTGCCACTGAATGCTGAATGCTCAACCAATCCCCAGTAGAGACTAAGGTGAGCCTTAGGTATGGCACCATCCTTGGAGGAGTTCAGCCAGCCAATGTGATAGATTGTGATAGATTGCTTACATTGGATCCTTTCTACCCTTGAATAGTAAATAATTCATCTATTTTGGATTGATATATGTCCTAGGTGATGAAGACTTACCTTAAAGCTGCCTCAGTTTGCCTATTTAGACAGGTTTCTTCCAAACTATAGGCCCCTGACCTGCCTTTTTTTTATAGCATTTACTTTCAATGGTAAATTTTTGTTTTGTCTCTTTGAAATGTGTGTAAATTTTCTCGCAAACTCTTGCCAGTTTTTTAACTCAGGAAATGTCTGTCTCAAGGACTTAGAAGAATCTCTTTGATTCTTTTGAAAGAAATGTAAACATCAAAGAAGATAACACTCCTATTACGTAGTCTCCAAAGGAGGGTAGGAACCTAAATTCAACTGCAACAATCAACAAATGTAGATAGCCTGATCCCAGAGAAAGACATTTGCAAACTCAGGAATAATTCAATATGCTGGACATATATACCACTGATAACCCATATCCCAAGGTCCTCTAATACTTTTCCACTAGCTCATCCCAATCCTTAAAAACTCTCCTTTTGTTTTAGTGGACTTGAATTCAGTCCCCTTCCCTATTGCAATAATTTCAAATGAGGTCTTCCTTACTTGTTTAACATTGTCTGGTGCAATTTTTGCTTTGACATGGGTGTGGCTATGTGTTGTTTTCCTTCTCTGTCTTTGGTGTCTTGGCCAGCAAATTTACTCAAGGACATGTTTACTGATTTATCGTAATGGGATCATGAACAGGGCCTTGGGAAAGCAATCCACAATATGGCAAAGGTGGTAAGAAAATGAGCACAAAGTCCATGGATTCCTTTGAACTTAATACCTATAATATTCCCAGTATATAGAATACCTTTGTCTGAGTGCCCACTCACCATTGTTCCCAGTGACACAATTGAGTACTTTTTTTTTTTTTCCTCATTTAGCAGCTTTTGGCCTTATTGACTAGAAGTCCTGGTTTGGAGAGAAAGGAATGCTTTTACCCAAGAACATGTGAAGGATTTCATGAAATTTAAAATTATTGACTTAGTTATTTTGAGCTCCTTATGCCAATAAAACAACAAACAAAAAGAAAGTTAACTATACTGGCAGAGATAACTGACCACAATTATAAGGAGGTTGTGTTGCTGCTGTGTAATGCAGGTAGGGAGAGGTATATCTGGAGCTAAGGGGATTCCTTAGGGGACCTCTTAATGCTTTCATTGAATCATAATCTTAAATGGCAATCACAGGAAACATAATCTGATGAACACATGATAACCAAAGGATTGGAACCCTCAGGCATGAAAGTATGATTTATCAGATGCACCAGTACTCTTGACTAGCTAAAGTGCTGACTCAAGTTGAGGGAAACCTAACATGAGCAGTAGAAGAAGAATATAAAGAATATCAGCTCAGAGGCCAGCCTCAGAACAACTGCAGCAATTGGTTACATCTTTTTGTAATGTGTTGGTGTTGTTGTTTTGAATTGCAACCAACCTTTATGGAACAGTAAAATTAAGAGAGTTAGGCATTTAACATAGGGCCTGAATAATGTAAGGTGAAGATAGTAGCTTTTATTGCTATGCCCTGCCCAATACACAAGTAGTTCAGTATATTATGGTTAGTTTCCCGTGCCAGTCTCTGCATCCTTGTGCCTAAGGACTTTTTCTGGAAGCACAAAAGGCTGTAGTCTGTGAACATTTAGTGCTGGAAATGTTCTGGGGCTTCACAACACTCTGGGTTGGATAAATGGATACAGCTCCCTTGCATCTCAAGTGAGATAATTTTTGAGGTGTGATTTTATACCACTTTCTAGGGTTTTCTCTGTGGATTGAATTGCATTTGCTGACCACAATAGCTAACCAAAACATACCCTTATGACTACCTTTTCTTCCTTGTCGTTTTCTCACATTTCAACCATGACATTTGTGCTTCAAAATAATTATTTCCACTCAAATTTTTATCTCAATATCTGCTTCTGGAAAACAACAAAAAACAACAATAACACACACTCACACAGACACACACACACACACATACACACACACACTTATACGATATGATCTCTGACCACTGATTGCCAAAAGGAAGGGGTAATTTTTAAATCCCCGTGATATTTACAATGGTGGGTATTTGTATAAGATCCTCAGAGAATAGCATTTCTAGATCAAATTGAATTTCCTTGCCTTTTTTAATTCATGAATATAGATATAATGAATGTTTTTATATAAATCTGTGCAAACATAATTTTCTATATAATAAGCAAACTTTCACAATAAGATACACATTATCTTGATTACTTAATTGACCTTAGTTCCAGATAAATTTCTCAAATTAAATTTCTCAAAAACACTAGTAAAATAGTTTACTCCTTGGTATTGTGTAGAATCAGAAGTATATCCTGGGAATAAGTTAAAACACCATGCAACATTTGTTGCCTTTACTTTAAATTCAAACTAGGAATCATTCTCATGTAAGAATATTTACTACTTATTATTTCACTTATTTTTAAAAATGGAACTGAAAAGTTTTACATTGGGTCAGCACATGATTAACAATATGGAATTATGTACACCAATAATGAAGCAGCAGAAGGAGAAATTAAGAAAACAATCCTATTTACAATTGCACGAAAAAATAATAAGATACCTAGGAATAAACCTAACCAAAGAGGTGAAAGAGCTATACTCTGAAAACTATAGAGCAGTGATGAAAGAAATCAACGACAACACAAAGAAATGGAAAGATATTCCATGCTCATGGATTGGAAGAACAAATATTGTTAAAATGTCTATACCACCCAAAGCAAACTACACAATCAATACAATCCCTAGCAAAATACCAACAGCATTTTTCATAGAACTAGAACAAAGAGTCCTAAAATCTGTATGGAACCATGTAAGTTCCCAAGTAGCCAAAGCAATCTTCAAAAAGAAGAGAAAAGCTAGATGCATCACAATTCCAGTCTTCAAGTTACATTACAGAGCTGTAATAATCCAAACAGTAGAGTACTGGCACAAAAATAGACACATAGATCAATAGAATGGAATAGAAAACCCAGAAATAAACCCACAGCTGTAAGGTTGACTAATTTTTGACAAAGTAGGAAATAATATCAATGGGAAAAAGTGTCTCCAACAAATGGTGTTGGGAAAACTGGATTGCAACATGCAAAAAAATGAAACTGGACCACTTTCTTATACCATACATAAAAATAAATTCAAAATGGATTAAATACCTAAATGTGAGACCTGAAACCATAAAAATCCAAGAAATGAGCAGAGGCAGTAACTTCTCTGATGTTGGCCTTAGAAACTTTTTTCTAGATAGGTCCCCTGAGGCAAGGGAAACAAAAGTAAAAATAAATTATGGGGACCCATCAAAATAAAAAGCTTCTGCACAGCAAAAGATACAATCAAAAAAACTAAAAGGTGCCCTACAGAATGGGAGATATTTGCAAATGACATATCTGATATATTTGATGAAGGGTTGGTATCCAAAATATATAAAGAACTTATAAAACTCAACACCCAAAAAATGAATAAGCCAGTTAAAAACGGGCAGAAGACATGAACAGACATTGCTCCAAGAAAGACATGCAAATGGCCAACAGACACATGAAAAGATGCTCATCATCAGGGAAATACAAATCAAAACCACAATGAGCTATCACCTCATGTCTGTCAGAATGGCTAAAATCAACAACAAAAGAAACAATGTATGTTGGGGAGGATATGGAGAAAAAGGAACCCGTGTGCACTGTTGGTGGGAATGCAAGATGGTACAGCCACTCTGGAAACGGTATGGAGCTTCCTCAAAAAGTTAAAGATAGAACTATCCTTATGACCCAGAAATTGCACTCCTGGGTATTTACCCAAAGAATACAAAAACATTAATCCAAATGGATACATGCACCCTTCTGTTTACAGCAGCATTATTTACAATAGCCAAGATATGAAAGCAGCCTGAGTGTCCATCCATTGATGAATGGATAAAGAAGAGGTGGTATGTGTGTGTGTGTGTGTGTGTGTGTGTGTGTGTGTGTATTCCAATAATATTGAAATATTAATTGAAATATTATTCAACCATAAAAAAGAATGATATTTTGCTAGTTGCAATGACATGGATAGAGCTAGAGAGTATAATGCTAAGTGAAATAAGTCAGTTAGAGAAAGACAAATACCGTATGATTTCACTCATATGTGGAATTTAAGAGCAAATGGGAAAAAAAGAGCTAGAGAAAAAGAAAAGACAAACTAAGAAACAGACTCTTAATTGTAAAGAACAAACTGATGATTACCAGAAAGGAGTTGGGAGAGGGGATGGGTGAAATAGGTGTTGGGAATTAAGGATCTCACTTGTGATAAACACTGTTGTATGGAAGCGTCGAATTACTATATTGTACACCTGAAACTAATATAATACTGTATGTTAACTGGAATTAAAATAAAAACTTAAAAAAATAAACTACTTCAACACAAAAAGTGTTGAGCAAGAACAATTTTCAGGGAGAAAAAAACACATGAATAATAATCATATGAAAATGTGCTCAATTTAATAGTGACCAAAGAACTACACACTGAAATGAATACCAACTTTCATTTGCCAAAGCTGCAGACTTAAATGTGCTGTTCATTCCCAGAATAGAAGTGAGTGAAATGGACACTCAAAAATTCTGATGAAAGTATAAAGTGAAGCATGTTATCAAGCTGCTAAAAAAATAGTGTGACATTTTTAAAAAATAAAAACATGGAATTATGATATTGTTTTCTAACTCACAGAAGCTGGAATTTTTAGTTCAAATGTGAATGAAATAAACAGCACAATTGGTTAGCTGAGATACACTAATTTATGGAACAAAAGTGCATTATTTTGTAATTATGTTTTTGTTGTGCTCTTTATCAAGGTGAAAATATAGCGTACTTCACTGATTTGCTTACTGTGTTCCTACCTTCCATTTATTTTTCCATAATAAATTTCTTATATGGAAGAAATATATTGTTTGTTTTTTTAATCATTGTATTCCATTTCAATTAAAATTATATCTTTCAATCATTTTATTATCTTTTCAGCGTTTCTTTTCCTTTAGAGTGCCCTCTGTTCTTGGTCACACGTCTTCAAAGAATGAAGAGGTAGACCAGAGGAAGAGTGGTGGGCAGCAAAGCAAACTTTATTGAGTCATAGTACAAAGCTCCTGAAGAGGGAGGGGACCCCAGAGAGTTGCTGTTGGAATTTCTAAGTCTAGGGGTTTTTATGAGAATGTTAGCGTGCTGTTTTAATCTGATTAATCCTCCATGTACCTGTCACCCAATCAGGTTTTTGTCCACGTGTTCATCTACCTATCAGGTAGTTGTTCACGTGGGAAAGGGTGGCGAGCTCCTTCCAGGATGGTGTAAAATCCTTTTAAGGGTGGTTTCCTTTTAGGGTGGGGAGGGCCCTTGTCCCTGACTGCCTTTCTTCCGACTGTCCTTCATTATTATTTTTATCATTTTACAAGAATAATACTATGGCCTTTAGACTTGAGAATGTTTTAACCTGAATTAAAATGTATTTGCCCTGATTATAGTATCTATGCAGTTGATCCACTTTAAGGAAGCTCAAAAGAAACATCAACTATTTTTTTATTTAGCAATTTGTATTTTATGAATATAACATTTGAAGTTGAGATAGGGAATCTGAAGGGAAGCCCTGAAAGAAAAAGTTTTGTTTTGTGTTTTTTTTTTTCCCCCTCTTTGCTTATTTTCTTGCTTCTATTCTTGCTAGGACAAGCACCCTTGTCCTACACATGCCTTAATGCATGTCTTCCTTATAAGGGACAAAGAGATAATACTATCTTTAGAGTCTTCCAGCACAATAGATGATATCTAAGGAATAAGCAGGCAGAGTCACCATGTGCCTATTCCAGACCACTGGCTCTAGATATCTTGAGATCAAGACCCCTGGCTCCAGGGAATGAGTGACTTATGAAGGACATCTGGACCCTGTCCTTGTTCTGACCAGTTCCTGGATGCCTGAAAGGACCTGTGCACCAGACCAAAATTGCCAATAAAAACTCCAGGTTCCAAGCAAAAATGACACTCATTCCTTTCCCTTTGAAGTCTCCTGGATGCTTATTTTGTATCTCTCTAATATATCTTCAGTAAAACTCTGCTTTTACCTCCTGTCAATTCATATTTGATTTACATCCTTCATGAAGCCAAGGACCCTCTGGACTGGTCCTGCAGGACCCTCTCTGGGTCGTTGGACCCGGCCTGCCAGCATCAAAGTGGTTATTATAGTTGTTATCAAGTTAAGAAATTATACACAAAGTCACAATATATCCAACATAAAACCTTTCAGATTTTTGACTGACATACAGAATAAAATATGTGTGTATCGCTATGTGTATATTTCATTAATTTTATTATCCAAATAATAAAGCATTTCCCAGTACAAAATCCATCCACAAACATATTATGTCAGAAATGTTTAGTTATAGACTAGCCAATGACTGAATGTATGAAAACCACATAATCACTGCCATATTCAACACATAGTAAAATGACTGTTATTTTAGAACTACCGTTTCAGTACTTTCTTCACTCTTGAGTTTAAATTCCCCAAATTAAATGTTTACAAATGTCTAATAGCAGGGATATGCCTTTTGATATAATGGATATAATGAACATTTATTATAGTCCTAAAGAATTACACTGTCTGTGAAATCTCTATCCTAGGAAAACGTGTTATTCACTTTATATAAATAAGCGTTTTTAAAAGTACTAGGAATCTCTTTTTCTTATATATTAGCATAATTTCTAGCAAGTCCCAGAGACCAAATGGATAACTCTATCTTGGCCCTTATGTACTTTTTTCCCCATGACCTTCAGAGACCTCTTTGATTATTAGCATAACATTTTCTCACCTCTTAGTTCTCCATTTATGCTTCAACAGCTTCATTTACATTTGGCTTACTCACTCAGCAATACTGCAGAGCTTCACAGAAGGAAATAAGTGATCTATGGAGAGGAAATTTAAGCAATAGCTCTAGATTTACATTTCTTTAAATGTCTCTATTTTCATTCCTATCAACATCTTTCTGGGACTTGGCTCTTTCCCTTTATTTATTGTTTATGTCAGCCTACATTTCTCCTATTTTTATTCTTTTTTTCTGTTTTTCTCAATAGGAGTAAGTCTGCAATCTGTTTTATCCTGTTTCCTTTCTTTAAAGTCCTTTGTTCCACCCAAACAGTATTTATCTATAGGTAGCCTATCATCAGAATTGTTTTGCTAACATCTTAGTATGGCTGTATATCAGAGTATAGTATAACTGAATACTAATTATACTTTGGAAAGATCATGCAATTTGTTTACTTGGTTTTGCAAACACTTGAGGGTGCTATGGAAAGTTAGAGCATTGATGTTCAAATCATTTCCAATAACTTCAGACTGCCTCCTGGCAGTCATTTTATGTTTTGTTCCTCAAAGAAGTTTTAATTAGATAGATCAAAGTTGGTTCTCAAATCATAAGGAAAAAATGAAAAAGTCAGCATGAATTTTTACACAAATAAGGGCAGAATGATTCAGATTAGAAGGGGAAAAAAAGAACTAAAAGATGCAGTTTAGATTAAAAATAATTTTAATGTAATTGAATTGAGATATGCAAATATACTTTAAAAACTGTCTGATGAAAGTGTATCAAAAAGCAGATCCTGAATCACAGCAGGGTCCTTAGTATAATATAGAAGTCAATGAGAAAAATAATTATAACTGTAAATCCATAGTTTATAGTGGGTCTAAAGAAGTATTTCTTTCATGTAAACAAGACTGAACTGCTTTTTAAGCTGGTGGGTAATGGCTTAGAGAAAGCTCATTAAGCTGTTTCATTTTTTCTGTGTCCCTGCATCAATTGGATGACAATTTAATTATAAATACAATGATTTATGAAATCAATAGATACATATTAAAATTAAATTTGTGTCTTTTAAAGTGTAATTTGTATAACCAATTAGATAGATGGTGATGATGTTTTACCTATGGAAAATTCAAGTAAAGATTGTATTTTATAAGCTAGAAAATAAGAAAGTATAGAATAATAAGGAAGTTACTGTTTTGCCTGTTATGATTATTCAATTGAACCCTATTCTCTGTAGCTTTCTTTTACAGGTTGTTGCTAAGCCACAGTGAATTGAATTCTGATGATCAAATAGTTTTATAAATACTGGCAGGGGAATTTCATAGTGATTTGGAATACCACAAATAAAAAGATAACATGTTTTAAAAATAAGTAAGTGTTGAATTCTGATAGAACACAACATCCAAATCTTGTACAATTTTAGCCTTTGACTGAGAGGTTACCTTAGGGGATTAAGGCATATGATCTTTTCAAATAAAATGAATTGTCATCAGAAGATCTATTTTGCATATTTCTTTCTGAACATTTCAGTTGTCATGACTAAAATATGCAGGTGAAATATATAAATAATAAAACTAGAGACATTAAAAACCCAAGCCTTCCTATTTGTCTAGTGGTAGAAAATATAAACCCCTACTGAGAAGAAACTTTAGCCTTATCTGTAAAATTCCAGAAAAGCAACTTAAGTCACTTTTGAAAAAAGTTTTAGTTATTTAATTATCATGATCTAATATTGAAAGTATTTAAAGTTCTCTTTATATTTAGCTGATTAATACATCTTTATAATTTACTTATGAGCTCTAATTGATTCAAGACTGAGTTGTAGTGCTTACTTTTTTCTTGTACTTGATTTGATTTGATTTATTTTGTTTTACCTAACTTAAAATAATATAGGTTAGAGACACAACGAAATTATGCCTGGGGACATATTTGTTTAGAAACAAAACTTAATTTATATATTTAGATGGTAGTGATCTTAACACATTCTTCTGGCTCAAAAAGTAAATTTATTTATATTTCAAGTGGACCCAGTCATTACTATCTTTCAATTATTTCTTAAAAACAAGTGGAGCTCTAGCTAGAAAATTCACCACTGAAAAACAAAAATTAATCATATTTTTAAGAGATATGTAGACAAAAAGAAAAAAACAGCCCAGGAAAAGATACATGAAAAATAATTGGTACACATGTTATTTTTTTTTTCCTTTTTCATCAAGAAATGCAGTAAATAGGCAGATTATAGTCTTGGTTTCATCTTATGCAAATAATAAAAGAAAGGGGAAGAGAAGGTGTGACCAAACCAATATGAGTTCACTCCTTAGCAAGTCAGAAACTGTACTAGGTTTGTGGCCACATAAAGAAAACTTTTATTTGCAGAGAAAAAGATCATGGAGAATGGCTTCCAAAGCCATCACTCCAAGAGAGAAGGTGAAAAGTTTCCTTTTGTTTAGGGTTAGGATGAATATCTAGATAGGGAAGTTTGTTTCCATGTAGAGGCAGGCATAAGGTCGCACATGTGCCTTAAGGAAACACACCATACACACATTGTATATTATGTAAATTAGGCTGAGGCTTCTCCTTGGGTGGAGATTTAGTATTATAATGAGGTAAAGGTAATTGTAGGTCATTCCACAGGTCATTCCATGGTCCATCTGTGTAGGCATGAGTCAGGTGTAGTTCAAATGGTCTGGGTGGTCTGGGCTGGTGGGAGATTTTGTCAAGGCAGTTGCCATTACCTAGGGGGTGGTTTTAGATTTCATCTGCCTGAGTTAAGAGGAAAGCAGGAAAGAAGAGCTTAGGGGAAAATGTAAGACAAAAGTTAGTGAGTACAAGCACTTGGGCAGTAAAGGCTTAAAGTCTAGCTGGTGATAAGAGTTTAAGAAAGAAGGTAATGAGCACATGGAATATTCTCCAAGACAAGCCATGTTAGACCACAAAACAAGTCTTAATAAATTTAAAAAATAAAAATCATATAAAATATCTTTCTGAACACAGTTGAATGGAACTAGAAATTAACAGCAGAAGAAAAATTGGAAAATTCACAAATATGCAGAAATTAAATAATACACTCTTAAACTAATAATAGGTCAAAGAAGAAAGCATAGGGGAAACTAGAAAATACTTTGAAACAAAAGAAAATGAAAACACAACATACAAAAACATATGGGATGCAGTGAAAACAATGTTAACATAGAAATTTATACCTACAAACATTTGCATTAAGAAAGAAGAAATATCAACAATTTAATTTCATACCTTAAGAAAATACACAAAGTACAAAAAATTAACAAACAAACAATAATTAAACCAAGTCTACCAAAAGAAGGAAATAATAAAGATTAGTACAGAGGTAAATAGAGACCAGAAAAACAATAGAGAAAATCAATGAAACCAAGATCTCATTCCTTGAAAAAAATCAACAAAATTGGCAAAACTTTACACTATGAAAAAAAAGGGGTAGCAGACAAAAATAACCAAAATCAGAATTAAAAGTGGGAATATTACTACTGATTTTACAGAAATAAGAATGATTATAAGAAAAAGTACTGTGAATAGTTCTTTGCCAGCAAATTGGATAACCTAGATGAAATGATCAAATTTCTAGAATCAAACAAACTACAAAAACTACATCATGAATAAATAGAAAATCTAAATAGACCTATAAAGGAAATTGGATCAATAATCAAAAACTTCCCTACAAAAAAGGCCAGGACTAGATGGCTTCACTGGTGAATTCTACTAAATATTTGAAGAATAATTAACACCAATCCTTCTCAAACTATTTTTAAAAAACTGAAAAAAAAAAAAAGGAGGGGGAAACACTTACTAATTCATTCTATGAGGCCAGTATTATCCTAATACCAAGGCCAGACAAAGATACTTCAAAAACGTAAAATTAAAACCAATATGTCTGATGAATAGTGATGCAAAAAACATTCAACAAAATACTAGAAAACCAAATTCAACAGCAAATTAAAATGATTATATACCATGACCAAGTGGGATTCGTTCCTGGAATGCAAGGATGGTTCAACACAAGAAAATCAATACAATATACTACATTAACATAAAGAAAGGAAGGAGGGGAAACCCACATGATCATGTCAATTAATGTTGAATAAATATTTGACAAAATCCCATACCCTTTTGTGATAAAAACACACAATAAAATAGGAACAGAAGGAACTACCTTAACATAGTATAGGCCACGAATGAAAAATCCACAACTAACATCACATTTAATGGTGAAAGACTGAAAATTTTTTGTTTAAGATCCTGGTTAAACCAAGAATGCCTGATTTTTCCACTTCTATTTAATACAGTACTAAATAACCTACCCAGAGCAAATAGGCAAGAAAGAGAAATAAAAGACATCCAAGTTTAAAATAAAGAAGTAAAAGTATCTTTATTCACAGATACCATGAGCTTGTATATAGAAAACCCTGAAGATCACAGCCATTAGAACCAATAATCAAATTCAGCAAATTGACAGGATATATTCAAGACACAAAAATTAGTTGTTTCTCTGCACTAACAATGAACAATTGGAAAAATAATTTCATTCCAAAAATTTCATTTATTTTACAGCATCAGAAAGAATAAAATATTTAGGAATAAACAACCAAGGATGTAAAAATAAAAATGCACTGAAAGCTACAAAACACTGCTAAAGGAAATTAAAGACACCAATAAATGGAAAGATGCCCTATGTTCATGGATTGGAAGACTTCATGTTGTTAAGTTCAATAATGATAATCAACACTACCCAAAGTGATGTACAGATTCCATGTAATCCCTATCAAAACTCCAATGAATTTCTGTCAAAAAAGAAAAAGCCATCCTAAAATTTCACATGGAATTACAAAAAATCACAAATACCCAAAACAATTCTACAAAAACTTGGAAGTATTATAGTTCCTGATTTCAAAAGTAACTATAACACTACTGTAATCAAAGCAATGTGGTACTGGCATAAAGAAAGACATATAGATAGATGGAGTAGAATAGAGAGCCCAGCAATAAACCCTGGCATATATCCTCACACCTGTCTGCAAAGGATACTGGAAAAAGTATTTGTTTTATTCTAATTGGTCGTGCACCTACTTGAAATTTCTGTTATTATGGGGGAAAAAAAGGAATAGATAACAGTTTCTATCATATAGAAGTAACAGAGATAGAAACAGAATAGCGAAAAGACCTACAGAGGAAACTAAATAACTTCAGAAACAGTCTTACTTTTGCTGACAAAAAGCTCTGCACGATCTAGCTTCTGAATTTCTTTTCAACTTCTCCCTCGTGTTCATTTCTATCCAACCACACTGGCCTTCTTTATAATCCTTAAAGGTGATGGAGCCCTTTCTTTCCTATGAACCTGCACATACATTCATACTGCTTGGCATGGTCTTTTCTAGTTCTTTTCAGATTGGCTTGTATCTATCCCTCAAATCTCATTTCTTCTGCTCCTATGATGTAGCTTCTTATTTTCATTATATTTTTTAGATGGAGTTGCCAGAGTTAGCAAATAAAAATATCTGATAATCTGTTAACTGTAATTTCAGATAGACAATGCATATATCATTTTTTAGTACAAACATGTACCATGCAATATCTGAGTCACACTTATACAAAAAAAAATCTGAAAAACAAAAATCTATTCATTGTTTATCTCAAATTTGGATCTCACTTGGTGTCCTGGAATTTTATCTGACAACCTAATCATTAGAGCACTTTTTAAAATCTACAATTATGTTGTTTATTTATACTATTATTTATGTATTATATTATCAATGTACTATCTCTCATAATAAAACAAATTTCCTGAGAGCTTGATCACTACAGTATCTGTTGGGCTTAACACAAGATTATAATTAGTAATTATTTTTTGAATGAATAAACTACTCTTTAACACTGCTCAACAAGTTTTACTCAATATCAGAGACAAAATAAAAGAAGATAAATAAAACGTAGAGAAATAATATATATATATAACCTCTGAGAAAAAATACCACTGAAGATGACATGACTTAGAAAAAACCAAGGGATTCAAAAATATTCAACAATGACCATATTGTTTGCACTGATCACTGGCAAAGGAATAGTTAACGTTTATCAACTATATTTTGAGTTACTTTTGTTTTAATTCAACTTTTCTCTTCCTCCAAATTACTTGACATTCAAGTAAAATATACCCAAATAATTCTATTAAATATTTCATGTGTAAAATAATCACATTTTTTTTCCTCAAAATCTTTTCTCTGTTCCTGTTTCTATCCGGTATTTCCCATGGAAAGATAATTCAAATTATTGCTACAAAATCTTGGTAAGAATTATTTTGGGAGAGGTTAATTGCTGTTTCACTGAGCAAAGGTGATTTAAATACAATAAGTGAATACTCTAAACAGAATAATAGCTATGTGCATGGACTGAATAAAGAAAACTATTTCTCTTATCAAGGTGCAAAGGTAACTATCACATTAGATTCTGCTTCAAATTATTTAAAGGGCAGTGAAAAATGTTCAATGTTATCAAATTTTTATCTTTCCTGTTAATTTTATTTCCATTTTATTTATGACTATAAGTAAAAGCCAGCTCAATAGAAAGCTATAGCATGGCCATGCTTTGGAAGAAAATTATTTAAAAGGTACATATTTATCTTTTTTTATTTTTTTATTTTTATTTATTTGACAGAGAAAGTGAGACAGCACAAGCGGGGGGAGCAGCAAAGGGAGAGGGAGAAGCAGGTTCCCCGCTGAACAAGAAGCCCAATGTGGGACTTGATCCCAGGACCCTGGGATCATGATCTGAGCCAAAGGCAGACGCTTAACCAAATGAGCTACCCAGGTGCCCCAAGATATGCATTTATCTTAACTTTGTGTAATAATTTAGAATGATTTTCCTGAAACTCCAAATGGATATTTATTAAACTCAAACAAATATCTCAAAACCCATTTGGAACAACAAACAAGTGACAATTATAAAGCAATTTAAGCAGTGGAATAATGAGAACTGGCACAAACAATCGTAAAGCTCTAATAATTATGATATGCTACAGATACAGAATAGTTAGGTCAATGGGAAAAAATAGTAATCTCAGAAAAAAATGCTAGCAATTATATGCAACAAAAAAGATGTTTTTTATCTATGACATTTTTTTAGAAGGAAATTTTTGAAAGCAAGTGATGATTTATATTTTTTACTAGGTCCTACATGCTTCTCTTGACAAATAGAGAAGGAAGATTGAGTGTCCAGAAACTCTCTTTAGGCAGGTGAATGATGTTCTGAAAAAAGCATGTGGGGGTGAAGAGCAGAGAATGATGGGAAACTATCAGAGAGAAATTTTAGCATTTGCCTTGAGGGAAAACATTTAGAGAATTGGAGAACTGAATAAATAGGATGTTTAATGAGACTCTGTAAGAAAAATCTCCTTAAGGAGATTTAGAATAAAGGTCTATATTGCTCATTAAGGTTTCTGGTTTTAATTGTGGTATCCTGGAAAAGAGATTGGGTCATGAGGGGCCCAAGGTTTATTTATATCATATGTATTTAAAATTTCATTACTAAAAAAAGGAGATTTAAAAGGAAATTAAATACAGAACATAGAGCTACAAAAACAGAAGTAGGACACCTGGGTGACTCAGTCATTAAGCCTCTGTCTTCAGCTCAGGTCATGATCCCAGGGTCCTGGGATCAAGTCCCACATCAGGCTCCCTGCTCAGTGGGAAACCTGCTTCTCCCTTTCTCACTCCTCCCTGCTTGTGTTCCTGCTCTTGCTATCTCTATCTCTGTCAAATAAATAAAATCTTTAAAAAAAAGAAGTAAATATAAGTGAATATTTAAAGTTCTAA
Source organism: Callorhinus ursinus (assembly GCF_003265705.2). Taxonomy (NCBI): domain Eukaryota; kingdom Metazoa; phylum Chordata; class Mammalia; order Carnivora; family Otariidae; genus Callorhinus; species Callorhinus ursinus. The sequence continues at coordinate 111,636,321 of NW_027397066.1, read as the reverse complement.
CGAAAGCTTTTCTAAGCAGAAGAAGAAAATATAAGGTGGAGATGGTGATGACTGATAGATGTGACTAGCTACAAATTTTAAATGATGGTATTGAAAAACATGAATATCAAAATCAAAGACAACAAACTGAGGAACATACTTTAGACATGTCATTCTAACATTAAATAAATAATTAATGAGTTAATATATAAAATAATGAGCAAAACCCTATATTACCATATAAAATATGGCCAGAGAAATTACAAGCATCTTATAAAAGAAAAAATACATAGACATACAGATCAATGGAACAGAATAATGAACCCAGAAATAAGCCTATGCATATATGGGCAATTAGTTTATGACAAAGAATCCAAGTATATACAGTGAGGAAAGTACAGTTTCTTCCATTAATGATGCTGGAAAAACTGGATAGCCTTGTTCAAAAGAATGAAATTGGACTACTATCTTACACTATCTGCAATAATTAAGTCAAAATGGATTAAAGACTTAATAAAATACTTAAAAACATATAACTCCTAGAAGAACACATAGGCTGTATGGTCCTTGACATCAGTCTTGGAGATAATTTTTTGTATCTGATTCTAAAAGCAAAGACAACAAAAGCAAAAATAAACAAGTGACTACATCAAACTAGAAAGTTTCTACACAGCAAAGGAAGTTATCAACAAAATGGAAAGGCAATCTCCTGAATGGGAAAACATATTTACAAATCATATATCTGATAAACAGTTAATATCCAAAATATGTAAAAATCTCATACAACTCAATAGCAAAAAAAAAAGACAATTCAGTAAAAAAATGGGCAGAAAATCTGAATAAATATTTCTCCCAAGAAGACGTGCAAATGGCCAACAAATACATTAAAAAATGCTCAACATAGCTAATCATCAGGGAAATGCAAATCAAAACCATAATGAGATACCATGTCGTACCTATTAGAATGGTTATCATTGAAAAAACAAGAGACGACAGGTTCTGGAGAGGATGTGGCAAAAGAGAGCTTTTATACACTGTTGGTGGGAATGTAAGTCTGTCTAACCACTATAGAAAGCAATCTGGATGTTCCTGAGAAAATTTAAAGTAGATCTGCCATAGGATTCAGCTATTTCATTGCTGGGTATATACACAAAGAAAATGAAAACAGGGTTTCGATGAGAATATACATACCCATGTTTATTACAGCATTATTCACAATAGCTAAGATTGGAAACAAACTTAGTGTTCACTTGTGGATGAATGAATAAATAAAGATAAATGTATTTTGCCAATTGCAACAACACAGATGGAACTTGAGACAGTTATGTTGAGTGAAATAAGCTGGACAAAGACAAATGCTGTACGATCTCACTTATATGTGGAATCTAAACCAAACCAAACCAAAGAAAACCAAGCTCATAGGTACATAAAACAGATTGGTGGTTGCTAGAGGTTGGGGACGGAGGGTGGGGTGGGTGAAACTGTTGAAGGGGGTCAAAAGGCACAGACTTCCAGTTATAACATAAATAAGTCATAGGGTTGTAATACAACATGATGACTATAGCTAATACTGCCTTGTGCGTTTCAAAGTTGCTAAGAGAGCAAATACTAAAAGTGCTCATCAAAAGAAAAAATTGTAACTATGTATGGGAATGGATGTAAATTAGAATTATTGTGGTGATCATTTTATAAGATGTGCAAATATCAAATCACTATGTTACATACCTAAAATTAAGGTAATATGTCAATTATACCTCAATAGAAAAAAAAATATAATTAGTCATTATATGAATAAAAGGTCAACAACCTTTTAGTAACCAAGACATGCCAGTTATAAAAATGAAAGGACTGTAATAAGAAATAAAAATGAAAAATTAATAACTTTGAGTATTATATATTGGCATTTATATAGGTTGAAATGGGGTGTTATCGAAATGTTATGTTCATGGCTGGATGAGAAGAATGTTGTGGCCTGATGAGGGAAACTGGTACTACATTTTAGACATATTTGTCATATTGCACTTAAAATGGCAGTATCAATTTATATGGTATCCACAAGCACAAGAAACTGTAAAGATGACATACATTTCTTTTATCTAGTGAGTAAACGTCTATAAAGGTGTCCTAAGGAAATAGATATATGAATAGAAATTTATATGCATAGTGGTATCCATCAGTAATGCCATTGGTGTAACAGTAAACACTTGTAAAATTTTATTATAATAAAAAATATTTAGACAATCTACACACTCTAGAAAAAGTAAATTGTAATTTGGTACATGCGTAGGACTACAGTGATCATGCCTGTGGAGCCAACACTAGAATCTCTGTCAACATCTGTTATTTACTCCTCTACCCAAGCAGGAAAATTCAACTTTAAGGGGCCACATTGGGAGCATATATCATACCATCTCTTCTACCAGTGCCCCTTATCTCTAATCTAGCATGTTTTTAAAATACAATTGTTTACCTATATGCCTCACTTTTCCTCAAAACAGTATTTTTCCAGCTCCTTGAAACTGCTGTGTCCCTAAACATTGGGATTCAGCTAAATGGGAGTTGAACTTTGTGAAACTAAAAGCTCTCTTATGATAGTTTTATCTCAAAGAAATTGCCTATATCCAACACTAAATTAGATTTGTACTCCATAAAACAGGGAAATGCTGGAAACTTTAGTATTGCCATTTCCTCCCATTTCTACCATGATTATTGATATTTCAGAACACTGGGAACTTTTTTTTGTTTAACCTATAACCCCAGATTTAAGTACTGTGTATCTCCTACTCAAATGATCTTATAATAGAGTGATAGTGACTTCTTGCTTCTGGGACTGGTATATAGGCATACCTTTAAGGATATCTCCTCAGTTAACATTTCTCCAGGTGAAAACCTCTTCATTTCTAGTAATCATGATCATTCTTAAATCTTACCAGGGTGGAGACAGCCACACCCAATAGTGTAAGAGTGGGAGTTGGCCACACCAGCAAGACCAACCATATGATTTAGGGTGGGGGCTTTGGGCCAAGTGATATGAGCCCAACCTCCAGGAGATTGCTGGAGATCAAGTTCACTTACATTGGTAATAAATCAATCATGTAATCATGTAATGATCTCAATAAAAACTCTGGACATCTTGGTTTACAGGAGATTCCCAGATTGACAATATTCTAAGTGTATTGTCACATTTCAATGCTAGGAAAGTAATGCACCCTGGGGACAATGGAAACTTCCATTAATTCCAGATAATTAAAATGTATCTTTTTCCGGTAGTACATGTAAATGTGAATATTTAAATTTTCAGTATAAGTTTCAGCGAGTTGAGTTTTAAGACTCCACCAGCAAATAATTTGTAGAAAATTATTGAAACTGAGGGTGGTTTTGAGAACTCACAAATTTGAAGTTGGTGTCAAAAATTAAGGTGATCTTGTGAAGACTCTTCCCTCTAACTTTGTTAGAGGGAAGTTGGGGTCAGTAATCTTGGGCAGAGCTTGCCATCTGGATAGCTGTGCCCTTTAACTTTATAGTTTGTTTAACTGTACAGAAGGACCCTTTATTGTAATTTAGTCCTGGGTTCTGCAAATTTGAGGAAGGAGGGCTGGAGCTTCAAACTGAAGCAGAAGAAAGGGTCAGGAAGAGGTGTGTCCATTGGTCTGAGATATTACATAAGATGTTCAAGAAACATGATGGCCATTGGACTGGATTGTGGTGAATGTGAAGAAGGGTGGTGCAGGAAGTTTCATCAGGTCTGAATTCCCTAATTCATATGTGAATAGTCACTGTGACTGTTACGTGAGATGGGATTGTATGTATGAGAGAAAATGTGGCTAATATCACCAAATATGTAAGTACATAATATATATATTATCTACATATATAATATATAATATATATACATACATATATCCTATAGATATATATAGGACTTGCTGAGGAAGAGGTGGGGAAGAGGTAATAACTAAAGATAAACTCTAAGTTTTGCCTTAAATCACTAAATTTATTAAAATAAAAAAATAAAACTTTTTGTCCAAATTTCAAGCTAAGTGTATTTTCCCTTCTACATGCCATTGTTCCACCACCAGAGCTGAAGTGCATCTGTGGCCATACCAAGAAATCCCCTCACCTTGGAAGGTAAGAAGGACTTCATGTTCTGGAAAAACTGAGGGTGTTGAGTATTTGCCTGCAGAACATCTGGTATCATGATAGGCCAAGCCTTGTTTCAGTGAACATAAGTGCTCATCCATAAATACGAGCAATGATGATGAATCATCCTATCGAAGGTGTCTGTAAGTTTTGCCTCCACAACTACTTCTTCAGAAAGATGTTCTTGGATGAGAAGAATCTCTATACATGAAGCATATAAAAGACTGACTTTAAGCAAATAGAGCTCATCTAAGTGGATGAATTCAAACTTTTTATTTACTTATTTATTTTTGCCACAGGCAACTAAACTTTTACCATTTCAGGTAAAGAAGGGTGTCTTTAGGTATTTCTAGTTTTTCATTCACTGAATTTCAAATAACCAAAACTGCAGTGTACTAGGAATATCAGAGAGCTACAGAGCTATTCTCAGGGAAATCTTTTGCCTAGAGAATATTATTGCCATTGAACTGCAACATTAACAGAGACAAGCTTTGCATTCAGCAGATAGACAACCCTACGTAGCATGACTGTGTAGTCACATGTTAGGATTTCCAGATGGTTTTTAATTCATTCATTCTGTAACTTCATTCATTTATATGAGTCAGGCACTATTCTAGACTCGGGATATATATATAACAGAAGGAAAAAAAATCCTTTATCTCCAGGAGCTTACAAACTAGTGGAGAGGGCAGATGAAGAGAGTGAGAAAGAGAGAGAGACAGAGACAGAGAGAGAGAATGAGAGGAAAGGGGAAGGGAAAAGGAGGGAAGAGGAAGGAAGAAGAGGGAGGAAATATGTAATTAGTGATAAGGAAAGAAAGTCAAGAAAGAATAGTAGAAGTGTTGGGGTGGGAATAAAAGTTCAGAAAGGATGGGCCAGGAGAGTTCTTTGTTTCCATTCTACTTGGCTTCTGTCCCTTTTATCTGGATAGTCTCTTCTGAGGCAGCTAGGGTGGCTTGACCATGTCTCAAAAGAGCCTTCCCATGGGAAGGAATGAAATAAAAGTAATCAATAGTTTTGAGCCTTGTTGAAAAAAAAAAAGATTAATGATGGGTAAGAGGAGAGTGTTAAGTGGAGATTTATGGTTGTGGACAGGTGGTCCCGTTGTAAGGAGATGCAGTTGCAGTCATTGGAAAATGAAAGTAAAACAGGGCCAAACCTCTGAAAATGTAAAACTACAAGGAAGCACTATTTATTTGTAACACAAATAGGATTTCAAAAGATCCTTCCCCTGTCTGCTTTTTGGTCTTCATTGTTAGTGCTAAGCATCAGAACCTGAAGGGTAGTGAGAGCAGAGAAGACATTGGTAAGCTGGAGGGATGGGTCTGTTCCTGTACAGACTTGGGACTAATGATACAACACCTGTATTACTTGGGGAGATGGGCAGAGAGTGTGTCAGTGCAGATGGAAGACAAAAATACCAAGTTAGTTAGCACAGAAGAACATTAGAAATCAAGAGATTGGTCCATATATACAATGGAATATTACTCAGCTATCAGAAAGGATGAATACCCAACTTTTACATCAACATGGATGGGACTAGAGGAGATTATGCTAAGTGAAATAAGTCAAGCAGAGAAAGTCAATTATCATATGGTTTCACTTATTTGTGGAACATGATAGCATGGAGGACATTAGGAGAAAGAAGGGAAAAATAAAGAGGGGGAAATCGGAGGGGGAGACAAACCACGAGAGACTATGGACTCTGAGAAACGAACTGAGGGTTCTAGAGGGGAGGGGGGTGGGGGGATGGGTGAGCCCAGTGATGGGTATTAAGGAGGGCACGTACTGACTGGAGCACTGGGTGTTATACTCAAACAACAAGTCGTGGAACACTACATCAAAAACTAATGAGGTACCCCATGTTGACTGACATAACATAATAAAATTAAATTAAATTAAAAAAAAGAAATCAAGTGATTGGAATAGAAGAAGGCAGGGTTGGTAATTTTGCAAGTGAACTTTGAGGCAAAACACAAGCATGCACTCACACACACACACACACACACACACACACACACGTGCGTGCACACCTGCTGTGCTGCTGTGAGAACCAACTGGACCTGGGAATTTCTTTGACCATGGCATTTCTTTTGACAGATAAGAATCTGTAATCTGGCCATCTGGCCATCCAAAAAGATAATTCTCTAGATAAGGGAGGCCCTTAACTTGCATGTGAAGAAATAGTCAAGCAAGTGCTGATAGTGTTCTCCTTTCTGCGTCCTAGCTCTGCTCCAATAGCTGTTTAATAACTTGAATGTTTTTTGTCTCTTCTTTAAAGAAAACTCAGGGAAAACCTGTGAGACTCAGAGCACCAAACTGTTTTCACCTCAGTGCATTTGTTTGAAATGCTATTTCCACTCAGTCTCTCGGTACATCTCAGTGTCACCATCTCAGACTGATCTTTGCTGATTACAATATTAAAGATACCCCACTTTCATTCACTATCTCTTTACCTTGCTGCTCCTTCTTCCCGCTACCACACCCAGCAGTGTGATAATATATTTATGTGTTTAGTTTCTACCTCCCCTTCTGGAAAGTAAGCTCCATGCTGAGAGCAGTGCCTAACACCTAGCAGGAAAAGATTTGTTCTGTAAATCCATCAGCAAAATACTTAGCAAATTCTCCACATCCGTCAAAAAAGGATTTGGGCATGTGCTTATTGTAATCTTATCTAAGGAGCATCATAAAACATAATAAATGTTCTGCATTTCTCCTGGTACATCATGGATTTTAGGAAAATATTTCCACATTAGTACTCATGCTTTAGGTAGCTACACATAATTCTATAAATCTTGGAGTAAACACATCTTTTTCCCAGTAACAGGATCCCTTAGTTTTCCAATCCATAATGGCAGATAAAAGCAAAATTGGGACACACAAAAAAAGCCAATTTTAAGGAAGTATGGGTTGCCTTTTTTCTGTCATAGTTTCAATGCTTCCTTGGTCCTTTGTGGTGTTTTTGGAAGAGTATGCATAATAGTATTACATATGGAGATAGATAATAAGTGGAAATATTTTAGAAATATTGTACATGGTCCCCAGGTTTATGAATTTTATATAAAATTAAGAATTTGTAAAGAATGTCATAACATTTTTATTTTATTTTCCATTCAAATTTGTTTTTCTTTAATAAACAACTATCTTCAAAGACTGTGGCAATCAGTTCCAATTGTTTTTATTTAGGAAGTTTAAAATTCATTTCTTGTTTTAAACTTTATTTTTTAGAGTAGTTTTAGAACAAAATTAAGAGGAAGATACAGAGATTTCCTGTATACCCCCTGCCCCCAGACATGCAGAGCTTCACCCATTATCAACATTACTCACCAGAATGGTACATTTTTATCAAGGATGAAACTACATTGACACATAATTACCCAAAGTCCATAGTTTACTTTAGGAGTCACTCTTGGTGTTGTATATTTTATGGATTTGGAAAATAGTATAGTGACATATATGTACCATTATAAAATCACAGAGACTATTTTCACTGCTCTAAGAATCCTCTGTGTTCGGCCTGTTCATTCCCCACCTTCATCTTTTTATTGCCACGGATTTTTTTATTGTCTTGATAGTTTTGCCTTTTCCATAATGTCATATAGTTGGAATCATATAGTACGTAGCTTTTTCAGATGGGCTTCTTTCTTAGTAATAAGGATTTAAGTTTCCTCTGTGTCTTTTCATGGCCAGATAGCTCATTTCTTTTTACTGCTGAATATATTCCATCTTCTGGATCTACCACAGTTTATCCATCTGCCTACCGAAGGACATTTTGATTGCTTCCAAGTTTTGGCAATTATGAATGAAGTTGCTGTAAATATCCATGTGCAGGTTTTTGTGTAGACATAAGATTTCAACTCCTTTGGGTGAATACCAAGAAATGCAATTGCTGGATCATATGGTAAGAATAAGTTTAGTTTTGTAAGAAACAGCCAAACTGTCCTCCAAAGTGGCTGTACCATTTTGCATTCCTAATGCAGTATATGATTTATGATGCTGACCCACATCTTCACCAGCATTTGGTGTTGTCAGTGTTCTGGAATTGGCCATTCTTATAGGCGTGCAGTGGTATTTCCTTATTGTTTTAATTTGCATTTCCCTGATGACATATGATGTAGGACATCTTATCATATGCTTATTTACTATCTGTATATCTTCTTTGATGAGGTATTCATTAAGATCTTTGATCCTCTTTTTAGTAGGGTTGTTCATTGTCTTATTGTTGAGTTTGTTTTTTTTTTAAGATTTTATTTATTCATTTGACAGAGAAAGACACAGAGAGAGGGAACACAAGCAGGCGGAGTGGGAGAGGGAGAAGCAGGCTCCCTGCTGAGTAGAGAGCCTGATGCGGGGCTCGATCCCAGGACCCTGGGATCATGACCTGAGCCGAAGGCAGACGCTTAATGACTGAGCCACCCAGGCGCCCCTTATTGTTGAGTTTTGATAATTTTTTGTATATATTGGATAATAGTCCTTTATCAGATGTGTCTTTCGCAAATATTTTCTCTTAGTCTGTGTCTTGTCTTCTTATATTATAATTTTAAGGATTTTATTTATTTATTTGGCAGAGATACACAGCAAGAGTGGGAACACAAGCAGGGGGAGTGGGAGAAGAAGAAGTAGCTGTTGAGCAGCCCAATGTGGGACTTGATCCCAGGTCCCTGAGATCATGACCTGGGCCTAAGGCAGACGCTAACAACTGAGCCACCCAGGCACCCCCTGTCTTCCTATATTATTGACATTGTCTTTCACAGAGCAGAAATTTTTAATTTTAATGCAGTCCAATTTATCAGTTATTTCTGTCATGGATCACGTCTTTGGTGGTGTATCATGTCTGTACCCAATGCCTTCTAGGTTTTCTCCTATGTCATATCCTAGGAGTCTTAGTTTTGCATTTACATTTAGGTTCATGATCGATCTTGAGTTACCTTTTGTGAAGGGTGTAAGGTCTGTGTTGAGTCATTTATATGCATGTGGATGTCCAGTTGTTCCAGTATCATTTGTTCAAGAGCTTATCTTTGCTTCATTGTATTATTTTTGCTTCTTTGTCTAAGGTCAGTTGATTATATTTATGCAGGTTTATTTCTGGACTCTGTTCTGTTCCATCAATCTATTTGTCTATTCTTTCCCCAATACCATACTGTTTTGATTACTGTAGATTGACAGTATGTCTCAAAGTTGGGTAGTGTCAGTTCTCCACCTTTGTTCTTCTTCAATATTGTGTTGCCTATTTTGGGTGTTATCTCTTTTCACATAAACTTTAGAATCATTATGTTGATATCCATAAAATAAAAGTTGTTATTTCTTAAATCTGAAAGAATAAGATATTAGTATTTTCCAGCTCAGTGTGATTAAAGTAATATGATATTCACTTATTACTCCTGTAGTTCTGTATGTGAGAATTTTTAGTTATTTCACTTCACATAAGAGTATTGTAGTCCCAATGTCATATATACTTTAGTATAATATAATTTTTCATACAAATTCTGAAGTTTCATAGTTTATCTTTTGAGGGAAATAGTTGGCATGAATCTCATTCATTTATGTGGGTAGTATTTGAGGTACCAGGAAGTCTGTGGTCTTTTATGGTTAGCCTGACACCTACTCAATATAAGGAGCCCAGTGCTGTGCCAGTAAAAATTATCTTATATGTGTAAATAACTATTGTCTAGACTAGACAAAGCCCCACCACACTAACCTAAGGTTCTACAGTGTTGGGGAGAAAGAATTTGAACCTGCCACAAATAAATGTACAGAGAAGAGCTATTGCAAAAGCTCTGTGCTGACTTACCATTTCTTTTATATTACTGTTCTTCATTGGTAAGTTTTCTATGTCTGCATCAAAACTTCCTGCAGAAGGAATTCTTACTGATGCAGTAGGAGGTATGTTTGAATCTTCATATTAAATAGACTAAATTGCTTATTTTCCTAAGTACCCTGGTAGTTTATGTATCTCTTAAATATACATATAACACTTGACCAATAAATGTTTGGTTGGGCCATTCTTATATATAAATCCTAAAGGCAGTAGATGGACTTGCCAATATTGACAATTGCCAAATCAAGGTTCTCTGGAGAAAGAGAACCAATAGGATGTAAATGTATATAAAAAGATGTTTTATAAGGAACTGGGTCATGTAATTATGGAGACTAAGACCCAAGATCTGTAGTTGGCAAGCTGGAGAACGGATAATGTAGTTTCAGTCCAAATGCTGGCAGGCTTAGTTAGGATCCAAGAACTGATGTTACAATTTGAGACTAAAGACAGGAAAAACAAGAACAACAACAAAACAATGTCCCAGCTCAAGGCAGTCAGGTAGGAGGAGTTCCCTATTACTCACAGGAGAATCAGTCATTTATTCTATCCCGACCTTCAACTGATTGGATGGAGCCCACCCACAGCAGAGAGAACAATCTGCTTCATTGGTTTACCAATTCAGAGGTTAATCTTATCCAAAATACTCCTACAGATTGATGTTTGAATAAATATCTGGGCATACTGTGGCCCAGTCAAGTTGATAAATAAAATTTAAACACCACACCAAGGAATTATGATGCTTAGACCCATTTCTTCCCTGGAGAAAATGTGCTCTTTCCCCTTTCATTACTTCGTGATGGATGACAGTCCTTATTTCTCCTACTTTCACTTCTACAAGTGACTAAGAGCTTTTGAAAAATCAATAAATCTGGTTTTTGTGGTTGCTGTTTTTAAAAATTCGTGATTTTTATTTTCATTCATTTAAAAATAAATGATCTGTTTTTGTTACAGGATAAGAACTACAAATCTTTGGAAAACTTGGAACTACTTAGTTCTCTTGATATATCTGAGGTCTTCATGTTGTATATAGGCATTTTTTGTCATTTACATCCCTATATTCATTTTTATACATCCACTTTTTTCTTTTACATAAACTTAAATGTGCCTTTCAATGCATACTGTGTATCTTCTACTTTTATGAAAGTAATTATGAGGGTGAGAAAAGACAGATAAGCTAGACAGCTATTTTTCAAAGAAAGAAGTGGCAGCCTTTTGTTCTGGAATGCCATTTGCATTTATGCAATATTCTCTGATATGTCTATCAGAACAGGTTAGCCGTACAGTGTTCAGTATTTCCTAATGTACTTGTATTTTTCATCTCTGATGACCTTTTGACATGGCCTGTATGATTTAAAAGAAAGGTTCTCAACTTTTCTATCACCCTGGTAGTTGATATTTATAAAATATGAAAACATAAAAAATAAAAGTGAAAATCAAGTATCCGTGCAGTGAATTTAGGAAGAGGAAGATAAAATGAATGAATAAGACCTAATTGTGTTCAGGCAGGGTCTAAACACTGATTAGAAAACTTCTAAAAATTTCACAATAACACAGCAATAATTGCTTAAATTATGCAGATTAACCACCTCCAAATTCGCCAGATATTTAAGCTTTAGCTGTATGTAGGGTATATAGATTGAACAAGATTGAACATCACTGCCTTTAATTTAATAAATAAAATTATTTTTTTTCAAATATTTTCTCTTATTGTGGGAGTGCCAACCAAGTCGGGAAAAATATATATACGTGTGTGTGTGTGTGTGTGTGTGTGTGTGTAATCTTTTCCTTATCTTAGAAAATTATAGCCTATCAAAACAGAGGGAAAAAGCATAGGACTTTCTCTTGTTTTAAACTTTTCCTCCCACTTTAGGATTTTGATTTTTGGTAACTTTATTACAGGTAATAAATTTTGCCTACTATATCTGTTTTCAACAAGCCACAGTTCAAAAAGCCATAGGGAGGAGTTTGTATCCTCCTGTCATGATTCAGGGGTACTGATTCTTTTAGAACTACATGTCTTGGATCATCCATAGTTTGAGTAGATTCATTATCTCCATTATCTCCCATTTTCAGGAAAATTATATAACTCCAAGGGTTACTTTATAAACTGATGATACACTGTGGTTTTCCCTTGGCTCATTTCCTGCTACCATGAAGGATGAAGTTAATGAGTTTATTCTAATTCTTTTCTTAAAGAATAAAATCCATACACACTAATTTCAAATAGATGCTCATTTGTTTTACTACATAAAAATTTTTTCAAATATTTATGACAGAACCAATATAGTGAAGCAGAATGAGCTAGATAGATTCAGAAAATCTGGGTCATATCCTAGCTCAATCTAATTTTTTTCTAAGGACTTGTTTTATTTCTTTTTTTTTTTAAAGATTTTATTTATTTGACAGAGAGAGACACAGCGAAAGAGGGAACACAAGCAGGGGGAGTGGGAGAGGGAGAAGCTGGCTTCCTGCTGAGCAGGGAGCCCAATGCAGGGCTCGACCCCAGGATCCTGAAATCATGACCTGAGCGGAAGTCAGACACTTAACAGCTGAGCCACCCAGGCGCCCCGACTTGTTTTATTTCTTATAATCAGTGGCACATAGCATCCACTAACACCATCCAGTCAACTTGCTGCACAAATGCTATGCAAAATTGTGTGAACCTTTTCATACCACAGCACCCCTTATTTCTAGTTTTGTTTTAAAAGAATGAAGATTAAGTCCACACAGCATGAGTTGTAAAGCACAGCTTTACACTCTAATTATGTATGACTCTACATATATCCTTTTTTTTTTTTTTTTTTTTTACTTAGAAGATACTTGAACAATAAAAAAGACATTACTTGTAAGGCTCATTACAGAGTATAGTTATGAAGTCTGCCCTTTGATTAATGAAAAGATCCAGTGTTTTTAGATCTTGTAACTATTTGTGCCTCTGCCTCCACCCCTTTACTTATAAACTGACACATTTGCTCAGTTATAGCTACCTTATTTTTAATTGCTGCATGTCAAATTGATAGATTGTTGTCCATTTCTAGCAGTCAGCAGCAATGCTTCAATGTTTCATTGTTTCATGTTATGAATCAATTTACATTTATTTGATTTCTTTTGCCCACCATAAAGCAGCTGCTTGGAAATCCTGTTATTTTCATGAACCAACCATTATCTAATGTCAGTATCTGAGATTCAATAAATGTCACTTCAAAGTCAAGGAACTGACACTGTTTTAAAGTAAGGAATGATTACTCATACTTTCAAAGGTAACTATGAATTTGGCCCTTAGCAAACTTGTGTTGAATGGATACAACATAATCTGAGAAGAGCATTTTTGTATCTTTGGATTGTGTCCTGATTTCCTTGGGTGCTTTTGTTAAACTCCAGGGTGCAGCAAGTTCTTGCACATCTATGGGTGATAACTGTCTAGTGGATGGCTGAAGGTTTATTTATACCACATTAATGTGGGAGTGAGTAATGAAGATAACAATACATATTAATTTGGAGCCCTTCAGAGCCGAGTTGCAATACTCACTCTACTATGTTGTAGCTGCATTCCTTTCTAATATTTCCTGGGAGCTTCTATGGCCACATCTATGAAGCTGATATAAAATATGAATCTATAGAATTTTTATGTTCTAAGATTAAATGAGATTGTAAATGTAAAATGGTTGACATTGTTTGCTGCATATTGCATGCTTAGTAAAACGTATTTTCTTATTTTCCTTCCTTAGCTATCTAATAATGGTCAGTTTGTATTTAAATGACAGAAATTTGATTTTAAAAATTCACTAATAGTAGCAAAGTTTGTTTATTATTACCACAAAGCTGATTTAGAAGTTTATCATAACACCTGCCTTCAAAGAGAGAGCTCTTCAAAGGGCAAGAACTCATTGCTATTCATTTTAAAGAACAGAAATTATTTAGTATACCTAGTATGTCTTGGAATATCTTGTTTACATATATATGGGACCAAGCTCTGGCTGAAATACAGCTTTATCATTTCAAAGGAAGAAAATTTGAAATTAAGATGCATGATAAAATCAAACCCTGTTGGACCACTGGAAAACATATACAATTCTAAAGCCTGGAATTCTAGATTCCTTGCCAATGAAAAGGCATTTATATCAAATAAAAATGATATTAGGCAAAAACAAATCCTGAAATGTTTCAACCTTACTTTTAAAAACTCTTATTAAGGGTGCTCAGGTAGCTCAGTTGGTTAAGCATCTGCCTTCGGCTCAGGTCATGATCCCAGGGTCCTGGGATCAAGTCCTGCATGGGACTCCCTGCTTCAGTGGGGAGTCTACTTTTCCCTCTCCTTCTGACCCCCCTGCTTGTGTGCTCACGTTCTCTCTCTCTCTCAAATAAATAAAATCTTCAAAAAAAAAAACCTATTATTATAAAGATGCTATTTTACTGGTTTGTAAAATCAATACATAGTTACTGGAGTGAGTGGGAGAAACAAATCAGAAGTGTTCCTTGGAACATGACACTTGGATTTCCCATTAATTTGATTTTCAATGGGAATATTTAGTTGTAGGAAAAGGGATAATTTCTTTTCCCTTTATTTTTATTCTCAACTGATCAGGGCTTCTCAACATTAATAAATCTCAAATGAGCAAATGTCGTTATTTCATTATTTATGTTTTAATACAAAACATTGTCAGTAGCTTTTGGTAATGATGAAAGTCAGGAAGCACATATAGCAAGATTAATATTATTTTTTATTAAGATATCATCTCATATGGAAGGTTGCTTTTTTTAAAAAATATCCTTAATGCCCTTTTAGATTTATATTTTTATAGTGAATTTGTTACCATCTTAATTATCTGAAAATGGAAAGCACATAGTTCACATACTAGCTTAGAAGTTATATGAAGAAATGGAAAAACATCTAAAGTAATGGAATGGGAATGGGTGGATTCTGTCAAATGTAGATTCTGGTCTGTCCCTGATTAGCTAGCTGTGTCATTTGGGACATGTTTGTAAAAACATGAAAGCCACGAAATATTTGGGAGGACTAGAGAGATAAGTAAAATGTATTTTGCATTATTGGTAGCAATAAAGGCTTGTTTCTTTGTTATTTTTGGAACTTAAGGAGATTAGTGGCTGAAATTTTAATTAAGTGGTTTGCCTAATAATCCACTATGGAAGGAATGTAGGACTGAACTAAGAACATGTATTTCAGAGACAAAAAAGGAAGACATCATCAAGGTATTTTCAGGCATAGAATTGATGTACCTTGAAGGTGATTGGATGTTTCAGAAAAGCAAGAGCAAGGAGTCAAAAAGAACTTCAGTGATACGCTTACATTAGCCATAGAACAGAACTGAAAAGTTGGAATAAATAGTGGTTTGGAATGAAAAGTTTGGGAATTCAGGCTGTTTGGGAAGGCTGTTTGAAACTGTCTTAGAAACTCCTTAGAAAGGAGACTTTCCTATAACCCAATGAAAGTGCGTTAAGTGTAGTTAAGAATCAAAACAAATGAAACACTTCAAGTGGTAATCAAGTAAGGGATAAAGCCTAGTGTCTAATACTTTTTTTTTTAAAGATTTTATTTATTTACTTGAGAGAGAAGAGAGAGAGAGAGAGCAGGGTCAGAGGGAGAAGCAGACTCCCCGCTGAGCAGGGATTCCGATGTGGGACTCGATCCCGGGACTCCAGGATCATGACCTGAGCCGAAGGCAGTCGCTTAACCAACTGAGCCACCCAGGCGCCCAGTGTCTAATACTTTTAAACACCGAATGTCAAAAGTAATAGAAGATTCTTAAATAGAGGACGAGCATACTGTTCCACCCCCTGGTACCACAAGAGTTGAGTTCACAGTGCCTTAAGAATCCTTATTAATACTCTCAAGTCTGGGGAAAAGCAAACTGAATAGCACATCATTTATTTTTTCTTTTTGTTTGAGAATCAGTGGAAACGCCTGCTGGGAATAAGTAGGTAGGCTGGGGAAAATAAATGAAGGAGATGACTCTATCTAAATAGAGTAAACTCTCCAGGGCTATTCTTAAACTGAGCAAATAATTGGGATCACATAAAAATTGTTCTCCCTTCTCTGTCCCTGACACTTACGGGGAATAAACTTCTGTACAGATATTTTTAAAACTCTCGGAAGAAAGAGCATAGCTCATTTATTCTTAAAGAGATCTCAGCCTTATCTACTCATCTGAGGTTTCCACATTCTCTCCCCATCTAACCCAGGCTTACTCAGCCCTCAAACTATAGCTCAGAGGGGAAAACAAACAGTCCTCATGTATAGTGGGAAAAATGACAAGAATTCTCACGCAGTCCTCAAAGCAAATTTCAATGTTGGATGGGTTGGGCCCAAAATAAGTAAGCCTACAAAAATAATAACAGCTAATGAAAGAAATATCATATGCCAATAAGTGAAAAATATGTTAAAACAGATGAAATAATAAGAAACATAGTATCCTAAAGTCTAAGAAGCCAGTTCAAGGAAGAAAATAAAATTTCTCACAATTGCTTCTTGGTACATAAATCAGCATATTAGAATATAATTTAGTAAAATAAGAGCTCAAACACTAAATGATTAAACAACACAATGAAATAAAAAGGGGATATCAGACCTAAGAAACTGAGAACAACACAACACCAATTTGGACTTTACAGTTAGAAAAAACAAGAAAGAGAAAATATAGCACTAAAAATCAAATTGCTGTCATAGTAGAAAGCCTTGAGATGATTGTAATAGTTGCAAAAACATTTAAAGACAAAACACTTAGAGATATAATACATTTATAGAGTGCTAAGATATAATATGGAAAATAAAGTGCACTCTCTTAAAATAAAAGAACAAAATATCAAAAAAGGGTTTTAGGCCCTAAGGAATTTAAGAAAAGGGAGACATAAATTCCCATACAACAATTATTTTTCAAAGATACAGGAAAGAAAAAAAATATTTTGTAATACAGTCCAAAAAATAAAAGCAAATTAGGTGAAAGGGATCAAGCTGGTCTCAGGTCTCTCTCTCTCTCTCTCTCTCTCTCTCGTTCTTTTTTTTTTTAAGCAAGCAAACAGAATGACTGTTAAAAGACAATGTAGCAATGTTTACAAAATCTGAGGGTGAGAGTGCCTTGAGAAATTTATTGCCAGCATACAACCGGTTTATGATTAAAATCAACAGACTTCTCTGATATGAGCAAATTCAATAAATATAGCATCCTTGAATTTTTCTTCAGGGTGAAGCAGATTACCCACTTCACCACTACATTTAGTCAAATGAAAGATGAATTTATATGTTGAACTTGGTAAAGGAGAGGATATGTTAAAAAACTAGTGGTAAATTTTGACAATAGAATTTTCTGCAATGATACTCACTTCATGTTCCTAACGTGGGTCACGGTATTTAGTCTGATACTACACTGTCATCTTCATGCTTTTTTTCTATGATGTTTGAAATTTTTATAATAAGAATATACCATTTTTACAAAAACAATTGAGTAATTTTGCTTCAAAATGAAAAAAAAAAAAAGACCAGTAGCAACTATACCACAATATCAGTAGAGATTAAATCAGGTAGCAGGAAAATGAATATTGTTTTTTTCTGTACTTTCATGTTTAAGAACATCTAATTTTTTTTATTAGAAAACTTAGTGGAGGATATATTAAGTTTGAAGTCCTTTGAAATACATGGGAGAGGGGCGCCTGAGTGGCTCAGTTGGTTAAGATACCCTGGGGAGGTGCTTCTCAGGCATTTAGGAACAGAAACTGAAAGTCACTTTTTGAGATACAGATTTGATAAGGATTTGATTGAAAGTGATAAATGAAACCCAAAGTGGATATCATTTTAGAAAAGTACCAACAGAGCATCTGAAGCCAGACACCTGAGGACATGACTGCATTTAAGAAACAGATGGTAGAATAAAATTAGAAAATACTAGAAACCTTGCTCACTTACTCCTTTAATTTGGTGAGCAGGCTGAAAATTGGTGGGCAAAAAAGTAACAAAAACCAACAGAAAAAAGTTTCTTTTCTAACGCTGGTGTCTTTCCCACTTCAAGGAAATGTATTTATACTTTACTAACTCATGATGTCTCATCAAGGATTAGCCTCATTTAATTGAGACTCTAGAGGTGTACTTCCATTTCTGCAAATCTTTTATTGTTCAGTAGCTATACGAATTAACTAGCTCCCATTATTTTCTGAATGACATTCTTTGCAAAAACAACTGTTAAAGCCACAGCTCCTTTTTTCTATTAATTTCTTGTTTTCCACACCTGGGATTCCAGGTTCTGCTCATGGATTTAATCCTGCTCTGTCATACTTGGGTCCTCAGCAAATGTATTCAACTCCCTCTCAATCCAATGTCCACCAGGAAATTGACAGGGCAGAAAGGAAAATCACTTTTTAGGTAGTTTTCCCAAAGAATAATACAATTGCTATTTATTATTTATTAAGGAAATACCTTTAAAAATCACTTTAGCTTGTTCAGGTGAAACAGCCTTATTAGATTAGAGCACATCTTGAATGTTAATAAAAAAAAAATTTGGTTGCTGATATACCAACATATTAGTATCACTTTTTCATTTTTGTTTTGCTTCATATAATAATGGCCTTTTAGATTATTTAACTTTAACAACAAACTATAATGTATATGTATAGTAACTTCTTAAACCAGGCTATTTGTTCATAATAAAATGTACATCCAATGATTTATATTCATTGAATATTTAGATTCAGATATAAATAGCGACAAAATGTAGAATTCACTCTACCTTTTTAAGAGGAGGATATTGTTGATTTTTGAAGGAAAAATATACAGAAGCACAAGTAGGTAAGCAACCACACAAAACTAGAGGGAATATCCAGGCTCAAAGTACAAAACTCTGGGATTTTTCTTATAAGGTTTTATTTTTTTATTATTTTCCATTTGTGTAGGAAAAAAATGTAAACTGATACTATCTGTGGATATCTTATGATTGTGTAATATGTCTTTTAAAACCCTTGTTTCTATTTCCAGCAATATACTTTAATACTTTGGGATTAATACAGATCATGTCCTTTAATCTTCATACTCCTATCTCCTATAGACACAAAAGAAGAATACATGATCAGATGGCCTGCATGATCTTCAATAATATATATTAGATGAGAGATGATGCAATATTTGGAATGCTTTTAATACTTTGTATCCTTGAGAAAAATCAAAACAGCCCCTCACCATCAGCAAAAGCCCTAGGATTATCAATCAAGCATTGATGTTGCTAGGTGATGGCTAGGTCCCACAGCCTGGTCTTGGTATTCACCAGTTGAATATATGCAAAATACCAGCATAAGACAAGGTCACTCTGTGAATATGGTGGATCAAGACAAAAGTAAGACCACTTCATAATTATGATTGAACTTAGATAAGGAAAAAACATGGTCTAAACCACAAACCTAACCAAACATTTCTTTCTCCTAGATGTGGACTCCTGCCTCCAGCACTTTGTACAGTTTTAGCCTTACTACATTCCTCCTGTGTTTTAGATAAGATTTCTTAAAGTAGGTTACCATAGAATTACCTCTTCTTCCTGTCTACACCCAATCCAGAGCAAAACTCACTTCGTTAAACCCTCCCCAAAAATCACATAATGTAAGGCCAGATCATAAAATTCCTTTTGAACATCTTAGTAAGACACTCCCATAGGTGTGTATTCTACCTGATTGCAACAAGTCAATAAGCCCAACTTTTTTCAGTTGTAGGTGTATTTCTGGTAGTTTCTTGCTGGAAGCCATGGACACCTCCTCTGGCAAGTTTGTTGTTGTTGTTGTTTAATTTTACAGAACTATCAAATATTCAGTATACTCATATACAAGATTTCCTCCACATCTTATTTCTTAGGTATTTTAGAATATTGAAATTTTAATTTTCAGTTAAAATCAAGATTTAAAGTAGTGTTGGTCAGGACTTTTCCACAAGTCAAATTATATTAATAAGAATTTTCTCTCTTTTTGCATTGTGGAGCTTTTTTATATTTAAATATATAATAAGAATTTATATACAGTATATTATTTTTCCTAGCTTCTACGTTTGTGACTTTGCTTACTCACCAAAATTTATTTGTAATTCCCAAATCAATACTTGTGGCATTTTTATGAACAATTGTGGACAGGTATAGTGCAGCAAAACATTTGAGGGACCTGACAGGCATGTTTCTCGCTGAAGACAACCAAAATAAGGCCCTGCCATATTGTTTCAACTCTCATACTGTAATCAAGTGTCCTTTTTGTGGTCTATTTAGTGCCACATTATTCTGCTTTTTTGTGCTTGTTAGTGATTTGGCTATTTAAAATGTTCTCCAAGGACAGGGGAAAAGATGGTGGAGGAGTAGAGGACCCTATTCCAACCGGTCCCCTGAATAGAGCTGGATATCTTACAGACCACTCTGAACACCCACGAAATCAGCCTGAGATGTAAGAAGATATATCTGGATACCTACAAACAGAATATCGCAGGTTGTTGGTTTCAAGGTATGAAGTGGGGAGCTGTGATGCTGCGGGTAAATATTGCAAGATAAACAGAAGTGGGAGGGAGGCTTCAAGATCCTGCACCACTGGTGTGTGAAAGCTTCCCGAGCTGGGGACAGTGCACAGACTCATAGACTGGTAATGGGAGAAAGGACTTTAGGGTAACCCCCCCAGACTGAAACTTGGAGTGGCAGGACAGCATGAATGAACTGGGGGCAGCTGGCAGTTTTAGAAGCACAAAGGGCAGAGATGTTCCTGGACCTGGAAGCTGAGGGGTGCACAACCCAGGACGCTGCAGTTTTTAGCAGCACAGACAGAAACAGAGACAGTGTGGCCAGGAGAGCTCACTGAAGAACAGACTGCAATCTCTCTGTTTGGAGGCAGAAGGTTGGAAATGGTCTCTTCTGCTCTGACTCTTGGAAGAGACGTGGAAAGCTGCCAGAGAAGAAAAGCCCCCCAAAACCGGTTTTCACTGAGCCCATCCCCCTCCCCACATGGGGCAGGGCAACTCTGCCCAAACAGAGTTGCCTGAGTGACAGTATGACTGGCACCTCCCCCAGAAGACAGGCTGGGAGAACAAGAGGCCAACAGCCCTAAGGTCCCTATAAAACAGGTGCATCTTGCTTGGGATGTGGTCAGTAATTTGGACTCTGTATATTACCTCAACCACCCCTCAACAGAATGACTAAGAGGAGGAACCCCCAAAATAGAAAAGACTCAGAGACTGTGACTCCTTCCACAGATTTATAAATGGATACAGATATAACCAAGATGTCAGAAATGGACTTCAGGGTAACCAGTTATTCTCCATTAATGGAGAAATCAATTAATGGCAACAAAGAGTCTCTAAGGGCAGAAATTAAAGTAGAATTGGCAGAACTTAAAAATGCTATCAATGAGATCAAATATAATCTAGATAATCTAACAGCTGGGGTACACTAGGCAGAAGAACAAATTAGTGATCTAGAAGACTAATTGATAGAAAAGAAGGAAAAAGAGGAAGCCAGGGAGAAACAATTCAAAATCCATTAAACAGAATCAGAGAAATAAGTGATACCATGAAATGTTCCAATGTCAAAATTATTGGGATCCCTGAGGGGGTGGAGAGAGAGAGAGGATTGGAAGATATATTTGAGCAAATCATAGCTGAGAACTTCCCTAATCTGGGGAATGAAACAAACATTCATGTCCTAGAGGCAGAGAGGACCCCTCCCAAGATCAAGGAAAACAGACCAATGCCCTGGCATGTAATAGTAAAACTCGTAAATCTTATAACCAAGGAAACCAACTTAAGGGCAGTTAGGGGAAAGAGATTCCCTTATGTACAGAGGGAGGAATATCAGAATAACGTCAGACCTATCCACAGAGACCTGGCAAGCCAGAAAGGGCTGGCAAGATATATTCAGGGTACTAAATGAGAAGAACATGCAGCCAAGAATACTTTATCTGGCAAGGCTGTCATTTAGAATGGATGGAGAGATGCAGAGCTTCCAAGACTGGCAGAAACTGAAAGAATATGTGACCACTCAGCAGACTCTGCAAGAAATATTAAGGGGGGGTTCTACAAAAGGAGAAAGACCCCAAAAGTGATATAGAACAGAAATTTACGGAGACAATCTATAGAAACAAGGACTTCACAGGCAACATGATGACAATAAATTCATATCTTTCAATAATCACTCAACATGAATGGCTTAAATGCTCCCATAAAATGGCACAGGGTTGCAGATTGGATAAAAAGACAGGACCCATCCATATGCTGTCTACAAGAGACTCATTTTGAACCTACAGATACATCCAGACTGAAAGTGAAGGGATGGAGATACATCTTCCATGCCAATGGACCTCAAAAGAAAGCTGGGATAGTAATTCTTACATCAGACAAATTAGGTTTTAAGCTAAATACTGTAGTTAAAGACACAGAAGGACACGATATCATTCTTAGAAGGTCTAGCCAACAAGAAGATCTAACAATTGTAAATATCTACACCCCCAATATGGGAACAGCCAACTACACAAGCCAACTATTAACCAAAATAAAGAGTCATATTGATAATAATACGTTAATTGTAGGAGACCTCAGTACTCCACTCTCAGCAACAGACAGATCATCTAAGCCGAAAATCAACAAAGAAAGAAGAGCTTTGCATGACACCCTGGACCAGATGGACCTCATAGATATATACAGAACATTCCACCCTAAAACAACAATATTCATTCTTCTCAAGCGCACATGGAACTTTCTCCAGAATAGACCACATACTGGATCACAAATCAGGTCTCAACTGATACCAAAAGATTGAGATTATTCCTGCATGTTCCCAGACCATAATGCTTTAAAACAGGAACTTAATCACAAGAAAAGTTTGGACGAAATTCAAACACTTGGAAGCTAGAGACCACTCCGCTCAAGAATATTTGAGTCAGCCAGGAAATCAAAGAAGACCTTAAACAATTCATGGAAACCAATGAAAATGAAAACACCTCAGTCCAAAACCTAAGGGATACTGCAAAGTTGGTCCTAAGGGGGAAATACATAGCCATCCAAGCCTCTTTCAAAAAAATAGTAAAATGCCAAATTCACCAACTAACTTTGCACCTTAAAGAACTGGAGAAAAAGCATCAAACGATGCCTAAGCCATGCATTAGAAGATAAAAAATAAGATTAGAGCAGAGATCAATGAATTAGAAACCAGAAACACAGTAGATCAGATCAACGAAACTAGAAGCTTGTTCTTTGAAAGAATTAATACGATTGATAAACCACTGGCCAGACTTATCCAAAATAAAAGGGAAAGGACCCAAATTAATAAAATTATTATGAATGAAAAGGGGGAGATCACAACTAACACCAAGGAATTAGAAACAATTATTAGAAATTATTATCAACAACTATATGCCAATAAATTAAGCAACCTGGAAGAAATGGATGCTTTCCTGAAAACCTATAAACTACCAAGACTGAAACAGAAAGAAACTGACAACCTGAATAGGCCAATAACCAGGAAGGAGATTGAAGCAGTGATCAAAAACCTCCCAAAAAACAAGAGTCCAGGAGCTGATGGATTCCCTGGGGAATTCTACCAAACATTCAAAGAAGAAATAATACCTACTCTCCTGAAGCTGTTTCAAAAAATAGAAACAGAAGGAAAGCTTCCAGACTCATTCTATGAGGCCAGCATTACCTTGATCCCCACACCAGACAAAGACCCCAACAAAAAGGAGAATTTCACACAGATATCCCTGATGAATATGGATTCCGAAATTCTCAACAAAATCCTAGCTAGTAGGATCCAACAATACATTAAAAGGATCATCCACCACGACCAACTGGGATTTATCCCCAGGATGCAAGGGTAGTTCAACATTCACAAATCAATGTGATAGAACACATTAATAAGAGGAGAAGAACCATATGGTCCTCTCAATTGATGCAGAAAAAGCATTTGGCAAAATACAGCATCCTTTCCTAATTAAAACTCTTCAGAGTATAGGGATAGAGGGAACATTCCTCAAGTTCATAAAATCCATCTATGAAAAACCCACAGCAAATATTCTCAATGTGAAAAAGATGAGAGCCTTTCCCTTAAGATCAGGAACACGACAAGGATGCCCACTCTCGCCACTATTGTTCAACATAGTACTAGAAGTCCTAGCAACAGCAATCAGACAACAAAAAGAAATAAAATATATTCAAATTGGCGAAGAAGTCAAACTCTTTCTCTTTGCATATGACATGATACTTTATGTGGGAAATCCAAAAGACTCCACCCCCAAATTACTAGAACTCATACAGCAATTCAGTAATGTGGCAGGATACAAAATCAATGCACAGATATCATTGCTTTCTTATACACTAACAATGCAACTGTAGAAAGAGAAATTAAAGAATCAATTCCATTTACAATAGCACCAAAAACCATAATATACCTCGGAGTAAACCTAACCAAAGAGGTAAAGGATCTATACTCTAGGAACTACAGAACACTCATTAAAGAAATTGAAGAAGCCACAAAAAGATGGAAAAGCATTCCATGCTCCTGGATTGGAAGAATAAACATTGTTAAAATGTCTAAGCTGCCCAGAGCAATCTATACCTTCAATGCCATCCCGATCAAAATTCCAATGACATTTTTCAAAGTGCTGGAACAAACAATCCTAAAATATGTATGGAATCAGAAAAGACCCCAAATCGCTAAGGAAATGTTGTAAAAGAAAAACAAAGCTGGGGGCATCACATTGCCTGATTTCAAGCTATATTACAAGGCCATGATCACCAAGACAGCATGGTACTGGCACAAAAATTGGCATGTAGACCAATGGATCAGAACAGGGAGCCCAGATACGGACCCTGAACTCTATGGTCAAATAATATTCGACAAAGCAGGAAAAAATATGCAATGGAAAGAAGACAGTCTCTTCAAAAAAAAGTGCTTGGAAAATTGGACAGCTATATACAGAAGAATGAAACTCGACCATTCTCTAACACCATACACAAAGATAAAATCAAAATGGATGAAAGACCTCAGTGTGTGATAAGAATCCATCAAAATTCTAGGGGAGAGCATTGGCAATAACCTCTTTGACATTGGCCACAGCAACTTCTTTCAAGATATATCTCCAAAGGCAAGTGAAACAAAACCCAAAATGAACTTTTGGGACTTGATCAAGATAAAAATTTCTGCGCAGCAAATGAAACAGTCAACAAAACAAAGAGGCAACCCACAGAATGGGAGAAGATATTTGCAAATGATACTACAGATAAAGGGCTGATATCCAAGATCTATAAAGAACTTCTCAAACTCAACAGCCAAAAAACAAATAATCAAGTCAAAAAATGGGCAGAAGACATGAACAGACACTTCTCCCAAAAGAAGACATGCAAATGGCTAACAGACACATGAAAAAATGTTCATCATCATTAGCCATCAGGGAAATTCAAATCAAAACCATATTGAGACACCACCTTACACCAGTTAGAATGGCAAAAATTGACAATGCAAGAAACAACAAATGTTGGAGAGGTTGTGGAGAAAGGGGAACCCTCTTACACAGTTGTTGGGAATGCAAGTTGGTACAGCCACCTTGGAAAACAGTGTGGAGCTTCCTCAAAAAGTTAAAAATAGACCCACCCTATGACCCAGCAATTGCACTACTGGATATTTACCCCAGAGACACAGATGTAGTGAAAAGAAGGGCCATATGCACCCCAATTTTCATAGCAGCAATGTCCACAATAGCCAAACTGTGGAAAGAGCAGAGATGCCCTTCAACAGATGAATGGATAAAGAAGATGTGGTCCATATGTACAATGGAATATTACTCAGCCTTCAGAAATAATGAATACCCAACTTTTACATCAACATGGATGGGACTGGAGGAGATTATGCTAAGTGAAATAAGTCAAGCAGAGAAAGTCAATTATCATATGGTTTCACTTATTTGTGGAACATAAGGAATAGTATGGAGAATATTAGGAGAAGGAAGGGAAAAATGAAAGCGGGGAAATCAGAGGGGGAGACAAACCATGAGAGAGTATGGACTCTGAGAAACAAACTGAGGATTTTAGAGGGAGGGGAGTGAGGAGATGGGTTAAGCCGGTGATGGGGATTAATGAGGGCACGTACTGCATGGAGCACTGAGTGTTATATGAAAACAATGAATCATGGATCACTACATCAAAAACTAATGATGTCCTGTATGTTGACTAACATAACATAATAAAATAAAATAAGATTTAAAAATAAATAAATAAAATAAAATGGTCTCCAAGCATAGTGCTGAGGACCTGTCTAGTGTTCCAAGTGCAAAAATGGCTATGATATGCCTTATGGAGAAAATATGTGTGTTGGGTAGTTTTTGATTGGACATGAGTTAAAGTGCTATGGACCATGCAGTTTAATGTTAATAAATCAACAATATGTATTAAATAAGATGTCTTTAAAAAGAGATGCAAATGAGCTGGGGAAAATAAATATATGAAAAGGAGTAAAGGGCCAACTCTGGAGTATGGGTCTTGGAAACAAACCAGATATTTAAATGAGACCCATGAGAAACTGTGTCCCAGGAAAAAAATTCATAAGTATAAATAGCCTAATTTTTGTAAAGCTTTAAATTTAGCTTTGAACCATTTCAACTCTTTTTGCATCAATATGTTCTTCCCCTACCCTAACTGTATTCAGGGTCTTTACAATTTATCATTAAAATGTCTAGCATTCAAGAAAAATTGCAAAACATGGCAAAAGACATGAACTGAAAATAAAAATGAAATGATAAAAATCAGAAAATATAAACAAACTTGCAGGTGATCCAGATATTAGTTATCAGACACAGGTTACAAATTAATTAATGGAAAGTACATAATGATTACTTTGTAATTTTAAGAAAACTGATGATAAAATTAAGAATTTCATTAGAAAATAGAGTTTTATAAAGATTGTCATCTAGAATTATAGAAATTGTTGAAATACAATTATTAAAATTAAGAATTTAGGGGCACTTGGGAGGCTTAGTAGGTTAGCATCTAACTCTTAGTTTCAGCTCAGGTCATGATCTCATGGGTCGTGGGACTGGGCCCTGAGTCAAGCTCCATACTCAGTGGGGAGTCTGCTTGAAGATTCTCTCCCTCTGCTGCTCCCTCCACTCTCTCTTTCTCCCTCTTTCAATCTCTCACAAATAAATAAATAAATCTTAAAAACAAATTAAGAACTTCATATATGGGTTTAACAATAAACTAGTAGAACAGGGTTAATAAAGTGGAAGGTACACTTGTAGAAAATATGCAGAATAAAACAGACAGAAAAAAGAATTGGAATAAAGAACAAAAAACTATACAAAACACATTAGAAATGGCAAAAAGTTCAAAATTAATGTAAGTGGGATTTCAGAAGAAGAGAAGAGACACATAATTTGAAAAAAAATGACAAGAAATGATGAAATTCATCAAGCCTCAAATTCATGAAGCCAAAGAGATTACAAAAAGTGTAAATACAAAGAAACCATATTTAAGCACATCATAGTAAAATTATTGGAACACTAAAATAAAAAAGAGCATCCAGAGCAGCGTAAATGAAATAAAAAGGATACATGACTTTCAAAGAAGCAAAAATTAGACTGAGAACTGGCTTTATAATAGAAATGATAGAAGAAAGAAAATACCATAGTGACGTGTTTAAAATTCTGAAAGAAAATAACAACCAACATAAAAACTTATAACCAATAATAGCTTCCTTCAAAAATGAAGTCATAATATAAATATTTCAGAAAAACAAAAATAAGAAAATTTCTCACCAGTAGCCCTGCATTAAAGAATTTTCTTTTTCAGGCATAATAAATTGATCTCTATGGACACACTAGAAAAGGAAACAATGAAGAACACTACAAAGGGTAAAAAATGAATAAATCCAAATGAATATCAACTACTTATATTATTAACAATAGTGTTTTTGAAGATTCAAATACATGTGATATTAAAATGGATATTAAAAATAATATATATTATTATCATATAATATTAATAATAATATTAGAGACAAATTACAATTAAAACCACAATGAGATACCCTTACAGCTCATTAGAGTGGCCAAAATGAAAGAAAGAAAGGGAGGGGGGAAGAGAGAATAATATGAGAACAGAAAATCAATAGCAATTATTGGCAAGGATATGGGAATAGTAGGAGTAGATCTTTCATATAATGCTGCTGTGGGTATAAACTGATAATTGGTAATACTAATTTAGAAAACTGTCGGTATTGATCCTGAGCTTATGTATACCCCACAATGTAGAAATCCCACTTCAAGATATAATACCAACAATATGTATGTATGTGTGTGAGTGTATCAGAGGACATATAAAAGAATGTCCAGAGCACTATTCAAAATACCCCAAATTGAGGGGCGCCTGGGTTCAGTCGTTAAGCATCTGCCTTCGGCTCGGGTCATGATCCCAGGGTTCTGGGATCGAGCCCCGCATCGGGCTCCCTGCTCCGCGGGAAGCCTGCTTCTCCCTCTCCCACTCCCCCTGCCTGTGTTCCCTCTCTCGCTGTGTCTCTCTCTGTCAAATAAATAAAATCTTAAAAAAAAAATACCCCAGATTGAAATGATTACCATGAGAAATTTAACCATGCTGGTTAAGTGTCCATCGAGGTTAGAATAGATATAAATGTGTGTGCAGCAATAAATATTTACAAAATACTGTTTCAGAACTAGATAGAGATATCTCCCAAATATAATGAATGTTAAGAGAAAGAATTGAATCACAAAGAGTATATTCCATGTGACATCATTTAAAGGGTATTTTAAGATATATAAAAAGCAAACTAGAGGGTGTGTGGGTGGCTCAGTCAGTGAAGCCTCCGACTCTAGGTTTTGGCGCAGGTCATGATCTCAGTCAGAGTTTTAAGATCAAGCCCAAGAGTCAGGCTGCGCACTCTCTCTCTCTCTCTCTCACAGAGTGCAGAGTCAGCTTGGGATTTTTTCTCCTCCCTCTCCCTCCCCTTCTGCTCCTTCCCCTGCTCGCTTACTCTCTCTCTCTCTAAAATAAATAAATAAAATCTTTTCTAAAAAAAGCAAACTCATCTCTGATGAAGAAGTCAGAATAGTATATATATTTTGGGGAGCATAATGAGAGGGAGAAGGCACATGGGTAGTTTCTGGATATTTGGTAACACACATTGATTTGAGTGATACTGGTGTGTTGAGAGGTAAAATCCATTGATTTGTAAATGTAAGATTTGTGCACTTTTCTTCCTTATACTTAGACATGAAAAGGTTATGTAAAAATACCTATTTCTACTAAGGATTATTTAAAATATATTAGTGTGTACTCAGGAAACTTGTGTTTTAAAGGTAGCTTCTTAACTTATTGTTGAGATTGAGAAATGAATCAGTGTCAATTAGGTTGCTTTTGTTGTTGTTGTTGTTGTTTTACTGCCACTTATGTTTAATTTGTAAAATACAGTATGGTACTATAAAATCACTCATTTTTACTGTTTTAGAATACTTTAACATCTTGCCTGTGACTATATATAACAATACTTGTTTAAGAAACAAATGCCATATTTCATAACAAAATATTTGAAAATCCAAGCAGATACTTCAAAGAAAAAAAATAGTGCAATTACATAATTAACAGTCCTAAAATTCATCATTGATAGCAATGATTGCATTTCTATCTAGTACCTTAATTGGGAGGAACTTAAACCATTTTAGAAAAATAGATGCTGTAAAATAAGAAACTATCTTCATATTGTTCTTGAGACATAAGTAATTTACTTGATAAAATTGTCTTTAACCATTTTGCCCCAGTCTACATTTCAGTTGATGAATCATATTACGACACACAAGAGACAATCATATTTTTTAAAAACCAGATGGTAATTGTCAATTACTAATTGAGAAGTTGCCAGGCCATTGAAGCAAATGAGGCAATGAAATGAAAGGTAGAAATTAAGGAAATAAGGAACAAAGAGAAGGCCCTTTGTGAATTCTAACACCAACAGTTGGAGTCCAGCTACAGATAAACCAAATTTTAAAATATCAGCAATAAGGGAAAAAAATATCAAAAATAAAGGAAAATTGTTTTTTTACCTATTTGCAACTCTTGATCGAACAAGATAAAATCAAATTATTAGCCAGGGAACTAAGTATTGTCCTAGACTATCATTAATTTTAATCATGATCTTACACTATCATTAAATATATTCCAAAAATTATATATTAAAGCAGTTAGTTTTAATTTCCATTGGTCAAAAATAGGCAGTCTATACAACCATGAAAATGGAGTGTGCTGTCTCAGATAGACCTGAGAAGCTATAAAAGTCCAAATGTACTACTGCTGAATTGTTCCTTAATCTACTTACAAACTTATGAACCAGACTGTCACTGTTTCATAGGTGCTGGCAGAAAATACGACGCTACTGGTTCAAAGACAGAACTTTATTACTCATGGCAGAGTAAGCAGGATACTTACTACATTGTTGGTGCTGTGAACAAAACCCTGGAAAATGTATTCTTAACATACTCAACAAGAATGTTCAGGGATGCTCAGGGCCCATTGCCTCTCCCAACAGTCCTCTTGGCTTCCCAAAACATAAAATGTTTAACTCTGTTGTACTGTAATGTGCATTTGATGCATTAATTATTTTCTTTCAACTAGACTATAAAAACATTGAAAGAAGAGTCCACTCGTTTTCGTGACCCTAGCATCTATGGACGTTAAAATAAACTTGGTATTTCCTCTCTTTCTCTATTGCTACATAGTGAATCTCCACAAATTTAGTAGCTTAAAGCAATAACAATTTCATTAACTCATGATTTCTGTGATCAGGATATCAAAAAGGACTTGTCTGAGCAGATCTGGCTCAGAATCTCTCGGAAGGTTGTAGCCAGATGGCTGCCACTGATAGAACTCTAGGAGCTGGGAGATGATGGGGGCTATCTGGGTATTTTTCTCATTCCATGTAGCATCAGGGTTTTTCCATCTGGTCTCCCCTCAGGAGTCACTGCGGTTTTTCACATCATGGTTGTCTCAAAGTACTCACTGTCAGTACTCTAAAGGAGAATGTCCCCCAAAGTAAGACAGAGACATTTTTTTCTCTGTTACTTAGCTTTAGAAGTCATTTCCTCCATGTTCAGTAGCCTACTTAGATACAGGAAGAGAACATAAGACCCCTCATAGAATGGCAGGAATATCAAGATTACATTTTCAAAAGAGAAAATATCGTGGCCATGCTTGAAAAATACAAATTGTCATATTGTTTTAGACATTATTGTTAAAAAATAAATAAAAGAAAGGAAAGGAGGTGTGATATTGTCATTCAAATGAAGAAATAAATATTTGTTTTTCTTCCCCATTTCTGGCACAGAGTTCCTAAAACCCTTTGAATTTCTTCAGTAATAAAGGTTTCTAAATATTCATAACAAATCCCTTTCACCACACCTATTATGTTAATGAGGTGACTTTTGGAAAATACCTAAGAATGGGGGCTGTTTGCCAAGGGAATTAACAAGGTGATGAGCTTTCAGTCCTACCTCCTGACCTCCAGTGAGGGAAGAGGGCCTGGAGGCTGAACTGATGACCAATGGCCAATGATTTAATCAATCATGCCTAGGTAACAAAGCCTGTGTTAAAACTTAAAAGGATGGGCTTTGGAGAGCTTAGAGTTTTGTGAAACAGAATGATTCCACGTGCCTCCATGCTGGGCCCAAACTCCATAGAGACAGAAACTCCTTTGTTCGGTACCTCTTCATCTGTCTGTTGATTCCTATCCTTTAATATCCTTCATAATAACCAATAATCTAGAGAGCAAACTCGTCTCCTGAGTCCTGTGAGCTGTTCTAGCGTATTACTAAAACCCAAGGAAGGGGTCGTGGGAACCTCTGATTTAGAGCGATTTGTTCAGAAGCATGGGTGACAACCTGGACTGGTGACTGGCATGTGAAGTAGAGGGTAGTCTTGTGGGACCAAGACCTTAATCTGTTGAACGTGATGCTTTGTCTGGGGAGCGGGTAGTGTCAGAATTGAGCTGAACTGTAGGACATCTAGCTGGTGTCCTACCCAGAGAATTCCTACCAAGAGAATTGCATGGTGGCACACAGGAAATTCCCCCCACCTTAATGTATTAGAATAATTGGGTGCAGAACTTTCAAAAGAAAAGGAGAGGTAATAGAGAGAGAGAAGGAAGGAAGAAAGGACAACAGTACAACTTAAAGATCACAGAAATATAATTATAGTGACAAGGCAAAACTATATTGTGGATGCATACATTTCATCATTTTATTCATGTGTTAGTACAATTGTCAATTAAGTTTATATCAAATGAAGGAACTAATGGATGAATAAAAGATTGAAAAAATTTTGAAATATGATTGAATGGTTTAAAAATAAAAATAAAATAGGAATCTCCTAATTCTAAAATAAATTCATACATTTTAATGTTGTTTTACATTTTCTTTCAGCCATTAGTAACATAGTATTATTTCCTTCTTACCAAACAAACACTAACTAGGAGTTTGAATAAAACAAAAAAGGCTGTTTTTTTAGGAGCACCGATATAAATGAATGAATGAGTGAAAGATGGAAAGAATAAATGAATGAACTATATAATTAAATAGATGGGTACACACAATTTTTAATTTCAATTGGTTAACAGGTTAGGCTTTTCTCCCACACTAGGATGGATTTTAGTTGCTTTTATTTCTGAACAAGGGGGTTTGTGGATTTTCAAATACATTTTTTGAGTCCTTGAAAAATATCAGAGCTATACCTTAAAATAGATACTGTCTATGTCTTATATCATTGTTGTCAGTGGGCTTTTTATTACTTTTCTTTTGACCTTGGCATCATTTCCTGAGAAGTTTCTACTGTTGTAGGCTGATAGGCAATTTACTTACATGTAATGTGACTCTTCCACTTGGCCCTATAATCGTCAACTTTTTTGAATGCTACCAAGAACTTCCCAAGTGGGTGTGAGTGACAGGCCTGCTGATAATGGAGGTCATGCCATGTGGAGATGAGGTGTTCTGGCTTTGCAGTCCTTGATGCAGCTTCTGCCTATCAATTGTTCCTTCTGCCTTTATTGCTACGGGGGGGGGGGCACCCTGTGTATATAAGGAGATAATAACATTATCTTAGAGTATATCATGACAATATATTATGTTACAATTATGTCCATTTTTCAAGCTTGTTCCTTTCCCTATGAAAGCAATTTCAATGCATTTAATCAGTTCTTCAGATAGCATATTATCTTTTTAATATCTAATCAGAGAATGGTATTCTTTTATAGAAATAATATTTAGTTTTATAAAATAACATTTTTCACCTTCCTCTAGAAGTCATTTTCATATTCCTTATATTCCCAGATGTGATAATAATTAGAAATATTCTGATTTAGGTGTTCCTTCTTAAATGGACTTTTGCTTTAAGTTGTATCTATGTATCACTATGTGATTCTTAAGGCAGTACTCTTTATTTAGAAAGTAAACACAATACTAATTTGACATCCTTGACAGCAGTGACTCTCTCAGTATTTCTCTCTCCACCATCTGTTTTTTTCTGAACTGACCTTCTTTATTCCCAGAAGTTATCATGTTATTTTCTGCATGAAGACATTCAAGAGGTCCTTCCTTTTTTCTGGAAAAATTCTTACTCCCTTGACCCCCTGTGGTACCTAAAATACTCCTTCCTCGATATGCTTGTTCTCTTCCTAAACATCATTTCTCTGAAAACTGACATTCCTAGCTGTATATTAGGTTCCTATTCCATGATTCCATAGAAATTCAAACCTCGTCCGCTGTCTTTGTCTCTTTCCACCAACACTTCTTTAATTGACTATCTAGCCTGCTAGACTATAACCTTAGTGGGGACAGAGACCATTTGGCTCATTACCACAGTGCCTAGCCCATTGCAAGTGCTCATAAAGAATACGTGAAAACATTTGAACTCAGTCTTAATCCCACTTCCTAGACTGTATCAACATTTTGAAAAAGTTCTCTCTGAGAAAGAAGAAAAAGAGAGGAGTTGAGGAATTACAAAGTGAAAATGTAAAAAAAAAAAAAGATGTCAGAAGGGGAAGGGAAGGTAGAAATGAGAAATGCTCAGGGAAGGAGAGTTAAGACAAGTATGCAGTGGTCTGTTCTCTAGAAAAAAAAAAAAAAAGCTAAAATAGGAGTGACTGAAAGGACTGTTCAGTTTCTAACAATAGATCTGTACTTAAAAATACTAATACCAAAGATATTTAATACATATACTCTTTACATTTTGCAAAGTGCTCTCACACATACTAATTTGTCCTTATACAAACCATATGAATGAGTTTCATATTTGTACCCATGTGAGAAGTGCAGAGGTGAGAGAGTGAGTCTGTGTTGTGTAAATGGAGGCCTTGGTCCTTGGACTCTCTATAAGAGTTAGGTGGGGGGTCTGTGCTCCAATGTAAGAAGCACAAACAGTTTATTAAAGTGAAAGTACACTTTTTAAAGGTTTATTTATTTATTTATTTGACACAGAGAGAGAGAGAGCACAAGGAGGCAGAGGGAGAGGGGGAAGCAGGCTCCCCACTGAGAAGAGCAGAGAGCCCAAGTGGGGGCTCCATCCCAGGACCCTGGCATGATGACTCCAGCATAAGTCAGACGTTTAACTGACTGAGCCACCCAGGTGTCCCTGAAAGTACACTCTCAAAGTTGGAGACCCAGCACGTTCTGTGAGGTAGAACCTGCCCCTAGATTATTCTGGAATTGGATATTATTGGGTCTCTCTGGGCTGGGAGGAGCTCTGAATAGTGGGGTGGTCTCTAATGGAGGCTGTTTCCAACCGTTTGGAAAACTCCTCCCACAAGTTGGGAGGAGGAGTTTTGACCTTACCAGTTTGTGCTAGAAGGGTCCTGGCAGGCTTTCTGAATCCGCGGGGGCTATTCCCACAATGCAAATGTATTATAACGCGTCTAGGAGTTACCTCGGGCCAGAGGGGTAAGAGGACAGCGCATGCTCTGCACTTGCGGCTCTCGATGCGTTCTTGATCTGTCAGCCCCAAGACTCGGAAGCCACAAGTCAAGATGTTGAGCCCCCAGGGTTATAATGTGTGACTCTTTTTTATCAGTGTTCTTGCTTCCCGCTCCTGTCTCTCTCATTCCCCTCCAAGGACTTGGGACTCTGCCTCCGGGCATTTGTTACATTGCTCCTGTCTAGCTTCTACCTAACATAAGTACAAAAGGTGTCTTTGAAAGTGCCCCGTGCTTGTGGAAGACCATTCCTGGTTATCTCCTGAGTCCGTTCTCTCTTGCCCGTCAGCATTTCCCCCTGCTTTGCTTGGCTATTTACCCTGTTTCTAATAGAAGTTTCAAATAGCTTCCACATATCTCTTCACTTGCTTTCTCGGCCACTCCGTATCTACCAAAGTGGTACCAGGGTGTTCTTCTAAAATTTAAAATTTATCATTTCACCCAGCTTTAAATCTTTCTGTGGCTTCCCATCACACTCAGGTAAAGGTTGAGTATAATTTGTTGCCTGTCTTATTTATATTCCTTTTTCCATTATGCCTCCCTCTTCTTCCAACACTTTTTGATTATTTATAGATGCTTGAGAATGACCTTCTCTCATACTCCTCTGGGCCTTTATACAAGTTTCTGCTGTCTAGTATGACTTTCTCCCACAATCTGCACTTGGTTAAATGCCACTTATGCTCAAACAAGCAGTTCAAGTGTCATCTCAGCTCAGGAGTCTTTCATAATCCCTTTAACTGAATGAGTTCCCTTTCTTCTTTAGTTTTCCAAAATATGTCCATTATATCCTGCATTATATTTTTGCTTCTTATTGCAATACTCCACTCCTATACTACACACCTTTACTGAGGGCACAGGCATTTCTCTGACCATATACATATTCTGAGTACTTAAATCTCCACCTGGTTTAGCATATGTGTCACAGAATATGGGCTGGACAACTGGTTTTAATCCAGGTTCTCTAGGTTGCAAATGATAAAAATCTATTTCAATGTTGCTTAAGCAAAAGCTAGCTCTTTAAGAAGTGAATTTAAATGTTCAATAGAATCCAAGTAAAAGTTGAACAAATAGGAACTTGGTAAGCCATTTTTCATTTGTGTCTGTTTCCCCCCCCTCCTTTTTTCCCTTTACTTCTGGGGTTTTAATGTTCAGAGGGCATATGTCCACTGCAAAGCTCCCAGTTTACATGCCTTCACTGGTACTGACAGTAATTTATTTCCTTTTCTGAATTCCAATTCCAAATTCTCATGGAAATAGTTACTATAAAAATTACATAGAGATTAAACCATTTGTCACATGGCCATTCTTTGGTCAATTGCTGGTGTTCAGATAAATTCAAGTAGAATTACTCAGAATCATTCCTGTTTGCTACAACAGCTCTCTTAGAGCAAAAGGATTATTATAAACTTAGTAAATAACTTCACTTTGGTCACTAGATTTCTCTTCTCCGCACTCTCCCTTTTTGGAGGTGTTCTTTTGGTTCTTTTATTGTTTGCTAGATCCTTCTTCAAGTATTATTCTCAGATAGAGTGAGTGACCTATTTTCTTTGTTTATACACAAGTGAACTTCTTTCACTTTGTTAAATGAATGACATCATTGTTTCAGGTAGGATTCTGTGGGGCAGCTCATTTCTTTTGGTAGCAGTAAATATTATTTGCCGTCTTTGGGTTCCAATGTTGGTGAAAAGCAGCCACATTCACTTATGAAGTAGCTTGTTTTTTCTGAGTGAGAGATTTTAAAATTTTCTTTTAATTTTTGAATTTCTCATAGTTCGTGCTGTTTTGTCATCAATTCTACTCAGCATAAGGGCATCATTTGCATATTCAGATCTTTATTTATCTTGGGGATATTATTTTCCTTTTGGTGAAATAATTATTGTCTCATTTCCATTCATTTCTTTTTCTCCTCCTGTTGTCTGTGTATTTCCTGGATTTATCTGTCACTTCTCTTATTTTTTTCTCCACAATTCTCAATCCTCATGTCTTTGATTTTACTTCCCCTGTGTTTGTAATTATTGTTTCTACTTAATATCCAAAGTCTCTGATTTAGGCCTCAACAATAATTATTCTCCACTAGCTACCACATATTTTTGTGGGAAAATTACATTTTTACATAATATATAAAGATTATAATTTGTGTTTAACTAAATGGAATTTTTATGATACATACTTTTTTTGCATCTTGCTTTTCTCACTTAGTATTTCCATATGGAAAATGTTAGAAACTTTAGGAGTCATCAGTAGGTGTTTCTGTGTTTTTGTTTAGGTTGCATAAAATACCTTGATTTAAGTCTACCTCAGTCTGTTGAACTATTTGCCTGGCATGAGCATTTATTTCTCAACTTCGGTTCATTCCTTTTAAATAGGAAAGTGTCTGGGTATATTTTGGAATGGTTTTGAAGTGGGCCAAAGATTTCTGTGGAATATATTATTAGGCAGTTAAAACATACTTAAATGGACATGTGCAAATGTTCTCGCTGCCTTTATATTTGTCCCAAACTGACCGTATCAAAATGATTGTTTTTATGGATAGAGTGAAAACACCATCCCCAAATCAAGAAGAAGAAGAAAAAAAAAAGGTCAGGGATAAATCAGAATTAAATCAGTTAAATGTGTAGTGGAGAACAAACGAAACAGCCCAGAAAATTAACCTCAGGAAAAAGAAAAAAGAGTCAATGAACATCAAAGTTAATACATGGGAATCATGACTAAAATCACAAGCCATTCATAATCAAGAGCCCACAAAACAAAAGGACAAATTTGTCTAATGCCTCAGTTTATATGTTCTTGAAGAGAATTACTAAATATATTTATCGGGATTAATTGTGGGCTCTGCACCCCTTCATTCTTATTCTTAAAGTGGTCAGATGCCAGACAAATGCAAGTAATAATTGACTTAAGTATTCAATTTTCTGTTCAGCTTTAATTATTACATTGCAATTTTTATTAAATTTGACTAGAGGCTTTGTCAGTGTCAAACATAAATAGGAGAAAGAGAAAATTTTAGGCAATTTAAGAAAAGAATCTACATTAAAATTCACAATTCATTCTGTGCATAAGAAATAATTACTGTGCCTTTTTCTTTTAATAGGTTGAAATGAATATCTTTGAGAAGTGGAAAATAATATCAAGTGCATCCTGTTGCATCCTGTTATATATAATATGATAACTAATCTTTGCAGCTTTTTTTCTTTTAGATTTCATTCCCAGTTGAGCTAGAATAGAATAAAAAATCCTTTTGTAAATTTCATTTTATCGGTTGGAAGATGAATTTACATTTTGGATTGAATTCAGTTAAAGATTCTATGCATTCCAATTTTTGTCCATCAAGACTGCATTGATACATGTGCACATATATTTGCATGCTAATGTCAGATGTTTATCATTCCATTTTTTATATGTATATTGAGTGTAGTTTAGTGTATTTTTTAATGTACTAAGCTCATTTCATGTAATTCAGTTTTATGCAATCTTGGCTTTCATGCAATGTTGAAAATGAAATAA
Source organism: Callorhinus ursinus (assembly GCF_003265705.2). NCBI lineage: Eukaryota > Metazoa > Chordata > Mammalia > Carnivora > Otariidae > Callorhinus > Callorhinus ursinus. Next base: position 111,597,912 of record NW_027397066.1, on the reverse strand, counting down.
AAATAAGAACTTGTCCTTCCTAATTGAGTATCAGCCAGAAGAATTATAGGTATCTTTGTTAGTGAATGTGGGTGTGACTAAAAAATGAATGACGTTTGCTAATACAACAGGGATTATATCTATGGCCCATAGGTCAAATCATGCTGGCTGCCTATTAACATATGCCCTGAAAGCTATTGTTTTCACATGTGTAAAAAAAAATGAGAAGAATATTATTTCAACACGTAAAAATTATTTGAACTATAAATTTCAGTGTTCATAAAGATTTATTGGACTACAGCCACAGTCATTTATTTTTTCTTTGGTTTCTTCCATGGTACACAGAATTGAGTAGTTACCACGAAGAATGTATGGCTTGCAAACACACAAATTGTTACTATCTGGTCCTTTACAGGAAGAGTTTGCTGACCCTTGTGATACAGCATACACTTTTTGTAACTAAAATTATATTTAATTTATAAATATAAATTATATTTAAGATATAGTTTTCATTTGAGGATCTATTGCTAACTATTAGCCATGTCTTACATGTCTCTCTTTTTCTCAATATGAATTTTGAAATGGCTAGATGAAGACAAATTATATGTACAACAAATGTAGATTTTCAAAGCAAATTATATATATATATAAATATAATATATATATATATAATATGTATATATAAATATAATAAACTAAACTGGAATTTTTTTAAAACAATGTATATTGATTATTAACTTGTGACCTTAATAGAACCTGACTAATAATGCTGGAATCAATCCATTTTCAAGTGAGAAAATGTTTATTCCATGCATATCATATTCAGGACATAGAAAAAGCTGTGGAGAATAAAAGAATGAGTAAGACACAGCTCCTGCCACAAAGTAGAAAAATTCTAGTAAAAAAGATTGGATAGTGTGATTAATAAACATAATACAAAAATCAAAATAAGAAATATATTTAAGAAAACATCAGTACTGGGGAATTCAGAGCCTGTTTCTCTATGTTTTGTGGGCTTTAGAACATATGCTTCCGATGAACAGCTTCTGTATAAGCAAAAGAATAAAAAAGCACCTTTCTGACTTATATTTCAAAAAAAAATATTACCCAGGGGGTCATATAGTTTTTATTGAAATAAGAGATTTTAAGAATTTATATCTATAGTGACGTTTGCAAATACCCAATTTTATATACAATAAATAACTGAATCTTCACTTCTGCCTTCTCCCTAAAGACTTATGTAGAAAATGGTATCACAAAGGAAGAAAGCATACTTTTTTGTGTGCATATGGGCAAGAAATACTTTTCTAACACATCTGTACAAAAACTGGATCTTAAAATAATTAGGGTGAATGTATTTCCCTACTTTCCTAGGAAGGCCTTTGTTAATTCAACTAAACTATGTAAAGCTCCACTCTGCCTCTCAAAAGTGTCCTGGTTTGGGTGGCTAATTATATATTCACCTAAATTATTAGAGTAACACTTTGAATAAAGGACAATGGATGGTTTTAATGCTGGAAATGTATTGTTAATACCACATTTTAATTGCTATTTTCAATTTTTGGTGGACTTTTATTTAGTTGTTTAAAAAGGAAACAATTATAGTACAATAAGGCTTCCTTATTCTTGACATTTCCTTGTGAAAGTAGGAGAAGCTTTTCAACTTTCTTAAAATATGAGGCAATATAATACAAAATTAGAAGTATTACTAGTCTTATTTTGACTTCTGCCACATAATTTTTACTTATTTAAAGTATATATATGTCATTTTTGTAATAGCCATAATGTGATATCACAGTCATGAGACTAGAGACATATATGTTGTCCTGCATGTGATTATGTACTTCTTCTTGTGTTTCGTAAATTAGGGACATAAGAAAATATGGACAGGAATAACATCATTTCCCTGTTTTTCTTTTTTCTTTTCATTTTTTTTGAGGGAGAGAGGGGGAGAAGGAGAGAAAGACAGAATCTTAAGCAGACTCCATGCCCAGTGCAGAGCCCCACCTGAAGCTCAATAGCACAACCCTGAGATCATGACCTGAGCCAAAATCAGGAGTTCTTCACTTAACCTACTGAGCCACCCAGGCGGCCCACACTTCCCTGTTTTTCCAATTAAAATTAGATAAATTCTTATTTACTTTTTAAATTCTGGAAGTATATATGAAAATGGCTTTTATTTTATTATTTCAAACAGCTGAATTGGTCTCTTAAGCTTTAATAGAATAAATCTCTGAATCACATCTCTTAAAATTGCATGATTACAAAAGTAGGTATAATAAAATGCATTTGGATATATATGAAATTCAGAAAGCATTAGGGGCTATATGTAGATGCAAAACATTTAATATTTAATGTTAGGAATATTTAAAATACAAGATGAAGCAACAAATCTTATTAATTGACTATCCAGAATTGAGAATCCATAATAATGTATCAAATTATGAGGTTTTAATAAAGAGATACTCGAATCCAGACTATGTTATTTAAAAATGAAATCACCTTGAGTAAGTTATTGATTAATTAGAGGTTTTGTTTCCTCATCCCTGAAAATGGAGGTGCTATCAACTGAAGAAGACTGTTGTAACAAAATAATGTAGAAAAATGCGTGGCAAACAGAAGGTGTTCAGTCAGACTAATGATCTTGCCTTTTCATCTTGTTTGAAATAGAAATGCCTACACTTTAATGTGTACTGTATATCCACTTTTTACCTGGCATTTTATAGAAATGCTCCCATTATTTCCTTTAATTAAACCAGCTTGAACTAAATCGAGAGTTAATATTTTATTACCTATGAAAGGGTTTATTAAGCATATTAATAAGGTAAATGTAACATTAGGATTCTTATATCAGTGAAGACAATATTAAAATATTAATTGTAGTATCTAAGTTTGGAAGGGTCCTTAGAGATCAAGTATCTACCTACTTTATAGATGAATAATGATAAAATGATTTTTCCAAAATCATTTTGTTAAATTATTCTTATGTTTATGAATTTTGCATTTATAGTAGGCAGATCTTTTTAACTCTGTGAGATTAAAAGGAAATAAATAGAAAAAATAAGTTGGAAGCTCAGTGAAACTGAAACAAAGGTACAGTATTTGGTGTGTTTTTAAAAAGTTAAGTCACAAAATAAATGTTATTATCAATGATAGGTTTCCCTACTAAGTAAATTCTCCACTTAGTTTAGTAAACTAAGCTGTTCACTTACTTGTAAAAGCGGCGTTAAATATTTGCCAACACTCTGACTATTATATAAATGGGTTAAAGATGGACACTGTATATTGGTCCCATATTGTTTACTTCTTCAAGGCAGACTGAAACTATCAGCTCATAAACCCAAACTCAAATGTTTACACATCCAGTTGCTTTAAATATAGCTAAAATAAGCAGGTGTTTACACATTAAATCCTTCCTACTTTGCAAGCCTCACAAACTACACCCAACACCTGCTGGTCATAGAGAAAACAGACCCTGGGACCAAGAAATCCTGCATGCCACTGCTGCCCTCTCAGACTCAGAAGGTCTTCACTGTGCTACTAAGCAACATCATCAGGACATGTAAACTCCCTGTGTGATCCCTTGCCCATCCAATTCCCAGAGCTCCTGTCCTGCTTTCTTCCCCTTCCGGCTGGTTGTGGCTCACGTTGTTGCCTCCAGAAGGTCACAGGCTGTCAGGGATTGACCCTCACATGCAGCCTCTCAGAGCTGCCTCCAAAGAAAGCTCATGATGTGCTCTGGCTATCTTTTACCCTGATCAGCCCTAAATTCCTTTAACTCACTACAAATTTAAAAAAAAACAAAAAACTTTAGTGCTTGGGAATATTTTTCAAACATATTAGTGGGATAAAATAGTAATTATTGGTACATAGTAATTACCTGGTACATATTGAGTAGTTACTGTGTTCCATGTATGTCTTACTTCATTTAATTGTTTTAACAACAATCTGATGTTATACGTGTGATCTTATTTTTCTCCTATTTTATAGATGAATAAACTGAGATTTATAAAAACTTTGAAAAAAAACACACAGATCTTTTCATTCATTGGATTAATAAAATGTTTAAAAAGTAAATGATATTTGTAGATCACATCTCCCCCACCCCTGTTTCTGTGAACCAAAAACTCTCTTGAAATTATTCAAATTTGGGACACCTGGGTGGCTTAGATGTTTAAGTGTCTGCTTTCGGCTCAGGTCATGATCTCAGGGTCCTGAGATCAAGCCCCGCATCGGGCTGCCTGCTTGGCGAGAGCCTGCTTCTCCCTCTCCCTCTACTCTTCCCCCTGCTTGTGCTCTCTCACTCTCTCTGTCAAATAAATTAAAAATAAATCTTAAAAAAATTACTCAGATTTATTGTAAAAATGAAAGAAAAAAAATCTGTTCTGATGCAACTGGTTTAGGTAACCAACAATGTACTTGTCTCATAAACAGTACTCTGAGGATTCAGAGCAACAACCCGTAACATGTACTATACATAACGTGTATCCCATAACATTTCTTACACAATCATTCTTTTTTTTTTTTTTTTTTTAAAGAGAGAGAGAGAGAGAGAGAGAGTTGGGAGGAGGGGCAGAGTGCAGAGCCTGACATGGGGCTTAATCTCGTGGCCCTGAGATCATGACCTGAGCTGAAATCAAGAGTCAGATGCTTAACTGACTAAGCCGCCCAGGCACCCCACTTATATAATCATTCTTAACCCTATCACAAATGCATTTGGTACATTTGAAGACTGTAGAATTGAGAAATTCTATGATTAGGAAAAGGAGGAACTTGCCCCCTTAAGCCCCTGAATAAATCTTGCACTTTTTGAGTATCAGAAAGAATCAGATTGAAAAAAGTCACACAAATTCCTTCTTATTGAAGAAGCCTCACCATGCATGTTACCTCCTTCAGAAATCATCCTTAAAGCACTTTCTCACTCCTTAAATTCCTTTCTTGTGTTTCCCATTGATTATAGCAGTTATTAAACATTTCTAAATTATCTATTTTTCAGCTTTTATCTCTCACTAATTGTTACATTCAATAAAGTTAATGGTCATGTTTTTTATCTTATTGTTCTCATGATCTGTTACATTTCCTTTTATTGTTTCTGGCATAGAATACTCCATCTTTCTTTCTTTCTTTCTTTCTTTCTTTCTTTCTTTCTTTCTTTCTTCTTTCAAGGAACTGATTTTCTTCATTTGTTCCTTTTCACAACTAAATTGAATTTAACTCATTAGAATAATTCTATACAAATATTCAATTGCCAGACAACTGGGAAACATGCTGATCATAGTGAGATTGGATATGTGGGGTTTATATCAGAACATCCTAAATTTTTAAGAAGATTAAATTCAAATAGAAATTACAGGCTTGTTCAGTCTTAGCTTTCAATGAAGATTTTGGTACCAAGTTATGAGTCATAACAATCATTTCACTATAGGGACATTGAGTTAGTTAAGGAATGTACCTAAAAAAGCAATAGGATAGGAATAATGTGACTTTGGAAGAGAATTGAATCACTAGAACAATTCATAACCAGGGAAATATAAAAAAAAAAAAAAAGAGTAGTTTTTTCTTCTGGATAATTATAGCCATCTCTTGACAAGTCTTTCTGGGTCTGAATAATTTAAAATTCTTTTCATCTTTTCTTTCACAGTTAACTTTTCAAAACCTCGATCACATAATTTCCCTTCTCAATAACTTCTTATGACTCACCATTGATCATAGAGTGAAGTCCCCTAAAGACATTCCATGGCCAACCTTTTGGGCTCTAATTAATTACATTATTTTACCCACTAGACAAGTGTTCAAAAATTGTTATTTCTCTGTACGTTGCTAGTAATGAAGTCTAACCATATCGTAGAAGCAAACAACTCACTTACCCTATTTGGTTTTCAAGATATGTGTGTGTGAAAAACACATAATTTTAAATCTTTTAAAATGTAAATTTAATTTTTAATATCCAAAGACTTATCATTTAAAATATGTCAATATTTGACAAAAAGGAGGTATCTTTGGAATCTAGAATATTTCAGTTTTATTGGCTTGTTATGATTAATCAAGCACATATGCAGAAAATACTTAGCTGTAAAATTTCATATTAAAATAGCTCTTATTTAAAAATTTCATCTTAGGGGTGCCTGGGTAGCTCAGTTGGTAAAGCATCTGACTCTTGATTTTGGCTCAGGTCATGATCTCAGGGCCCAGGGATGGAGCCCCATGTCCAGCTCTGCCCTCAGTGGGGAATCTGCTTAAAGATTTTCTCCCTCTCCCTCTGCCCCTCCCCCTCTCAAAAAAAAATTTTAAATAAATAAATAAAAATTTCATCTTAGGAAATTTTTCACTTGTTTTGAAATAAAGCCATGCATGTTTCAAATGCTTAAAAAATCTATTTCAGGATTCCAAATACTGGACTATTTTATGAAAAACTACTTTATTTGCCTAGAGATATATTTTTAAATTGATGTGTGTATATCTCTGCAAATTGAAAATGTCTTTTTTAATGTTTAAAAAGAAATGTTCCAGAATCTGACAATATTTGCATTTGATTTTAACTAACGACCTAATTTTTTACTCCTGCAGTTATTGTCAGAATAATCCCATCACTGTGATTCACTGATAGAGACCTACTTAATCACACGGTTATATTAATAATTTTTGTTACATTTTATACCTTAGTGATTTTAAGAGGTCAATATTTATCATTCTGTATCTTGTTGGGGAACACTTCTCTGAGAAAAGCTAAAATTTGAATTGATTTCTCAACTTTATTGGACATAAACACACTGGTAATGTATAATTGGTCATGCCTGTCTCCCATTTGCATATACATCTCAGTGTTTTTTGTTTGTTTGTTTTGTTTTGTTTTGTTTTTCTGTACAGTTTGCAAAAAAGAAACCTGAATTTACTGTAGATATTGACAGTTTAGAAATCATTTAATAGATGTTCTAAAATCGTTGAGTTTTAAAGATGTCTGGACACCCTTATATGAGAGAAATGGTTGAAGGAATCAGAGAAGTTTGAACTGAGAAGAGAATAAAGGAGATTTGGTCTTTTTTTTTTTTTCAAATATTTGAGAACCAGGAATTTGGAATAATGTTATATCTTTGATGTGCAGTTACAGATGAACTGTAACCAAATAAGTGCCAACAGAATTGGGAGAGATATCTCAAGGAGGTGCTGAGTTGCGGAGAAACATAATATGGTCCAAAGATGAGAGCTTCCCAAACTTTAATGTGCATAAAATTCACCTTGTCAGGGGCGCCTGGATGGCTCAGTTGGTTAAGCATCTGCCTTTGTCTCAGGTTATGATCCCAGGGTTCTGGGATCCAGCCCAGCGTTGGTTTCCCCAATCAGCGAGGAGTCTGCTTCTCCCTCTCCCTCTGTCCCTCCCCCTGCTCGTGCTGTCTCTCTCTCATGCTCTCTGTCTCAAATAAATAAATAAATAATTAAAAAAAATTCACCTGCTTGTCTTGTTAAAATGAGGACAGTGATTCAGTATGGCTTGGGTGGGACCTCAGATTCTTATTTTTTAACAAGCTCTTAGATGTTATAAATATTCCTATCCCAGAAAGAACACTGAGTAGCAAGACATCAGATAACTACCAAAGAATTACCACCTATGTTCACCTGATGGTAGTCAGGGGGCAGGAAAAGAGGTACGTACAGATTAGCACTCTGTTGATGTCTGCTCAGAAAGAAAGTTTGAGGAGGACAGCTGGAGAGCTTCTAGGGAAGCTTGAGGCTACCTAAAGAAATTCATAATCAGGAGAAACGTAGGGTTTATTTGATTCTGATTGGTGAGATTGCAGGAGAAACTAGGATCCGAGTTCATGAAGGTTATTTTGGGAATAAACTGAAATTGTAGTTTAACTTTGATGCTGATCCAAAGAAGCTAGATATCCAGGCAAATATAGAAAATTGCAGTACCCAAAGCATCTGACTAAATCGAATGAAATGTACAGGTGATCTTGGATAAAAGTCAGGTGGCATCTGTATTAGATGAAAAAAAAAAGTGATCAGAAGGCACCTCAGAAACAAAATGCACCTGACGACAAACGGCAGGATCTAAATTTTGGAGCACCTAACAAAAGTAATTGATTTCTTTCCTCACAACTCACGCATATGGTATTTTGTTTGTTAAATGAATTGCATTTCTACTTGCCTTGATATTAGAACATATTTATTAAAGTCATAGGAACAGTAGAATTACAACCAATATGCAGAAAAAAAACAAAGTAAATTCAGCTCACTATAAGAAATTCCTTTCTTAAAACATAATGTGGGGGTGCCTGGGTTGCTCAGTCGGTTGGCCATCTGACTCTTGGTTTTGGCTCAGGTCATGATCTCAGGGTCATGGTGATGAGATGAAGCCCCACATGGAGCCTCCAGTTGGGCTCCTCACTTAGTGGGAAATCTGCTAGAGATTGTCTCCCTTTACCCCTTCCTCCGGCTCAGGTCATGATCCCAGGGTCCTGGGATCTCTCTATATAAAATAAATAAATAAATCTCTAAGGAAAAAAAACATAATAAGTGTGCTTAATAACAAAATGAACAAAAAAATCATAGTGGATGGCCTTACATTTGGTATATACTGCAGTTTTTGGAAACCATGGAGCCACTCTACCCTTCATGAATATGACAGGGATTCCTGTTTTAAATTTAAAAAAACATGAATTTCAAAATTCTTTTTAAGTTACAATTTTATAATATTAAGTGAAAGTTATGCATTAAGATTTTTGTCATTTTATGACACCCAACTGATTTCCACTCATGCACAGGGCCACCATAGTTCATATAAACTTACATTGAGCATGTCACCCTTTTGTTTTGAAATTTCTACTAGTTCTCTTTCTGACACTAACAAATCATCTGTAAGGGAGGAAAAATAATTTCCCCTCTATTCTTCTAGGTTCTTGGCTCTTTGACTGATTATTCAAATTTTTCCATGATTGGCTATTAAACCTACCTCTGTACAAGTGATGTCCAGGGTGGAAAGCTAAATCTATCCCATCCCTCTTTCCTTGAGGCAGTAGATTTCCAAGATGGTAGTTACAATTATCTGGGTGAATTTTTTAAATATTGTAATTCTCAGGCTACATATCTAGAGATTCTGATTTTGTTGTTCTGGGATGGATGATGGTCATCAGTGGTTTTTAAAAAACCTCCAGGTGATTCTTATGGGCAGGCAAGGAGGCTAATTACTTCTCTAAAAAGCTTGAGAAACAGTTGGGTTTTTTGTTCCACACCTCATTTATGAGCTTCTTAGTTAAGGTAGTGACTTATTGCATCATTACATCATTTTGTTTATTTTTTATGATTATTTTGCTTCATCCTATATAAGAAAAATAAAATATATTTTGAAGAAAATCATATAACATGCTTGGGAACTATTGGCTGGCATAGGAATTATCTTAACAACTTCTATTTAGTTGAAAATGTGTCTGTCGAATTATATGCAGAAGTCTGGATACTTCAAGACATCTTAGGTACAGAAGGATGGCAGGAACAATACAGTTTTTTTTAAGATTTTATTTATTTATTTGAGAGAGAGAGAGAGAGAGTGCTGGGGGAGGATCAAAGGGGGAGGAAGAGGGACAAGGAGACTCTGTACTGAGCATGGAGCCCAATGTGGGGCTTGATCCCAGGACCCTGAGATCATGACTGAGCCAAAACCAAGAGTCAAATGCTTAACTGACTGAGTCACCCAGGTGCCCCTGGAAGAACAGTTTTTTTAAGTGAAATTAGATTTGTGTAGGCTGGATTATTTAAAACAATTTAAACTCAGCTTTTGAGGGTGGATTATTTTTAATTCAATAAAATGAAAAAAAGCTATTCTGGGTGATATGGGAAATAAGACAAAAAAATAATAATAATAATTTCCTTACTGCCTCCAGCCCACTGACAAGTCCTTGAAACAGGTAAAGTGATCTTCTTGTGGGAGCTCTGTTGCCTCGATGTTGACACTTTGCTGATGGGCAAAAGGAAGTCTTAGCTTAACATTATCCTGACCCCCTGCCAGGGTCCTATAAGTCTACTTGAACATATAAACATTCCTTTGGAAACTTCCTCTATCTCTACCCCCCAAGATACATGTTAGGAATCATCTTCCAAGCATATGGCCCACTGATACACATCCAAAGGGTCTCATGACTGAGTTTTTACTAAACTGTAATAAATGACATTTTCCTAATAATAGCTAGCTCCCTCAGGGTCCTGAAAACCTAGCTTCCAAAATTCCTTAGAGACTTACCCTACCCCTAACCTTCTCCCAACTTGAAAACATATAATGGGCCACTCCTCATGACCCCAGTGCGGTTCCCTCTGCCCACAGCTCCTGTGTCCGTGCTTTAATAAAACCACCTTTTTGCACCAAAAGTGTCTCAAGAATTCCTTCTTGGCCGTCAGCTCCGAACTCCAACATTTTCTTGGGTATCAAGTGTTGACATATTCTAAGTTAAAGCATGGATTGAATGAAGCACACATTTTTGTATGTAACTTAAATGCGAATTGAAGGGAAAATCTATTTTTAGCTATGATAGAAGCCTTACCAGATATTTATTTGGAACAGGTTTTATTGGCCTTGTTTCATATTTTATCCACACATATCCTGAATAAATGACACTATTGCAATTCCATCAATCAATCTAAACACTCAAGTAACTGAAAGCTGTCACAAAAGAAGCTATTGCCACTTTTCCTTTTCCTGATTGTTTGGTTGCTAATTCCCAGAGTTGTATAAAAAGAAAAATGTTGCTTATAATCTGAATTGACAGTTTGGGGCTTCATGAGAGTTTTTGGGTTTTTCTGTTTGTTTCAGAAAAGTAGAAAGTAGGATTCCTTTCCTCTTTATAATTTTCCAACTTTTCCCTTTCAAGTAATATATCCATGACAACTTCAAATAAACCCAAGGAAAAAGCTTATTGAAAATAAAAAGTCATCAGGTCGCCTGGGTGGCTCAGTCGGTTAAGCGTCTGCCTTCGGCTGGGGTCGTGATCCCAGGGTTCTGGGATTGAGCCCCGCATCAGGCTCCCTGCTCAGCGGGAAGCCTGCTTCTCCCTCTCCCACTCCCCCTGCTTGTATTCCCTCTCTCGCTGTGTCTCTCTGTGTCAAATAAATAAATAAAATCTTTAAAAAAAAAAAAAAAAAGGAAAGAAAAAGTCACCACTAAGAATTTGTGATGTTTGGAGGCAAAATTTTGGGCAAGATTTTTCTCTTGCAAAGGAAAAACTTCTGGTCTGAACCGTGCTAATTGCCTAAATTCAAAATCTCAGTAGGGTCAAACCTTAATTTACTTTAAATGCAATACTTTGGTACTAAAGTTTACTACAATACAATACTTCAAAATGAAATATGGATATAACATATTAGAAGCACAGTATTTGGCCTTTAAGTTAAATGCTCTGTCCCTTTTATACCTGGACCCCCGATTTTGGATACCAGGAACATATTAACAAATAAGCAGGAATATTAATGTATTTAGCAATGTGACTAATCATATTACAAAATTACTTATATAGGTCTTTATACTTGCAAAATACAGAGATTCCAAGGCTGATTCAATGTTAGCTGCTATTAGTTTTCTAATGTTTCCTTCCAACAACTTTGTTTTTGACAGGACATTTTTCCTTAGACTGCCAAAAGTTTTTTAAAAAAAGGGGGGGAGAATGTACCACTAAAACTGATCTGATCTTTTATGTCTTCATTTGGTTATAAATAAACTCCCAATTAGGCTCTATACATGTTTATTCTTTCCTTAAGTGATTATTTGCTGGAATTTAAATAATGCACAGAGTAAGCCTTTTTTCCAAAATTGTAAAGGACTTTCCTTCAGAGAACAATTTCAACTCTAACTTTTTGATCTGATGTTATTATTTATTATTATTATTATTTAGAGATAGAGCGCTCCTGGGAGCGCCTGGGAGGGGCAGAGAGAAAATCTTAAGCAGGCTCCACGTTCAGCACAGAGCTCCGATGCAGGGCTTGATCTCACAACCCTGAGATCCTGACCTAAGCTGAAATCAAGAGTTGAACAGTTAACTGACTAAGCAACCCAGGCGACCCTGATCTGGCATGCTAATCAGCAGTGTCATATTCAGCTTTGTTTCCTGGAAATAGTTCACCTTTAATTGGCCAACTAAATGAGATGAGGTGCTCAGCATGGTACAACCCAGGATAAAATCTGATCTATGTTTGAAGGTACATTGAGAAATAGTAAAAATACTCCTGCTTCTACTTTTTTAGCCCTTTCAAGAAAACAGAGTAAGTACATATACATCTAAGCTGCATTATCATACTCATGCATTCAGTAGATACATTGATTATCTTCCAAAATTATGGCACTTTAGTGGTGGTTACTAAATGACTGAAATCAACCTTTCCTCGTAACACAGGAGATCCAAACAAAATGCAAGGGTTTTGGTTAATCAAATTTCAAATTTAAATAAAGTAAATACTGTGCTATTTCCTTTCTGAATGTTGGTGAGTGTGTACTGGACACTTACAAGTTTTTATAAATTTATAAGAATTCAATTTTCAGAGAACGTGCTGCTTCGACCTCAATTCAATCAGCTTGAATTTGTATTGAAAAGGAAGAGATAGGCTGTAATTAAGAAGTTGTTTGATGCCGTTAAATCAATTCAGGTGCTGATGCTTGGCGTTCCAGCTGCATTATCAAAATGTAGTGTCTGGCTCTTGAATTTTCCAAAGCAGTAAGGGAGATCTCTGAAGGACAACAAAGGAATAGGAAAGTAGCAAGTGCGCTGCTACTGAAACGAATGCAAATGGATCTCCATTCATTTCATTCACAGCAATCTGTCACCTTTTAGTTTCTCTTTCCAGATAGAAATAGGGGATAATGCTGAAAATAGTAATGCATAAGTGGACAGGGCCTGACCATTAAAATGTTTGCCATTTCCAGAATGATGCCTGCAGATGTTACAAAATTGAAACTGGATAGGTGTTAGAATTGCTGCCGGTTTCTATTCATTTGAATGGCAGCAACCCAGAACTCTGTCTTACGGTTTCCTTTGGTGGGGCAATCCATTATCGTTTTTTTCCTTATCTGGGATCAAATAGTATTTTTGTGAGGATGACATCCCTGTGCTAAGCAGCAATAGAACCAATACTATGAGGTTTGAATGTCAAGCTTATTTCCAAATTCAACTCCTTTACAATTGTCGCGTTGACTTAGAAATTGAAATCCCCGTTATGTAATTGATTTTTTAAAGTTTTGAATAGGAAATTTTTCCTTCAAATTAAGCATTGAAAAGACTCATAGGAAATAAAATGTAGCAGAAGTGAAAAATAGGTGGTTTTGCATTGTTAGAATTCTTGAAAGATTGTACGGATGTCAAATAACTAATATGATATTTACATACTATTCTGTGCACGTAATTTTATCAGCAGTGTTTTGTAAATTAGCAAAATTAAGCACAGAAAGGTTAAGTATTTTTTTTTTCCAAAATTCACACACTTGGGTGGCTTGAGATTATGAAACTGTGGTTTTTTTGGAGACAACAGTACCTGGCTTTGAATGTTGCACTTAACATCAAGGCCAAATAAAATAGTCATATTTGTTTTAGAAAGATTTTTTTTTCCTGTAATAAAAGATGGAGTGAGTTCAGTAGGAAAAAAAAAGTACAGAATACTATTTTCGGGCGTATTTTAAAATATTATAGAATATTATGTCCAGGAAACAACTCTTATTGACTCATTTGCAGAGGAAGAACAGATTGTGTATAAATGGCTTCCCTGTTTCTCTCCAACCCCCATTTAGAGCAAATTCCAGAAAGGTTGTTTATACTTGCTGGTTTCAATTTTCCTTTTCTTCTTTTTTAAACCCACTTGAATCAGGCTTTTATCCCTAGACATATGTAAATATTCTTGGCAGGGTTATCAAAAAGCTCCACACTGCCAACTCCAGTGATGAGTTCTCAGTTCCTATTGTATTTGAGTTAGCAGTATTTGACTCAATGGATCACTCTTTCCTTATTCCAACATTTCTTCTCTTGGCCTTTCTGACCTCACAACCTCCTGGGTTTCCTCCAATTACAGCAACCCTCTCTTCTCATTCTCCAGTTTCTCTCAGTTCCCCACCCTCTAAGCAGTTGAGTGGTCTGAGACAATTCCCATGTCCATGCTCTTCTTAGTGGTCCTCTCTCATAACTCTAAATGCCATCTCTATGTTGATGACACCTCAATGTTTCCTAAAATCTTGGTATCTCCCACTAACTCCAGAGTTGATAATTCCATTTGGAGTTCTAAATAAGCAACTCCAACTTAACATGTTTGAAAGCCAAACCAAAATCTTAATTTCTCCCTCCTCCCCACCAAACTTGACGCTGTCTTCCGCATCACAACTGATGGCAACACCATCCTTCTAGACATCCACTCTCTTAACTGGAAATCATCCCCTCCTTCTCTTTTCCTCTCTGTCATCTCAGCAAATCATACTCGTTTTATGCCTGCCCATAAATTTCTGTAATAAACAGTACATTATATTTATATAAAATGGTGCTAGTGTTATGTGACCACGCATATTATCTTGACACTAAGCAAATGTATGTGAAGTTAAATGCAAGTCCCATGGCTAACCCTTCCAAGAAGACTGCTGTTCTTAAACCTCCTTTATAAATAGTATGGAACATGTCAGACTGCTACAAGTATTCAGATCCTCAGAGTTTAATGAATACATATAATTTCTAGGTCTTAAAAAAGAATGAGAAATAGATAACACCATTTAGGATCATTAAATGCATTGCTGAACATCTTCTTATTAGGCAGAAAGCTTAAAAAGAGGTAGAACTATCTGTTACTTTCATCAAGATTGCTGATGACATACCAAGATAGCAAGTCCAAACTAGCTTTTTGGTTAGGAACAATGATACAAAGAGAAACAGAATCAAATGGAAATAAAAGAAGTCATGGTCAGACGGGTTAGGAGGGAAAAATAACATGGGACACAAAACCTCTTAGAATGTAAGCTCTGTCAGAGTTTTCTGCTGTATCTAGAGGCCTAAGAAGGATGCCAGGCACTTGATGGGCATCCAGGTATTTGCTGAATGAATAAATGTTGCAGTGACCTTTTCCAACCCTTGAGCATGCATTTTTACATTTGTCCTAGATTCATTTAGAGGAGCTGAGACAAGAAGCAGAATCCCAACCTGAATTATGAGTAAATAATCTAAAGGGGGACATTTTTAGAAAGTCGATTCTTTCTTTTATTCTTCGTATTATATTCTGATGTATTTGATTGGTCTGCAAAGTGAAAATATTGCAAAAATATTTTCCATTTTGTATTTGTAAGTTATTTCAAAAATATAGCAGCTTCAGAATAAAATCCTTTTTTTCCTTTTGTTTCTCAAGTCTGATGTTCAGCTGTTTAGTGGATGCAAATGAGTTTCTTCTGAGTCTTCTTCTTTCATATCATCTTTTAATCTTAAAAAGTATGTCAAGAATCTTCAAGGTTTTAATTTTAAAGTGTCTTCAAACATCACACACAAACTGAATGTGAGCACTTCCTTGACTAATAGGCAACAATTGCCAAGAGGTATTTTATTTTTTTTCCTTGAAAACTGCTTCTATAGGTTTGGGCAGGTAATCAGATTCTGGTAAGCATTTTCTTCTCAACTAAAAATAACCAAACAATTACAATACATACTACTTGCCTCCAGATTGCTCCCATTGAACAGGATGAGGTGATTTTTCCGCCATCTGACGTTTTAAGCATCCACGGATAATTGCTCCATAGTCTTATATTTAAATGATCTTTAGAAGATAACACTTTCTAAATCTCCTTTCCAGAATGTTATGCAAGTAGCATTTTTACATAATCTGCATAAGAATATAGAGCCTCACTAAAAGTTGCTGGCTACCAAATGTGATGTAAAATGTGTTATTAAAATGTAAGTTCAATTTGGCAAAAATATATTTCATATCTTTTCTTATGGCTTGGCATTTATTTCCTTAGTTTCTAAAAACCTGTTTTCCTAGAGGCTAATTAGGGTCCCTACTCAGAGATATAAGGAAGTATATGAGATGTTTACCAAAAAGTGCCTTAATGACCTCAGGGAAACATTGCAAGTATCTTCGTAGGGTTGATAGAGATATTACTTTGGAAGACGGTGGATATTCTCTTCACATTCTCTGATTTAATAATGAGCCTTTGGAAGTGTGCAATACCCAGAATGAAGCTTGTTATTTGAAAATTAAGTGATAATTGTGTGGAAGGAATGTGCAGGCTACCATGTATTTTGGGGAATGATTTGCCCACTATAGTTTGACCCTTGAATCTGCTTATCTTTATTTAATTGAAAGTTTGAAATTTAAGCTTATGTTGATCTTAAGGCAGAAGTGGTTATCAATCAAAGTAAAATTTTTACAAAATAAATTAGATTTTTTCTACTTCCAAATAAAACCTGTATTGTCCCTCCATACATCACTGTGAGAACCTCACTTCTATGTTTACCCTTCAATCCACTTTGATCTTCTAACTTACTCTGAAGATACTTTTTTTTCAAATTATTTTATTCTATTTGATACTGAGAAGGCAATAAAATCAATAAAATTTGAATAACTCATTTATTTATTCAAAAAGTGTATTGAGTACTATTGGGGAGCACAAATTCTTACCCCTTCAGGGGTCCTTCTAGCCAGACCGAGAATCAAATTGCTATGAGACAAATGAACAGAAAAAAATCAAATTTCATAGTGTACATTTGGCAAATGTCTATACACAGACATGGGAATTCCAAAGGTAGTCAGACAAAATGAAGTATACATGTCTTTCTAAAGTAAGGAGGAGGCAGTGGAGGTCTGGGACTTCAGAGGAAAGGAATGCACTTCACAGGGTGATAAGAAGAATAGATGTTTGGTAATTAGATGTTTGCTCTGTCATATAGATGGATCACCCAGATAAAATTTATCTCTGCCAATAACCCTTATTCTGGGAAAAACCCCCAGTTGAGATTCCTCTATGTAGTTAAGGGAGGGGCAGAAGTTTCTCTTGAACCCACAGGGTCTCAATTGCCTTTAACTGCCTGCACTCAATTCTGTAAAGAAAAGCTTTAGGCCCTGGGGCTACAATAATAAACAGTACCGTCCATATCCCTGGCTTCATGGGGCTGACTAATAATAACTATTGTAAAATAATGTCAATTAATGGTGAATACATTAAAGAAAAATACGTAGAGTAAAATAATAAGGAGTGGCTAGGAATGTTGTCTTAGGGTGATCTGGCAGAAATCTCTGTGGGGAGGGAGTGACATTTTAACAGAATCTTCATTGAAGCTTGGGAGCTAGCCAAGGGTATATCGGGGGGAAGAAAATATCCCCTAGAGGAAAGAGTAAATGTAAAAATCTTGAGATGGGAGTATGCTTAGGTTTTTAAGAAGAGTCAGTGAGGTTGCAGGAGAGATAAAAATGGGAGGCAGTTTGGGCACCTGGGTGGCTCAGTTGGTTAAGTGTCTGCCTTGGCTCAGGTCATGATCTCAGGGTTCTGGGATTGAGCCCTGCATCAGGTTCCCTGCTCAACGGGGAGCCTGCTTCCCCCACTCCTTCTGCCCCTACTCCCCCGCCCAGCTTGTATGCATGCTCTCTCTCTCTCAGATAAATAAATAAAATCTTAAAAAAAAAAAAAAAGGGAGGCGGTAGACAATGAGCCAAACATATAATGCTTTTGTGGCTTAGGATTTTGTAAGGATTTGAATGCTATTGTTAGCTTTAGAGGGATTTTAGAAATGGAAGACTATTATCTCAACTTTGAAATCTACTGAATTGGGGTGCCTGGCTGGCTCAGTCTGTAGAACATGTGACTCTTGATCTTGGGGTTGTGAGTTTGATCTCCAGGTTGGATGTAGAGATTACTTTAAAAAAAATAAAAATCTTGAAAATCACTGATTTGCTGCTCCCCAAATACAGCCGGTTTATTTATTGTTATAACACTTTTCCAACCTTTTCTGGATTAAGTGTAGCCTTTTTTCAACTCTACATATAACACAGAGATAGGCATAATGATGATGATTTGCTGAAAATGTTATATAAGAAGGTAAGGCAAATAAGATAAAATTAACTTTGAAGGGGTGACTCATGGAAAGTGAGAATCTACAAAGATGATGAAGAACTAACTTAGAAGTTGGTGATTTGGATATCAAAGTTATAGTAGGCCAAGGATGCAATATGAGACCACTATCAGTAGGTATAGAGAATATATGCATTGGAGTTATTAAAGAGAATCTGAAGTATATTACAAACTTTAAGATTTCTAACAAAAATTGATTCTAATCTAGCAGTGCCAAACCAGACATGGTTAGGAATGTTCCATCAGCAGGAGCTCTGAGATAGAGACTTTTATAGAGAAAAGGTGGAAGCAAAGTAAGAAAATGGCTGATTGGCCTACAGCTTAAAGCCTTGTTAGCTGTTTGTGATTAGTTTTCCTTAGGTTTCAGTTTTCTAACCTTGAAGTTTTCATAGGCTTAGGTTTTAGTTTGCTTATGTAGAATACCATGACATCAAAGCCTCCTTGTTTAATTAATTTAATAATAATCTATTTCATGTTCTATCTATTATCTGAACATCATTGTTTTATTTTCATGTTATTTTGTGCACAGAATTTTACAAGATCAT
Source organism: Callorhinus ursinus (assembly GCF_003265705.2). Classification (NCBI taxonomy): domain Eukaryota; kingdom Metazoa; phylum Chordata; class Mammalia; order Carnivora; family Otariidae; genus Callorhinus; species Callorhinus ursinus. The sequence continues at coordinate 111,579,324 of NW_027397066.1, read as the reverse complement.
GGAAATAAATAGGTATAAAGATAAACATGCAGATAACATTATTACGAATATTTCAAAGTTTCTTCCAATCTATGGCCACTGTATGATAGAAGAGTGAGTAATTCACTTTATGAAATGGTTTTTCAAGGGGTAACAGAGAACTGTTAAGTTTCTTATACATTCAGAACAATATCATCAGATGGAAGACATCTGGAGTATATTATCAAGCTCTATATTACAGATCTCTCTTAAAATCTGAAGGTAATTAGGCAACAAAGATAAAGAAGTGAAAACATGTTTATTGAAACAAGTTTACCAAGAATATGGATAAAATTGGTAGAACAATCTGTTCTGGAAAAAAAAAGTGTTACCTTGAAATAACAAACTTTAAGAGGTTGTGAATTTTAATGGACTTTTCTTAAATAATGGCTGGTGATTCTAAAACAAAATGCTAACCTCATTTTTCATATATAATTCCCCTGTTTTACCTAGAAGTTTTTGTTTGTTTGTAAAGCTTCATAATTTTTTGTATCCAGGAAATAAAGGAATCTACAGAAGTAAATTAGTGTTCTATTTTCTCATTAAGCAATGTATATTTCATATTTTCCTAATGAGATTAATGGAATCATTTGCCTTCTTGGATATTACTTCAGGATATGCCACTTTAATTTACAGGTAACATTGTTTTTTAAGAAAAATACTGCCTTTAATATCATTTTATTAATAGCAACTTATTCATTAAATGTCTGCTGTGTATTTTTCAGTGATAAAAACATATTTTTTAGTAATGTGGCAAATGGTAAAAAATTTGTTATTATAAGCATAAGGTTGACATATATATTCCTTAGGCTAAGAAAACTATAATGATGTGTTTCTATAGCTGAGTAAAATTTAATCAATGCTCTTTAAAGTAATTTTAAACCATCACTTCAGCTAAAGTGACTTGTACCTCCAGTTGCTATATTATTGAATTCATTGCTCAAAAAAATGGTATAGAATGGATGTTTACAGCTATAGTATCTTTATAGACAAAGGTAAAACCAAACAAAATATTCAACAAAGAGTTTTGATATCAGAGCTTGTTTTACACCCTATAAGTTTGAGTCTGTCTGTGTTATGGAACTGAATCCCCCTTCATTGCATGGGGTGGGGGAGGTACAAGTGTTGGGTCTGTTCATGGGTTTAGGATGCCTTTAATAAGAACATGGAAAAATTTAACTAGTACAGATATAGAAAAAGAAAATATAATACTGAGGCACCTGGGTGGCTGAGTTGGTTAAGTGTCTGCCTTTGCCACAGGTAATGATCTTGGGGTCCTGGAATGGAACACCCTCAATGGTGAGGTGATGACTGGCTCCCTGACTAGCAAGGAGTCTGCTTCTCCCTCTCCCTCTGCCTCTAGCACCCCCCTCCACCACCACTCCCCAGTCCCCGTGTGCATATGTGCACATGCGCTTTCTCCCCCTCTTTTAAATAAATAAAATGTTTTTTAAAAAAGAAAAAAAATAGTAAAAAAATAAAGAAAAGAAGATATTTGTAACATTTCTTCAGGCTTCATAATTCATCAAGGTTTGTTACTTTATAACTATGTTTCCCCAAACTTATTACCAGTAAAATCATTAAAATTAAAATAATATGTGCACTAGTGTCTGGACTGAAACAGAAGCTATTTTTTAGGGATAGAATTCCAAGACATAATATGCACAGTGGCAAATTGAAAGAGGAAAGGAAACCAGTTGGAATCCATGGGCCAGGCTGCAAAAAATTTAAAAAAAACTAAATGTAGTAGAAGGAGCAAGATGGTGGAGAATAGGAGACCTAAATTTCATCTGGTCCTAGGAATTCAGCCAGATAGGGATCAAACCATTCTGAACACCTACGAACTCAACAGGAGCTCAAAGACAAGAATAGCAACAACTTTCTGAACAGAAAAGCGACCACTTTCCAGAAGGTAGGACATGTGAAGAAGTGAATCTGAGGCGATATTCTGGAAGACAGACAGCAGGGGGAGGGAGCCTCGGTCAGCCACTACCAGCAAGTGATAGAGTAGCGGAGCACAAAATTGGAATTTCTAGAAGTCTGCTCAACTGCAGGATGTCGCACATGGTGGCTTAAAAATGGCTAAGTGGGGGGTGGAAACCTCAGTGGGACAGTGTGGTCTCAGCACCCTCGGGTCACAGAAAGACCAGGGGTGCCTGAGTGTGGGAGAGCTCCCAGGTATCTGAGCGGGGAAGCCGGCTGCAGAGACAGAGCTGAGGAGCGGGCTTTCAGCTCTGGGTTGCCATAAACTGTGATCGGCGGCACAGTCAGGCTACTGCTCTTCCAGCAGGGACCCAACAAACAACAGATCCAGGGAGTCTCCCCTTCCTCCCCCAGGAGAAGTGGCGCAGGAGTGCTCCGCAGGGATCTGCTGGGTTTGGAGACTCCATATGGGTTTGTTGCCAGAGATAGAAATGCTCAATCATAGGCTGGGTGAGCACGGAGTGCGTCCAGAGACCAGGGAGACAGGAGTAATTCATTGCTTTTCTCTGGGGGTTCACTGAGGAGTGGGGCCCCGAGTTCTTGGCTCCTCTGTGGCAGAGAGAGGCCGTCATTTTGACTCTCATCCTCCAAAGCTATATGGAAAGCTTGCAGGGAACAAAAGCTCCTGAAAGCAAACAAGCAGATTACTTAGCCCAGCCCCCAGCAAGGGCAGGGCAATTCTGCCTCTGGCAAAGACATCTGAGAACCAAGGCAACAAGCCCCTCCCCCAGAAGATCAGCAAAAACAGCCAGCCAAGACCAAGTTTACCAATCAATGAGAATGGCAGAACACCAGTGCTAGGGGAATACTGCACATAGAATTCATCATTTTTTTCCCATGATTCGTTAGTCTTTCAAAGTTAATTTTTTTAATTTATTTTTCTATTTTTTTTTGAATTTTTCTTTTTCCCTTTTTCAACTAACATCTTATCAAACCCTTTTTTAGAAATCTTTTATATTTTTCATTTTTAGAGTCATATTCTATCCCTACATAGTAGTTAACCTTATTTTTGGTATATATATATAAGTTGTCCTCTCTTTAAAATTTTGGGATACAGTTTCTTCTAAAAGATGAAAATATACCCTAAATCTCTAGTGTATGGCTTTGTTCTAGTCTCCTGCCTGATCGCATTCTCTCCCCCCCTTTTTTAATTTCTATTCTTTCTTTTTTCAACCAACTTCTTATCTTATCAATTCCTTTTATAAAATCTTTTATAATTTTTATCTTTACATATTGCATATTGCATCCCTTCCTCATATTTACCCTTTTTTGTACATATATAAGTTTTTTTTTCCTTTTAAAGTTTGGGAGGCACTTTCTTCTAACAGACCAAAATATGTCCTAAATCTAGTGTGTAGCACTGATCTATGCACCAGCCTGATCATATTTGATCATATTCTTTTTTTTTTCTTTTTTCTTTATTTCCCTTTCTTTTCCCCTGGTTTCAGGTCTCTTCTGATTTGTTTAGTGTATATTCTTCTCGGGATGTTGTTACCTTGTTAGCATTTTGTTCTCTCATTCATCTATTCTCCTCTGGACAAAAAGATAAGACGGAAAATATCACCTCAAAAAAAGAACAAGAGGCGGTACCAACAAAAAGGACATTAGTAAAATGTTGGAACTGGAGTTCAGAAGGATGATTATAAAGATACTAGTTGGGCTTGTAAAAAAGCATGGAAGATATTAGAGACATCCTTTCTGGAGAAATAAAAGAACTAAAATCTACCCAAGTCGAAATCAAAAAGGTTATTAATGAAGTGCAATAAAAAATGGAGGCTCTAACTGCTAGGATAAATGAGGCAGAAGAGAGAATTAGTGACGTAGAAGGCCAAATGATGGAGAATAAAGAAGCTGTGAAAAAGAGAGATAGACAACTACTGGATCATGAGGGCAGAATTCAAAAGATAAGTGACACCATAAGATGAAACAATATTAGAATAATTGGGGTCCCAGAAGAAGAAGAAAGAGAGAGAGGGACAGAAGGTATATTGGAGCAAATGATAGCAGAGCACTTCCTTAATTTGGGAAAGGAAACAGGCATCAAAACCCAGGAGGCATGGAGAACCCCTCTCAAAATCAATAAAAATAGGTCAACACCCCAACAACTAATACTAAAATGTACGAGTCTCAGAGACAAAGAAAAAATCCTGAAAGCAGCTTGGGACAAGAGGTCTGTAACCTATAATAGTAGAAACATTAGATTGGCAGCAGACTTATTCACAAAGACCTGGCAGGCCAGAAAGGACGGCATGATGTATTCAGAGCAATAAACAAGAAAATTATGCAGCCAAGAATACGATATCCAGCTAGGCTGTCATTGAAAATAGAAGGAGAGGTAACAAGCTTCCAGGACAAACAAAAACTAAAAAAAAATTTGCAAACATGAGACAAGTCCTACAAGAAAAATTGAAAGGGGTCCTCTAAGCAAAGAGAGAGCCTAAAAGTAACATAGACCAGAAAGGGACAGAGACAATATACAGTAACAGTCACCTTATAGGCCATACAATGGCACTGAATTCATGTCTTTCAATAGTTACCCTGAATGTAAATGGGCTAAATGCCCCAATCAAAAGACACAGGCTATCAGATTGGATTAAAAAACAAGACCCACCAATATGCTGTCTGCAAGAGACTTATTTTAGACCCAGAGACAACTCCAAATTGAAAGTGAGGGGGTGGAAAACAATTTACCATGCTAATGGACACCAAAAGAAAGCTGGGGTGGCAATCCTTATATCAGACAAATAAGACTTTAAACCAAAGACTATAATAAGAAATGAGGAAGGACACTACATCATACTTAAAGGGTGTATCCAAGAAGAGGATCTAAAATTGTAAATATCTATGCCCCTAACATGGAAGCAGCCAATTATATAAGTCAATTAATAACAAAAGCAAAGAAATGTGTCAACAACAACACAATAATAGTAGGGGACTTTAACACCCCTTCACTGAAATGGACAGATCATCTAAGCGAAAGATCAGCAAGGAAATAAAGCCTTTAAATGACACACTGGACCAAAAGGACTTCACAGATATATTTAGAACATCCCATCCCAAAGCAACAGAATACACATTCTTCTCAGGTGCCCATAGAACATTATCCAGAATAGATCACATCCTAGGTCACAAATCAGGTCTCAACCAGTACTGAAAGATTGGGATCATTCTCTGCATATTTTTGGACCACAGTGCTTTGAAACTAGAACTCAATCACAAGAGGAAAGTCAGAAAGAACTCAAATACAGGGAGGCTAAAAAGCATCCTACTGAAGAATGAATGGGTCAACCAGGAAATTAAAGAAGAATTAAAAAAATTCATGGAAACCAATGGAAATGAAAACACAACTGTTCAAAATCTTTGGGATACAGCAAAGGCGGTCCTGAGAGGAAAATACATAGCAATACAAGCCTTTCTCAAGAAACAAGAAAGGTCTCAAATACACAACCTAACTCTACACCTAAAGGAGCTGGACAAAGAACAGCAGAAAAAGCCTAAACCCAGCAAGAGAAGAGAAATAATAAAGATCAGAACAGAAATTAATGAAATAGAAACCAAAAGAACAGTAGAACAGATCAATGAAACTAGGAGCTGGTTCTTTAAAAGAATTAATAAGATTTATAAACCCCTGGCCAGACTTATCAAAAAGAAAAGAGAAATGACCCAAATAAATTAAATCATGAATGAAAGAGGAGAGATCACAACCAACACCAAGGAAATACAAACAATTATAAGAACATATTATGAGCAACTATAGGCCAGCAAATTAGATAATCTGGAAGAAATGGATGCTTTTCTAGAGATGTACAAACTACCAAAAGTGAACCAGGAAGAAATAGAAAACCTGAACAGACCTATAACCACTAAGGAAATTGAAACAGTCATCAAAAATCTCCCAACAAACAAGAGCCCAGGACCAGATGGCTTCCCAGGGGAATTCTACCAAACATTTAAAGAAGAATTAATACCTATTCTTCTGAAACTGTTCCAAAAAATAAAAATGGAAGGAAAACTTCCAAACTCATTTGATGAGGCCACCATTACCTTGAACCCAAAATCAGACAAAGACCCCATCAAAAAGGAGAATTACCGACCAATATTCCTGATGAACATGGATGCAAAAATTCTCACCAAAATACTAGCCAATAGGATCCAATAGTACATTAAAAGGATTATTCACTACGACCAAGTGGGATTTATCCTGGGCTGCAAGGTTCGTTTAACATCCACAAATCAATCAACATGATACAATACATTAAGAAAAGAAAGAACAAGACACATATGATCTTCTCAATAGATACAGAAAAAGCATCTGACAAAGTACAGCATCCTTTCTTGATCAAAACTCTTCAGAGTATAGGGATAGAGGGTACATACCTCAATATCATAAAAGCCATCTATGAAAAACCCACAGTGAATATCATTCTCAATGGGGGAAAAACTGAGGGCTTTCCCCTAAGGTCAGGATCACGGCAGGGATGTCCACCATCACCACTGCTATTCAACATAGTATTGGAATTCCTAGCCACAGCAGTCAGGCAAAAAAAAGAAATAAAAGGCATCCAAATTGGTAAAGAAGAAGTCAAACTCTCACTCTTTTAAGATGATATGATACTTTATGTGGAAAACCCAAAACGGCTAGAACTCATACAGGAATTCAGTAAAGTGACAGGATATAAAATGAATGCACAGAAATCAGTGGCACATCTATATACCAACAAGACAGAAGAAAGAGAAATTAAGGAGTCAATCCCATTTACAACTGCACCCAAATCCATAGGATACCTAGGAATAAGTCTAACCAAAGAGGCAAAGGATCTGTACTCAGAAAACTATAAAATACTCATGAAAGAAATTGAGGAAGACACAAACAAATGGAAAAGCGTTCCATGCTCATGGATTGGAAGAACAAATGTAGTGAAGATGTAAAACCTACCTAGAGCAATCTACACAATTAATAAAATCCTTATCAAAATACCATCCACTTTTTTGTTTTCAAAGAAATGGAACAAATAATCCTAAAATTTCTATGGAACCAGAAAAGACCCCAAATAGCCAGTGGAATGTTGAAAAAGCAAAGAAGGCCTTTGGCATCACAATTCCTGACCTCAAGCTCTATTACAAAGCTGTAATCATCAAGACAGTATGGTACTGGAACAAAAACTGACACACAGATCAATGGAACAGAATAGAGAGTTCAGAAATGGACCCTCAACTCTATGGGCAACTAATCTCTGACAAACCAGGAGAGAATGTCCAATTCGAAAAAGACTGTCTTGGGTGCCTGGGTGGCTCAGTTGGTTAAGCGACTGCCATCGGCTCAGGTCATGATCCTGGAGTCCCGGGATCGAGTCCCACATCGGGCTCCCTGCTCAGCGGGGAGTCTGCTTCTTCCTCTGACCCTCTTCCCTCTCGTGCTCTCTATCTCTCATTCTCTCTCACTCAAATAAATAAATAAAATCTTTAAAAAAAAAAGGAAAAAAGACTGTCTCTGCAACAAATGGTGTTGGGAAAATTGGACAGCCACATGCAGAAGAATGAAACTGGACCATTTCCTTATACCACACACAAAAGTAGACTGAAAATGGATGAAAGACCTCATTGTGAGACAGCAACCCATCAAAATCCTAAAGGAGAACACAGGCAGCAACCTCTTCGACCTCAGCAGCAGCCACTTCTTCCTAGACACATCGCCAAAAGCAAGGGAAGCAAGGGCAAAAATGAACTATTGGGACTTCATCAAGATAAAAAGCTTTTGCACAGCAAGGAAACAGTCAACAAAACCAAAAGGCAACCAACAGAATGGAAAAATGTGTTTGCAAATGACATATCAGGTAAAGGGCTAGTATTCAAAATCTATAAAGAACTTATCAAACTCAACACCCAAAGAACAAATAATCCGATCAAGAAATGAGCAGAAGACATGAACAGACATTTTTCCAAAGAACACATCCAAATGGCCAACAGACCCATGAAAAAGTGCTCAACATCGCTCGGCATCAGGGAAATCCAAATCAAAACCTCAATGAGAAACCACCTTACACAAGTCAGATTGGCTAAAATTAACAAGTCAGAAAACGACAGATGTTGGCGGGGATGCGGAGAAAGGGGAACCCTCCTACACTGTTGGTGGGAATGCAAGCTGGTGCAGCCACTCTAGAAAACAGTATGGAGGTTCCTCAAAAAGTTGAAAATAGAGCTACCCTATGACCCAGCAATTACCCTACTGGATATTTACCCCAAATATACAAATGTAGGGACCCAAAGGGTTACATGCACCCTGATGTTTATAGCAGAATGTCCACAATCGTCAACCTATGGAAACAGCCAAGATGTCCATCAACAGATGAATGGATAAGGAAGATGTGGTGTATATATATATATATATATATATATATAATGGAATATTATGCAGCCATCCAAAGGAATGGAATCTTGCCATTTTCAACGACGTGGATGGAACTGGAGGGTATTATGCTGAGCAAAATAAGTCACTCAGAAATGACATGTATCATATGACCTCACTGATATGAGGAATTCTTAATCTCGGGAAACAAACTGAGGATTGCTGGAGTCGTAGGGGATGGGACGGATGGTGTGCCTGGGTGACAGGCGTTGGGGAGGGTATGTGCTATGGTGAGTGCTGTGAATTATGTAAGACCGTTGAATCACAGACCTGTACCGCTGAAACAAATAATACATTATATGTTAAAAAAAAAAAAGGCGATATTAGGAAGGGAAAAATGAAGGGGGGGAAATCAGAGGGGGAGACGAACCATGAGAGACTATGGACTCTGAGGAACAAATTTGAGGATTCTAGAAGGGAAAGGTTAGGATATGGTTTAGCCTGGTGATGGGTGTTAAAGAAGGCATGTATTGAATGGAGCACTGGGTGTTATACACAAACAATGAATCATGGAACACTACATCAAAAACTAATGATGTAATGTATGGTGATTAACATAACATGATAAAACAAAATTTAAAAAAGTACAAATGTATATTATAAAATATAAACATATATCATAAAATATAAATAAAATATATAAATCTAAATATAGTCTGAGAACTGCTTGTGGGTGTTAAGGTATTAGGAGTTAATAAATCTTTTTATATAGAAGAGTGATAGAAACAAATAAAGAGATTAGACCCAAATGGTTAGCTTATATTACAAAACCCTGCTAATAAAAAAGCAAAATGCAGCCCCCTCTGAAAGCAAGGCAAGCATTTGAATACTAGAATCATTCAAGATGATTTCATGAGCAAAAGCTATTTGAGTTTCTTATGTCACTAATGGTGGTCTTATAAATTATTAGATATGAAGGGTCCTGGTCTTTGATAACCTTAATATGTCACTGGAAGGACTACAAAATACAGATAAAACATGAAATAATAACAGTTGGAAAGAGCCCAGTCAAAAGTAGACATGGATTATGGGCACCTGGGTGGCTTAGTCTGTTAAGCATTTGCCTTGGCTCAGGTCTGATCTCAAGGTCCTGGGATGGAGCCCCACTTCCTGCTCCCTGCTCAGCGGGGAGTCTGCTTCTTCCTCTCCCTCTGTCCCTCCCCCTGCTTGTGCTCTCTGTCTCTCTCTCAAATAAATAAATAAAATCTTTAAGAAAAAGTAAAATTGGATTCTATTAAAAATTCTTGGATAAAAGGAAAAATACAACTGAAATATCAGCATAATGAAAACAAGAGAATTTATGGGATTTAAAACAGTGAGCAGAGGATAATTTATAGCTGTATGTATGTTTGTTGTTAAAAATAAAAGGATGAAAAAATGAAAGGATGAAAATGAGTGAATTAAATTCTCAGCTTAAAAAACTCAAAATAGAACAGCAAGGTAAATTGGAAGAAAGAATAAGAAAGAAAATGATAAAAAAAAAAGCAGATATGATGATCAAAAAATAAGAGAAACAGACAGACAGAGATATAGAAACAAACAGAGAGTAAAGAAATGGCAAAGTTTAAAATAACCATTTAGAAAAAATTAAAAAATCACAAGAGGCTACTGTGCAGTCCTATCCAAATAGTTTTGAAAACCTAGACGAAATGAATGATTCCATAGGGAAAAAGGGTTTCTCAAAATTATTCCACAAAAAACCTTATACAGTCAAATTTGCACAGAAAAAATAATTAGAGTAGTGATGAAAGGACCAGGCCAAGATATTTTCACAGGGGAGTTTTTTTGTTTTGTTTTGTTTTGTTTTGTTTTGTTTTTAAACTTCCAAAGACCTCCCAGTCTGTGCCATTTTCTAGGCTCTGTGACATATCAGTCACCCCATCTTGACAAAGACAAATTTTGGGATACACTATTTTACATTTTGAATGTTAATGTTAGTTTCACTAGGATCAGTCTCATCCTCGGATAAGTTTTTCTTAGGGTAATATTCACTAGGATATATTCTTATCAAATAATAGGTGAGGCTTTTTTGAAATTAGTGCATTAGCAGGAAAAAAATATGCTCATGATGTAATGATAAGGAAAGACCACTACGGAACAGAATGCAGAAATCAGCCCCAAACTGAAGACGAAGGTAAATGATAAGACGTACTCTACATCTCAGCAAGGGTTATCTCTGTAAATGACATCATGAATGATGTTTATTTTGTTCTTAATAGCTTCTACATTTACAGAATTGTTTATTGTGAACATTTATCAAGTAGAAACAAAACTTGAAAGTTTTCACTTCTTAATAGTAGCAGAATTAAAATGTGGCATCTTTCATCCTGGTAATAGAATCTCCAAAACAATTCAGTTGTTAGAAGAGTACAACGGATTATCCCCACGGAATAGCTGACCTTTCCTAAGCTTTTGATTTCTCTGGGCCTGAGAATGATACTGGTCCACATGTCTGAATTCTACCTCTAAATGTAAGATCCGATATAAAAACAAATGAGCTTATTTTTCTCAAAAAAATCAAAGAAGCACACACATGTATACACACACAAACACAAAACTAGAAACAGAGCTGGCTTCTAATAGAGATTAGGAACTGACTGAGAATTTAGGACCATTAAAACTTGGCTTACCATAACCTCCTCCAAGTGAAAAATTATCTAATAAGAAAGTCCTTTTTTTCTTTTTAATTTTGTCAAAAAGTCTTTCACTCTGTTTTGTGCCTATTCGCCCAAATGAGTGATGCCACTTAACCTTTTTAGAGCACTTTATCTGTATTTCCTCTTTCAGAAGTGTCATTTCACTTTTCTGAGAGCTGATCAACATCCATCACACATTTTCTCTCAAGCTGAAAATATACACAGGGAGTTTTGAATTTTGTGAACTCTTTTATTAAGTTTCGTCAATTGTCAGCATTCGTATTCCATTCTGATGATGAATAGAGGCATTATATTTCAGCATTAAAATGCAGTTAGGGTTGTAATGAGCATCATTAGGGACTCTAATGGGAATCAGAACTGTATGTCATTTTATTCAGGTTTTTTTTTTTAAGGTTTGTTTGTGTTTTATACTTTTTTTTTTCATGTTTCTACCAAGCGGGTGGGAGTACAGTAGCATTGTGACTGGAGATGTATACATATAAACATCATTCCAAAACATCTATTCCAAAAACATTCTGTCTCTAATCCTATCTAGTTTATTTAGTCTTACCTTCGGCAGTCTTTAAGAGTAGGGTAATAGTCCTTCATAACATCGATGTTTGCTTCCAAATTCTTTCTTATAAATCAGGTCCCAGCCTTTTAGAATATACATTTTAAAATAAATATTGGATGTTTGTACACTTAAATACAAGTGGATTGAATTATCCATAATAGAAATGAAAAAAATTGCTTTGAAATCTGACTCATAAAATAGTGGTTCGTTGATTTTGCCTTAGATATTAGCGTACAGGTCTCTTTGCTGAAGTTAGGGAGATAAATGCCATAACTCTTTTCAATCTCCTGTGTGATACATTGTGTGACCACTGAAATCTTTATGAAAACTTATTAGATGTGCTTTAATAATGTGTAGTTATATACAGATTAGACATGGATTGATATTTATTGTCTCATGCTCATTTTCAACGTATTAACCTTTTTTTTTTCTTTAAGATTTTATTTATTTATTTGACAGAGAGAGACACAGCGAGAGAGGGAACACAAGTGGGGGAGTGGGAGAGGGAGAAGCAGGCTTCCCTCCAAGCAGGGAGCCCGATGCAGGGCTCGATGTGGGGCTCGACCCCATGGCCCTGGGATCATGACCTGAGCCGAAGGCAGACCCTTAACGACTGAGCTACCCAGGCTCCCCAAGAAAACTGTTCTTTAAAGGAAAAATAACTTTTCAGAATTGAATCTTTATTCCTTTATTCTGTAATTTTCTACAAATTTCAGGTAAACATAATTTTGAAGCTTTCTGTGATAGATGACGATGATATTTTACTAATCAAAAAGATTGGGTGACCCCCTCCTATTTCATAAACAAGTTAACTATTGGTACTTTTAAAGCACTAAAAAACTTAGATTGCCTCTGATGAATTAACCCTAGTCCTCTTAAAAATAGATTTTGGTGGCAATGAAAGAATATAAGAACTCCCAAATGAAATATCAAACACAACTTAGACATTCCAAGTGTTACTGCCGTATAGGGAACAGAGGTGAAAATCAATGTCTGAGAGGGTGCCAAATGCAAATTACCAATGAAAGAGAGACATTGCTCTGGGTATAATAACAAAACTGAGTAAGGTGACATCTGAGAGGTGACAGACTCATGAAGGACACTTTTTAGATTCTGTTTTGAAGTATGGCATCTGGTAAATGTAGTTAAGGTAAAATAAGAGATCAATCTTGATTTATAATTCACTTACACTGCGTAATTCAAAATAGATGCAAATTTAAGGACAAAGAATATTTCCCCAAATATTCTGAAACACCATAGGGAACCATATGTATTTTTCTTCATAGTTGAAATTATGATTATTTCCAGCAATATTCAGTATGATATAATCTTTGTATTTGAAGCATAACAAGTTTGCAGGGAAAAACAACCCTTAATGAAAAAAAAAGAAAATTAATACCAGGTTTTATAATCATTTGATCAATTATATCTTTCTGGTCATTTCAGTAATTAATTTTTTTCTTATAGTTTAACTTTACTGAAAACCTGTTATTTGAATAGCTGTTACAAATCATTTTTTAAAAATGGTCTAAAATTAAATTTTAGAAATATTATGATTTTTCATGGATCTTATCTATTATCACATCCAATAACTCAATAGAATAATATTTTATCTCTATATTTATGAAGGGAAAAATGTCACACACACACACACACACACACACACACACACACACAAATACACACACAGCCATACATTGTTGCCATCATATTTAGAAGATGCAAAAATTTTAAAAAAAGGAAATGCTTACAAAGTATCTCCATGTAGAAAATTCAGCCTGTGAATTCTGGGACTACAATGGCTATTTTCCTGTCACTGAACTCTTTATTTTATCAGAGTTTAACAACTACAAATAATTTTATTTTCCAGGAGACTGACCAATGTTACCTCTCCATGCCATCCTTTTTAACCTTGTCTTTTCTTTTCTTACCTTCTTTCGTTCTTTTGTTCTTTCTTTTTTAATGCTTAGCAGTAGAGCAAGTAAGCTCATGTCTTAGTAACAGTGGTTTCATTTCCTGTTTGAATAACCACTTTCTTTTTAGATCCTTTTAAATACACAGTGTGTGACACATCCACAGGTGATATTAACCAGAAAAGAAAGCAGCCCACGTCTTTTATTTTTATGCACATGCTTTTGGTGCTCATTACTCCATTTATGGAAAAGTTCAGGGAATATGTTATGCCTTAATTAGGAAAGTAGGATGCATGAACATGGCTGAACTAATTCAAATATTTCCAGTGCTTCATGGGTATAGAGATATTTATGTAAGCTTTTACTTTAGTGTTCGTTATGGAAAGTATGGGAGGGGTTATTTTCAATTAATTATCATCTATCTTAAGTCATTACATTTCTAGTTTGTTGTTGTTGTTGTTGTTGTTGTTTGATAAGTAGTTTCATGCTCACAGTTTGTTATATCTTTTGGGTCCTGAAGGTGTGAACTTCTGCTTTTCTTTTCTTCCTTTTTTTAAAGTTTTTTTCTCATAGACATTTACCAAGATAGTGACATTCTATGTAATTTAGTGAAAGATAAATATTTAATTGATTGAAAAAAGCATGATCAAACTCTGCATGTCACATAATTACAAACCTGATGAAAGCAACTTGAATATAGGAAAATAGACTCACACCTCATATTAAAAACAGCCTTCCAAGGAAATAAACAAGTATGAGAATTTCTAAAATAGGAGAAGTTAAATGATGAAGGAGGAGGGTGGAACACAAGGAGATTGGATGTAGACAAAAACGCAGAAAGAATACAGGACTTTTCTTGGTCCTGGATGGAGAGTTTTTAGGTAGAAGGTGAAAGCATGTGACATTACTCCAAGAAATCACTTACAACTTCTCTTTTATTGCTAATCCAACTACTCCAAAAACAACACGTGTTTATTTCACCCCACCTGTGGGTTAGACTGCATAACCAAGGCCAGTAATTCTATCTATCTTTTGATTTACACAATGTAGTTAAACTTCCTATTCCCTCATCTGCAACTCTAAAACGGTGAATGAAACAGTGGTTATTTTTATCGCAACAAAAATCACACATGCTTTTTTAGGCTTTCACCAAAAATCTTACTATTGAGTAGAAAAAACACAGTGTGTGTCCAGATTACTCACATTTATGGCTGCATTGGATAAATTAATATAAAGAAAGGTATACACTATTGGACAGAAGAGCTCAAAAATGAAAATTTCATGAAACTTAATTCAATCACATATAGTATAGAAAACACACACAAATATTTTTTAAAAGATTTATTTATTCATTTGAGAAGGGAGGGCAGGGAGAGAAGAAGAGGAAGAGGGAGACAAGCAGATTCCCTGCTGAGCAGGAAGCCTGACGCGGGGCTTCGTCCCAGGACACTGAGATCATGACCTGAGCTGAAATCAAGAGTCGGACACTCAACCAACTGAGCCACCGAGGAGCCCCCACACAATTTAAGCAATATAGAAGATATGAAAAAAAATAACAAAACAAACTTTCACAAAGAAGTGTGTTGCCATGCAAGATAATAAATATATACAATGAACTATATATGAGGTGAACTTTTAGTGCTATAAAAATGTTACGATGGGCAGTAGTAATACAGAGATGAAAATATAGTAAAGATATACAAATATAACAAGAAATATCATTCATTATTATGGACATAAGTATCATCTGGATGGTGACATTGTGATCACAAAGTACATACATACACACATCATACATACATGGATATGTACACACATAGAGTGTATATACACATACATACATATATGTAAGTACTTTTATATGAAGGTGTATGTATATGTGTATAGGCATACACACATTTGTTCTGTGTCTTGAGTTATATCCACATCCATATCCACATCCATATCCAAAGCAAGTGTTCCCTCTAAGCTTCAGACATACATGCCCAATTCTTACATGAGACATCTTGTTTGATATCTCACAGACATCTCAAACTTAACAGGTCCAAAGCCAAGTCTTTGATTTATTATAGCTCCAACAGATTCCCCTCCATCAGTCTTACTTTCTCACTAAATGGCACCACTAGTTACTCAGCTGCTCAAGTCAGAACGTACATATCTTTGATTCTTTCCTATTTTTAACCCCCTACATACCAACCAACAGCAAGCACTATTGAGGAGCTCTTCAAAGCATGTGCCTATTCTCTCCACAGTGAACGTGTCCTCATTTCACTGTTACTGCTGGCCTTACATTTCCTGCATCTATCAATCCATTCTGTACTCTTTAGGGAATGTGAGCAAAAGAGTAAATCAGATCATGTCACTTGTTAAACCACCTCACATACTTCCTATTTCAGTTTTAATAAATCCAACTGCCTTATCTTATCTCAGCCTATCTCCTGAGCTCATCTGTTGCCAGTCTGATCATCAGAGACTTTTCAGGCCCTCTTTCTTCCTCGAGGCTTCTTTGGCCTTCCATAAGGCATATATATATGTGTGTGTATATATATATATATATATATACATATATATATATATATATATAAATCCCTGTGCTCAATATGGATGGGGTTTGAACTCACTACCTTGAGATCAAGAGTCACATGTTCTATGGACTGAGCCAGCCAGATGCTCCCCACCCCCAATATGTATTTTTGAATGAATAGATGGATGGGTGTGGAGGGATGTTCCAAGGATACAGTGAAGACAAAGAAGTAGATGCTGGAAAATGCATCAAATGTTATGTGGTCCACTGAGAATAAAGAGCAAGTAATAGATATTTAATAGATAGGAAAGGAGGACTACAATAATGGAAAATTAAATTGGAACTAGGATGTGGAAGGCATTGTGTTACATGTAAGAAAGCGTATTATAAAAATAACTGATGCCAGCACTGGGGAATAGGTTGAAAAGAACTAAAAATCTGAACATAGGCCATTTAGGAGGCTATTAGAATCATTCAGATAATTGATGATATTTGTTACTCAATAAGTACACAAATAGATTTATTCAACAGATATCAGCCTAATTGAAGTTTCAGAATGTGACAATGCTATTCATTCATTAATTCATGCATGTATTCATTTACTAAATGAAGATTTTGGGTTAGTTATTTTTCATCTTAAGAACTGCTATAAGTCTAGATAAGTTCAAGACATGGATGATCCTTTCAAACCCTGGCCTCTCAGCTCTTTGACCTCAATAAATTTTCCTTTTTCAACATCTGCCATCAACTCCCACATTCATATCCTCTGAGTTACAAACACTTCAAAATGTTTCAGCTCTGACTGCAGACACTTTCAGATCCCAAGAGACTATTTTCTCAAAAACCAGAGCATCACCCATCTTTGACTTCTTGGCAACATCCAGTCCATTAACCTCTTGGTGTTTTTCCTGCTTATCAGACACTTTTTCTCTTCAATTCTGTTTTAGAACACCCTTGAACAAATTCTCACATGGGTTTAATATCATTTGACATAAACATATAATGATTTCCCCCTCTCATTCAAATGAAGTTAACTGACTGTGATTATTGTCAATTGTTTTTAAACTCCAACATATATGACTTTCTTTGATGAAAACAAATCTATGGGAAATATCTAAGTTCTTTAAACCTCAGTATCTCAACTTCCCCACTTTTCAAGTTGCTATAAAATAAACACAAAGGAAAATATATCTTATCATTCTAAGGAAGTAAAAAAAAATGACAAGATATCACCTGGAACCACATATTATACAATGGGGGAAACTATAAAATGGATGTAAGCACTCTACCTACTTCTGGTAAAACAGGTCTAACAGCTTGCACAGAATTAGCTGAAAGGCTTGGGAGGAGAACTGCCATGTAACCACATGGTTGATACATTCACACCAATTCTGGGGCCTAGAAACATTCAGAAACTTGGAGAATCCTATCTTTATGGAAAGTACTGGAGTCAGTGCTAACACCTCGGTATTATGGAACTATGCATTCGATAGGGGACAAAGGAAGATGAAGACACAAGATTTTTGTCATCCCTTGCTCTCTAACTCCTTATTCACTTCATAAAGAAGAAATCAAGCACATTTTATTTCCAGAGGAAAACAGTTTCTAATTTTTTAGATCCTACAACAATATATTATTGAATTATGGTTATATTAAGTTGTCCATAAATGCATTTATTATTTAGTCAATGTGTTAGATCCCTGTATCTATTAATCCATCCTTCCTATGAGGCTAAAACCTCATTTCTAGAGGATTGCCTACTTCCATTTTGTCCACACTCATGTCTGAGTCACCAAGGATTACTAAAGATGATCGCTCAACAAGGCATCTGTACAGTTATCCTCATTATGTTTAACAGAGACCATTAAACTGCTCAGCAATTCCACAAGATTTCTCTAAATTGGTTTACTCTCTCAGTCTCTGTGCTATTTTAAAATATTTTCTCTTTCAAATATCTGACCCAACCACTTTATCTTTATTTTTTGCAAGTTATAGTGCTTCCTAATTTAGAGAAAAATAAAAGGCCTCCATTTTAAGCTACCTCAACCACTTGCCAAATATACACATATTCAAATTTCCTGTTTTGGTCTCTGAATTGTATATTTAAAAAAATCAAAATCCATCAAAGAAAGGAATTACTTTTGATAGTCATTGCCCAGTAAAGACCACTCTTGTTCAGCAGATACTTTGTGACAGTTCACCTTAGAAACTACTTCTTTGTACATGCAGTTAACCCTTGAACAATGCAAGGGGTAGGGGCGATGACAGAAAATTCAGATGTAAATTTTGACTCAAAAGCTTAACCATTAATAGCCTACTGTTGACTGAAGCCTTACTGATAAACAGTTGATTAACTCACGTGTATATGTGTTATTTACTGTATTCTTACAATAAAATAAGCTAGGGAAAAGAAAATGTTATGAAAGTAAGGACAATACATTTACTCCACTGTCTTGTAAAAAATTTGCATATCAAGTGAATCCATGCAGTTCAAACCTGTGTTGTTCAAAGGTCATCTGTGTATATATGTGTGTGGATAAATAGATCTATCCCCGACTCAATTGCTCTGTCCAGAGAGATGAGGTCACATAGTAGAGTATAAGCTTCCTATGCAGTTTGTTTTTTTTTAAGATTTTTATTTTTAAGTAATCTCTACACTCAACATGGGGCTCTAATTTACAACCCCGAGATCAAGAGTCGTGCTCTACTGACTGAGCCAGCCAGTAGCCTCTTCTATGCAGTTTTGTGGAGACATTAGGTACATGAATTGTGCGGATGGATAAGAAATATTCAAATGCCACTTTCCACAGTAGCTGCATGATATTGAGCAATTAACTTGCTTGTTATAAGTTTTAGGTTTTGTAAATGGAGATCATAGCTACTATCTCAAAGTTTTGTCATGAGGATATGCTGAATTCACACAAAGTATCTTATAAATGTGTGGCAGCGTTGGTCCTCACTAAATGATAGAAATTATTTCAAATATTGTTATTCATGTGCATATGACTTCCTACAGTTCAGTTCTAGGTAGACCAGTCTCTCTCCAAAAGACAGGGTGGTGTGAAAGGTACAAAGAGAAGTCATAGAAATCTAGTTAGTAGAGTAGTACAAAGACCAAAGTATTTTAATAATAATTGGGATGGGGGGGGAGGTTGATCAAAGTTGTCAAAACTTCCCAGGACTAGATAGCATAACTTGTCAACACAAGTATTTCTACAGGGTCATGAATGATTATTGCATCCTATAAGAAAGGTGAGAGAGGTAAGCTTTGTCCTTAAAGAGATCACATTTAAATAATGTGTATTCTCAAAGCAACTTTAACCCAATATGTTAGTTACATCTCTGTTTATCAATTAATATCTACCCAGTGGTTCTCATCTTAAATTTTTGCTTTTGCCCTTTAATACAATTTGTGAAGATGCTTAATTACATTTTAGAAATTAAGATTTAATAATAAAGTACCCTGAGACTTTTTGTAAACACTGATCTCAAATTTCATAAATCCCACTTTTGGAATTTGACTGATCTAATTTCTTTTTGGCATTCTGTTCATCTGGTTTCCCCTAAGTCTTTAATGGGAAACAAGGCCAACTTCTAATTTGGACAAGCTAATACTCATTGGATTTAGATAATATCCCTCCCAAAATTTGTATCACAAATTCTAAATATATATATATATATAATATCTAATTATCATAGATAATAAGTTTAACTTGCTCATTGTTATTTTTTCTAAGTGTGGTTTGTCTTGGAATAAGATAAAAAGCTGGAGAATTTGTACTTCAAATTAATGAAGGAAAAAATTTAAGAATAATTTTCAGATGTTTCTTTTGATATAGATTTATAATTCCTGATTAGTTTATCCAGTATCAAAAAAATATATAGGCTTGTTTATAAACAGACTGAAATATAAAGAAAGAAACGATTGTCAAAGAAACCTTTTTTTTTTTAAGAGAGGGAGGATATGAGGGGCAGAGAGAGATAGGGAGAGAGAATCCTAAGTAGGCTCCATGCCCAGCACGGAGCCCAACACAGTGGGGGTGGGGGTGCTCAATCTCACAACCCTGAGATCATGACCTGAGCTGAAATCGAGTTGAATGCCTAACCTGAGCTGCCCAGAGGCCCCTGTCAGAGAAACTTTTATTCCATATCTAAAAGTAAGAACAGTGATATACCTTTAGTAAACATAAATATCCACCCTTTATTTTTTCTTCATTTTTCAGGTTATATTATTTGTTTACTGACTAGAATGAGAAGATTTTATACTCATCTTGTGTCTGAAACAATATTAAGTTTTAACACAAAGCATTTGAAAATTAGCACACAATGTCCTTACTAAAAAATATGCACGGTACATTTTATTATGATTCAAACTTTGGCATTTGCTGAGATTCTGCTTTGTGACCTAACATATGGTCAATGTTGGAAAATGTTTTATATCATTGTTGACATATATGTTAAATCTTTATTTTAATTCTCTTTGTATTATTATTTCTTATGAAGTGCATGTTAATTTAGATTTACCCATGTATTTACCTTTCCCATTTCTCCTCACCATATGGTGTCCTGAGTTGCCCTATCTTGCTCCTTTATTTTATGTTGACAGCACTGTATTAAGACATAAAAAAGAGAATTAAGAGTTCAAGAGGAGATGAGATTCAAGAGAGTGCTATTAATAATGAATCTTTCCCTTGTCAGGCCCTGGAATCTCAATTTTATCCCCTCAATCCAGCAAGTCTACTAAAAGCTCTTAGCTTCTTAAAGTTTCTCACACAGCCTTTGTTTCAACGTATAACTTGTTTTCTAGTTGGAAGTTACCCTAAAACATAAGCTCACCTCTCTGGGCCTTTCTCCCTCCTGGACCTCGGTTCACAAGTCCTCACAGCATTGGTTGCTTCCTAACGCCTTCAAACAGAGTCTTCAGGAAGATACATTAGACATTTTGTCCAGCTTGTCTAGTTGTTAAATGAGAGAAGACTGGTTTGAAACACCTATCATTACCAGACATAAAACCTAAGGTAATTTTTAAACATGAACCAATCAACATTGTGTTGGAAATGCATCCCCCCAGAACTTTTTATTTATTTTTTTCTAAATAGGTTACATCTCATCTGTGGATATATGTTACTTTTGACAAAGTGATTCAGGCTTTACCATTAATTTTATTTCTAACTTTTCTTTGATGAAAATTATAAGGACTATGTTTCAAATATAAAGTTGAATAGTGCTGGGCTGATACGTTTTTTACAGTGATGTCACTTAATTATTTTTATAATGCAGAATTTTATAGTGAAAATAAAAGAGTAATATGTCCTAAAATGGTTTTCATGATTTACCATCTGTCAACTTAATAAAGTTTAAAAGTTTAAATAAATCAATTTTGTTGAAATTTAAGGATTAGTACCCTCTTGAATGATAATAGCATTTGTTACCCAGCCATTAATTTTCACAGCAGCATCAGCAATGTTTGTAATTGTCTTTTTGCTTGGTGTCTTGAAGGTTTTTACACATTAGGACAATGAACCATATTAACAATATGGAATGCATAATGGTTTGCCTTTCTTTTATAAAGGGAAAAAGAAAGATTGTGTCAGGGCAAATGGGAAAGTACAACTAATATTATAAACTTTTAGGCAGGTCAATTTAGAAAAGAATACATATGAAAATAGAGAATCTGGAACTAAATACTTGAAAAAACTATCCATGGCTGATATTCCACAGAAAATTATCATGCACTCCCTTGAATATGGTTACCTGATTTTGAAGAAAACTGACACGTCTCAACACCCCGTAATGTAAGTAGCTCCAATCCAGGTTAGTCATTTTTTGCCTCAAGATGTAAAAAATAGTGCTAGCTAGGCCTAAATGTCTTTGAAACAGAATTTCTAAGATTTTTCTTTGTCATGTACTTCCTATCTTAAGCCACTCAATTCATAAATATATTCATATGATATATCATTAAGTATAACCTTACTATTATAACTTTTTCTGGCTTGCATTTACAACTTTTATGTTTATTATACTTAACCCCTGATGCACAACTATTATCCTGTGAGGGCTGATTTACAATATATTCAACAATTTGTTAAATATTGTTTCTTTTTCCCTCGTATTCCTCCCTTTCTCCGTCCCTCCTTTCTTTCTCTCTCTTCCTTCCTTCCTCCCTCCCTCCCTCCTTCCCTCCCTCCCTTCCTTCCTTCCTTCCTTCCTTCCTTACTTCCTTCCTTCCTTCCTTCTATTTGTTTCTCTTTTAAAGTGTGTTATTGATTCTGTATTTAAAAAATCAGTAAGACATGGACAATTTTTGCTTCACTCTTGTTTTGGATCCTGTTAAGTCAATCTTGTGTTTCTCTTTCTCTTACTTCTTCATCTTCCTCCCATCCTCAAATCTGTTTTGGTGAGTGAGCAATTTCTATAGGAACTTCCTAGTAAGGATATATCGGAGAGAAACTTTTTAAAACCTTTCATATCTGTGTGTGTGCATGTGTGTATCTATCTATCTATCATCTATCTATCTATTATCTATCTATCATCTGTCTATTCTTCTTTACATAGATTAAAGATTTGTCTTTAAGATCTGTCATATTATAGATCTGTTTTCAAGATATATAGTTGTGTATATATATTTATATATGTACATAGATTATAGATTATATGTATGTGTATATATATATATATAAAAGATTGATGCCATTCTTCTTCTTGATTCTTTTTATGACATTTGTTTTTGTTTTTCTTCCCTTTTTTCCTTCCTTCCTTCTGTCCTTCTTTCCTTCCTTCCCCTATCTCACTCTCTTTCTCTTTCTTTCCTTTTTTTTACTTTTCTGTTCTATAAATTTTGAGGATTGTATCTTTATTTCAGGGTTTTAAATTCATGATGATGTGTAATGTGCCTTTGGGGTGAGCCATTGGTATTTACTGATCTTCTCACTCTGGGTTCTTTGACATAAAAAGTGCACCTTAAAGTCCTGGGAAATTTTCTTGAATTAGTTCTTTGATCATTTTCCTTTCCATTTTTGTGCTTTGTTTTTGTTTGAAACTTCTATAGTTAGAAATTGGAAATTTTTAAGAAGTCATTCTTTTATTTTCTTATCTTTTCTCTCCTTTTCTCATCTATTTTCCATTTGTTTTATGTCTCTGGTGGTTCCTGAATTGTTCTAATGAATTTTGTTAAAATTTCCCTATAATATTTTTTTCAGTTTCATCTTCAGAACCAGAAAGTTCTGTTTTTTTTATTTTATGGTATCTTGTTCCTATATTATAGATGCAATATGGTCTATTAGCTCTCTGAAAATGATATCTATATATATAAACATAAATGTATATAAATGTTCTCTTTTTTATAATATTTACACTATAAATATATATACAAATCATATGTGTGTGTATTCCACATATGGAATTCCACTATTATACATGTGATCGTGTATGTACTCTATTAGCTGTAAAATATAGTTTTTGCTAGCTGACATATTTCTGCTTCTTCTGGTTATTTTTGTTCTTTTGGTTTATTTCTTTCATTCTTGACTTTATGTTAAAAAAACTTAACTTTCTGGTGAGTTTTTCAATATAACTCGGAGCTTTATGTATATGGATAAGACTGGATAAAAACAGGGCTTCCTTTTAGGCAATCTCTTGGGCATATGATAATTTCTGAGATAGAACATGAAAATTTATCCTAGATTGGACAGTAGTAATTGCCTGAATATTTTGGGAGTGAGTAGGAATTCTAGAATAGACTATATAGACTCTTAACTAACTGTCCCATTTTTAGCTCTACCATTTAGAGATATTGATCACTCCAATAATTGAAACTTTCTAGATTTTCACAGTGCAGTTCAGCTTGATTCTTTCTGGCATCCCTTTTAGCATTCAGGTTTCAATGTTCCCTGTACTTCTGTATTAGTTACCGGTCTAAACTGCTTTACTCTTCTATAATTAAACCGACCTCTCTCATCTGCTGTCATCCCCTCTCCTGTTCTCTTTGTCTTTTTTGGATTTAAAATTGTATGCCTTTAGGGCAAATATGCTGGAGTTTCATAAAGGAAAAAAAAGTAAACATGTTTCTGATTTCACTGTATTTGTGTATCAGGAGAATTATTACAGTTGATTTCAAGATCAAGGATATTTATCTGCTATTGATGTGAGGAGTAAACATTTCATTTTTCAAAATATAAAGAAGTAAATTTTGAACAAATTTATCCTGCTTCACCCTCAGGATGTCATATTACCAAACTGCTTAAATGATGCACCATAGTATAAAGAGATTGAGAAATAGGTTATATACACTTATTTGAAGTAAAAATTCTAGTTGATCATAAAGAGTGTTTATCAATTTTAGTATGTATTTGCAAAACTATGTTTAGAGAAGAATATAAGAATACATTGCATAGATTTTGAAAAAAATAGCAAATCTCTTTTGCTACTCTTTTTCTCAAATCATTTCACTTCTATCTTCAAAGTTCTGTATTGTGTCTTCTTTCTCTTACTCTTTTTTTCCTTAGCAATCTCAGTCATTTCCACAATTGACCAATTACTAATATGCAAATAGCATTCAAATGAAAATTTCTGGTCCTGTTCCATTCTCTGAGCAGGATAACTACATTCCCCAAATCTTATTTCTCACTGGATACTTGGATTCTAATATTTTTCATCAACTTATATTAGAAAACGCTGTTTTTGTCACAACTTGGGTGTGATTATAAATAATGAGACACTATTTTTCTGTGTCTCATAAATGATCTTTGAATTTACTCCCAAAAAGGGAAACTCCATTTTTCTGCTTCCAGAACTCCAGATAGAATAGATATAATTTTCTTTATTCCTACTAACAAGAATAACCAAAGTGTAACTAAACAAATATAATGTTGATACATAAAGCAAACATTAGAAGATTGAAAGGTGGAGAGAAGACTGATGGGCTAGAGCCAAGAGGGTGGAGGAAATGACATGGTGGTAAATTCCCTAGGTTTAATTTTTGCCTCATATATCTCAGTCTTGAAGCTAGCAACCCCAAAATGCCAGCAGATACAGACAGAGAGATTAAACAAAAGCCTCTCTCTTCAGCCAACAGACCATGAAAGGGGCATCCTAACAAAACAAAAACTTATAGATAATTATCCCACTATACTCCAAATCACCACAGTAAACACCTACCCATCCCAGGGAAGGCAAAGTGGGAATCATAGACATCTACTGTTGCCAAGTTGTGACCATTCATCCCTAATGCCCCAATATGATATCACAAAAGGCCAAGTAGGGTGCCTGGACTTCTATTCCCAACCAATAAAGATAAGGCACTCCTTCCCCTCATCACTGGGATAACAAAAGAAGGCTGGAGGAAGCCTAGTGGATAGACAAGTCTTTCATCACAGCCCAATAATAGAAAGGTCATCATCATCATCATCACTTCTCCATGGTATTGGTGGAAACCATGGAGAGAGCAATAACAAGGCACTTCTTCTCATCAGAGAAATATCAGTGGAGGTATGGGAGGAGCCAGAACTTTACCTCTAGCTAGCAGTGACAAGCCCACTACTTAATGTGTCAAAGGTGACAGATGAGAAGGTGAATTTTTATACCATATGACAGTGAACAGGTGAACCATTCCTCTCCCTGCTGGAGCAATTCAGCCAAAATATAACACTTAAATAAAATCCAGAATATCATTAAATAATATATAAAGTATGGAGATTTCAATAGAAAATCACTTATTATACTAAGAACCAGAAAGGTTTCAAACCAAATGAAAAAAGTAATCAGTAGATGCTAAATGAGGATGACAGACATAATAGAATTATCTGACATATTTTTAAACAACCATCATAAAAATGCTTCAGTGAGTAATTACAAACACATTTAAAGCAAACACAAAAATATAATCTCAGTAAAAATAGAAAGCATCAACAACAAAATAAAAGATGTAAAGGAGAACCAAATGGAAGTTTTAGAACTAAAATATAGCAATAATTGATACAAGAAATTCAAAAGATGGGGTCAATAAAATAGAAAGGACAGAAGAAGGACAGCTGAAATAATGAGGTGTAAGATAGAACAATAGAAATTGCCATTTGAATATCAGAGACAAAATATCCTGAAAAAAAAAAAAAGGTCTCAGGGACCTCTGTGACTATAAGATCTCACATTACTGGTATTATAGTCATGGAGGGAGAGGAGAGAGAGGAAAGGAAAAAAAATTATATGACCAGACTCTCAATGCAGGAAAAAAAAACAGTTGATACCCATTCAATGCCTATTCATAAAAAAAGTCTCAGAAAAATAGGAAAAGAGAGAAACTAACTCATCTTGTTAAAGAAAATCTACCAAAAAATCCTGTTCTTATCATTATACATAATGATGAAAGGCTGGATGTCTTTTCCCTAAGATCGAGAAAAAGGCAAGAAAATCTGCTCTCACCACACTTATTAACATAAAAATGAAAGTTTTTGCCCACGCGATAATGCAAGAAACAGAAAATAAAAAGCATAAGTATAAGAAAGGAAGAAACAAAACTCTCTAATGCAGATGACATGATTTTGCCTATAGGAAATATTAAGAAATCTATAAATTAACTCATGGAACTCACAAGCAAGTTCAGAAACTTTGAAGGATAAATGACAAATGTTCAAAAATCAGTTATATTTCTATATATTAACAATTAGCATGTGGACTTTAAAATTAAAGATGTACCACAATTGCTCAAAAAAATTGAATACTTAGGTATAACTCTAACATAAACATATAGGACTTTTATGCTGAAAACTAGACACCACTGAGGAAAGAAAGAAAAAAAGATAAAATACATGCAGAGAACATGCTCATGCGTTGCAAAACTCCACATAGTAA
The DNA here is from genome assembly GCF_003265705.2 of Callorhinus ursinus. Taxonomy (NCBI): domain Eukaryota; kingdom Metazoa; phylum Chordata; class Mammalia; order Carnivora; family Otariidae; genus Callorhinus; species Callorhinus ursinus. Next base: position 111,552,425 of record NW_027397066.1, on the reverse strand, counting down.
AAATGGCAACTCTCTTTAAATTAGTATACAAGTGTGACATAAGAAATGTGTATTTCAGCCCTATCCCTATTATAATTTTGTGTTGAGGGCTGTTTGTATGGATACAATCATTCTACTAAAAATGTAAGCGTGAGGTGGAAGCATTGGGGCCTGTTTTATAGTTGAATAGACATGGAGTGAATATTGTTACATGTTTTTCACCTTGATAGATCACAGAGTAAGAATAAATACAATAATCTGAACTTTGAGTCCCTTGTGCTAGTGATTAACAGTGAAAAATATCTGTTAAAATGTCTAGTTTCTATTTTCACTTCAGATATTTACCAGTCCCTCTTAATAAGTTCTGGGTTATGATATATACACAGATCACAATTGAGAGAATGTCCTTGACCTTAAAGCAAGGATGGTGGGGAATAGATGCAATTTAATTACAGTTTAGGACAAATGTTGGGAACTGGATGAAATTTTTGTTGTTGTTGTTGTTGTTTTTAATCCCAGGTTTTTCCTAAATATTTTATGTGTTGCACTGAATTTTCAGATAATTACCTCTATTCTCTACAGGATAGTTACTATGGACTTGGCACTGTATTTGTTGATTTTACTTACCTTGCTTTGCATGCTTATAAAGAAGTCATTGTGACCACTGAAGCGTTAATGGTCCACAGGTAATGATTCATTTATGTTACCCAGTGAGAAGACACTGCTCTATACCAGTAAACAAGGTGCCCACCTACACTCAGCCGCACTTGGCAACTTGAGTAGTCAAAGCAATAGCTAGCAGTTGTGCATATAAAACTAATTAAAAAATGTACCAAGTTCATTTCTGAACACTATTACAGATTCAAGGCTGATTAAATTGTATGTTTTTTTCCCAGTAGCTTTAGGAAAGAACTTGTTGAAGTTGAACTAAGTGAGAAACACATTTGTTCCTATTTAGTGTGGTCAAGCTCTAATTTGCAACTAGGATTTCAAGGAAACAAGACCCTAATTGGTGGGTCCATAATACATCATAGTTAGCCATTCCAGAGTATTGTTGTAGAGGGTTGAGGCAACAGAATTTTTAAAAAAGAAGATGATTACAGTCATGATTGAAATGAAAATAAAGAATTTAAAACATTTACTGTGTGTTTGCCTGGTTTTTAATGCCAGAACAACAAAAATGAATTATTTGTGAGCATAATTGTGAAAGGGAAATATAAAACTAAAATTTAATGATATACATATTCTTTCCTTTTTTATGAATCAAGCACTCTTGCATCAGGTTTTTACAATGCCAGTCTTAACCACCTGCATTCTTATGGTGAATGTATCGTTTTCCATTCAGTGATATTAAATGTATGTTTTTGTTTTTTTTCCCCAAAAACTTAAGGAGAGAGTCAGAGAGGCAGTTTGTGGGCTTTTCCTGTTATGCCCCATTTCCAAAAGGATTGGTGGTCATTTTTTAGTTTACAGTTGGTCTTTTTTCATTGTATGTACCAGGAGAATTTAACTGACCACGGATTTACTTGCATAGCAAACCCTGACATAGATCATGGAACACATAATGGTCTCCCCTTTTTGATGATGGTCCCACATTTTTACAAAGAAAAATGCAAAAACTAGACTATTTTTACTTGTTAAAATAGTTGATGAAATGAGGTCAATCGAGACTATTGAATTACTTTCTAAATATGAGAGAGAAAATATTAAAAATACATCTTTGGTACATACACACTTTAACCTTAAAAAATGTGAATGGACTAAAAAGAATTAAAGGGTTTAATTAAATAATTAAACATGTAACTTTAGAATATTCTGAGGGCTACTGTAATTATGACTTCCACATGTTTTAATATATGGGTCAATGAACAGACTATTTTGAAATGGACCTAGGGAGATGGAATATCCTTGGGGTCTAAGATCTTTAGGTCCAATGCCTTCAGTGGACATTTCCAGACACTTTTGGTAATCAGTTGGTACCCAAATCTATATTGCCACAGCCAAGCAGTGTATATATATATATATATATATATATATATAGTTTGGCAAAAGATAACAATGGCTCTTGCTTCTCCTTTCTCTATAATAGACCTTATTTATTATTTATCTAAAATACATAAAATGAAAGGAAAAACTAATCTTATTTAATTTCTATCCAATCCTGCAACCCATTTTTATTGGCTCAGGTTATGGGCACATATAATATCTGAAGACATATATAAATATTAAGCATTTTCCTAGGTTCATGAAAAGTTAGCAAAATAGTTTACATCAGCTGGGGAAATTAAATTATGACTTCACATTAAAAGGTGATATTTCCTTTGTTCCAGAGAGACTATAAAATTCTATACTATAGTGACAATCAATCTCAACCTCAGACATGGAATTTTGCTGCTTCAGTTCTTTTTAGACTGTGTCATTAGTTGAAATAACTCCCCAAGGCTTATTTACACTTTAAAGATTTTTTTCAGTGCTTAAAAAGAACATTTTCTAATAAAATTCCCTGAAAGCTAAAGTAATCAGCGTATCTAAATTTGTTTTGACTACATCCATTATTTAAAGCACTATTACCCAGAATTCCCGACTGGCAATGGGAATTCTCAGCATTGCAAGCTGACTCTGTCCTGAATTTAAAACCTACTGTGGCATTGCTTATATTGTAGTCACGGCATCAGCTAAAGGATTCTGAAAACTCTTAGCAGTACCATTTTGCCAGAGTCCTTTCCTACATTGTGATCAGACATTTATAGTCTAAGTTTAAATGGACAAGAATAGTGTTAATGGGCAAATATATATATATATATTAGAGTTTCAATGATTCTTATTTTACTGACATTTTGATATAATGTGTGTCCTACTTTTGACCCTGTCATTGACTCCTATACCACACATAGAAAAGAGATACCCTATCTAGAAAATTGGACATAGCATTTTCAAATTTGGGTTTGATAACTTGTTGATTCTTCATGTATAATTTATTATTTTACATACTTTATTTTAAATGAGGAGAGTTGGATTTAGCAGAATCATGAGAGCGTGAATTTGTCATTCTCATAATTATATTTCACAGTATTGAATTAGTAATCTTTAAAAATGATAGCTTTTATTATATGTTATGCCAGAAAAGCAAAATAGTTTTAAATATGAAACAGAAAAACTATTTAAAATATGTCCAAACACAATATCTAGCATTGGGTGAGGAGCAGTTATCACCTTCCTGTAAACCCTTTTATAAATATGGGCACATGGGGGAATAAAAAATAGGACAGTACAGCTGTTCTGTGTTAATTGTCAGGCCACATCTGTGATTTTTCTACCCACACCTTATAACTCAATAAAACTCTGGTCTTTGAGCTTTTTTATTATATAGTTATGGAAGTTTTTTACCTATGTATGTACTTACTCACTGTCTCCTGCTTTTTTTGTAAATTGTGCAGCATTCTTCAATGCTCTATGGCAGGAATTAATTAATGTGTCATGATATTCTTTAATTGTCATCCATAAGAAACAATATGAAATAATTTCAGATAGAGCTTATTTTTGTGTCAAGTTATTCAATATCTAAATTAAGAAATGTCTTTGAGCATTCCTGAGACCTCTTAATTAAATGACCTTCCAACCTGTCCCCAGCTTCCTTATTTCAAGATCAAAACCATGATGTTGAAAAAAGGCTTTAAACAAAATGTTATTTAATTTCTTACCTTTTCTTCATCATCCCTACTTATTAAATAATTTTAGCACTATACTTCATCTAGTCTTAGGAGTGCACATCAGTTAATCACAACATATCAAACTCTTTAATTAAATTTATTGACAAGACACATGAACCTGATCCCACTGGTGAATAGAGATCAAAGCTCTGACATCTTACAACTGCACTAATTTTCAGAATACTTGGGTAACTTCTCTGCAGTTATGAAGTGAGTTTCATTGTATTTTATAGTTTGGTTAAATTGTCATAGGCGAAAAGAATTGAATTAGACTAATTTACCGTTCTTAGTTCAGATAGCTGAATATTAGTACTGGAAATGGAATAACATGTTGATTAAATAATTTGCAAATCAACTTAAACATTGATAAAAAGCAATGTCAAGTATGCAAAAGGGAATACACAATCCTGATCTGATAATAGGAGATGAAGTAAGATGTGGTAACAAATAGCATAAGTGATAAAAATGAACACTACCAGGTGTCAGGTCCTGCTATAGGCGGAATGTGTTCCCCCCAAATTCATATGTTGAAACCTAACCCACAATGCGGTATTAGGAGCGGGAACATTTGGGAGGCAATTAAGTCATGAGGGCATGATCCCCATGAGTGGGATAAGTACCCTTATAAAAGAGACCCCAAAGAGCTCTCCTTGTCCCTTCTGCCTCATGGGGACCCAGGTAGAGGATGGCCATCTATGAATCAGGAAGTTGGCTTCCACCAGACATCTAATCTGCCTGCATCTTGCTCTTGGGCTTCTTAGACTCCAGAACTAGTTGTCGGAGTCTATGGTATTTCTGTTACAGGGGACAGAATGAACTAAGACAGCTTTTCTGTAGCTATTTTGAACAGGTACATGTTGAATTGCCTGTTACTCTGGAGGCTGGCCTTTAAGTGTTAAAATTTTCAAAGTTGTTCATATACTCACTGCTAAAACCCTCATTGTATTACTATGCTTTGTCACAGGAATGAGATAATTCAGCACAGATAATAAAATAGGAGATATCCTATTATTACGTTGGCCTTTAGCCAAACTTTTGTCCATTGTGTGCTTTACAAGAAAAATAATAGCATTTGTTTTCTTGCTGACATGGTAATATCTATTTAACCGACCTAGAAAAGAGGAAAGACATTTGTATCTCTGAAACTTGATAATTTTGTCATTCACTAAGTTACTGTGATCAGTATGACATTTTTAAATAATTTATAGAGTCTCTCATTGTCATTCCCTTAAAATAATGGTTTTGGTTCAGTGTAGGTGTGATGCTAAGTTATTTGTTTTCTTTGAAAAGCTTAGTTCAACTCTTAAAGCATTAATTAGTATTTTATCAAAATGCACAATTGGAGAGGTTGGGACCAGATATTAGCAGCCACTTAGTTATTTTAATTTCTTCATGTAGCCTTGGATTTTGACTTAAATCCTTTCTATTGCAGTTGAAACATTTGATAACGGGACTATGATCCAGAAGCCCTAAATAATGTATATTATACTTGAATCTAGAATTTGGCCTTATTTTTACATAATTATTCACACACAGGGGCAAAGTAAAATCAAGAAAAGTTTTAAAACTTAGGAATTTGAGAAGAATAGAAAGCAGATCCACTTCCTCAAAAGGTACATTCTCCTGCCCTAATGCAATAATTAACATTCCTATCCCAGCATAAAATAATTCAGATGAAATCTCAGAGAATTAAAGAGTTGTGATGATAACATTGATACATATTATCAGTTTTCATTTAACAATACTGTAAATAATTCAAGATCAAAAGGAAGTGAAAACAAAAATATGACTTGAACCATAGAGCAAACTATTACATCTATGAGCAAGAAAGAGCAAAAAATGCAGGAAATAATTAGATACATAAAAAACCCCAAGTATAATAATTATATTTTTAATAGTGTTGTATAATTGACACACAAAGTAATTAGATAAATGTAATATACTGTAATGTTTCTTCTGCCGTCGCCTGTGAAGAATGACCTCAAAAAGCACAAACTCAGTAATTGCTCTAATTATCAGATATTCTTTAGCTCAGGTAGGTTAAAATGAAAAACATAAATTTATCCCTCATGATACTACACCTCACTTAAATACCTTCAAATAGTCTGGGTATATTAGCATATTACATATTGAAAGAAAATTTCAACTGAGGTGTATTTTTATAATGGTTATATTTCTGCTGGGCCAAAGAAATGCCTGGCTTATTCTTAAACTTTAACTTCAAATTTAGGTGATTGCAAAGAAGTCTCTTAAGTATATCTTCTCAGTTTATTTTACATTGATGTATATAAATATTAACAAGATTTAATACATATGCATATCTTCAAGTTTATACAATTTTATGAAATCATCATTCTAAATAGAGAAAGTATATTGAAAAGTCCTTATTTTTATCCCCTGCTTTCAGGAAGCCTTGTAAATAGAGTTGTATTTCCTGATTTTTTTAATAAAATAAAACTTTTGGAAAAAATGTATTTTACTGTGTTTTCTAAAAGCTTATTCCAATGTTTAGCCATCTTTGCTTATCAGAAAACTTCAAAATTAATATAGCAATCTTGCAGCATACTAAAGTCTTCAGACTTCTTCCTCAACCCCCTGTAAAATACGGAAGGAGACATTTTACATGTCCTGACACATTATAAACATGAGCATATCAGAAACAACCCCAGGTGAAATTGTAGCAGAAAAAAAAAAATCAGAATTGGTTTTAGACTCACTGCTATCTGCCTACCTCAGACCTCAGGCATCATGGTTCCTTATACTTCAGTCACAACCCTCAGGAGGTCAAGCTTCACTGCAGGATCTTTTGTAGACCTTTCCTTTCCACCCAAAGCTGTGTATGAGATATTTGCCATTTCATGAAGCAAAACTCACATTTTTTCCTTTTATTTGCAGAATCCTGAAACCACGATTCTTTAATATGATAAAGTAAACTGTGACAGTGTGTCAATGAGGGCTGAACTATTTGTATATTTTAATAGTAATTTTCTGGAGATAATTACTCCACCTCAATTCAAAGAAGTGCCTCTAGCTATGGGAATTTCACCCCACTAGTAAACAGAGCAGGACCCCATGGTAATCTGAAACTCTCATTTTCCTGTCATCTTTGTCTGTGTTATTTGCACTCAGTGTTCTTTTTTCAAGGCTGCAGATGAGTAGGCTTGGGGATTGTGAAGGGATCTGATATTACCCAAAGCACTTTCAACTCAGTGGGAAATGCACTTAAAAATAAACTGGGAACTCCAGTAGTGATCATTCTTTCTTTCTGAGCCACCATTACAATATGAAAGAAACTCAAATTTCAGACATCATCTAACCTTTCAATCACTTTCCTGTCCCTTCTGTCACCCTCAAGAGGATGCTTGGCCATGCTTTTAGCAGACTTTAATACTAAACAGCAAATAATGGTGGAAGGAAAGCGCACATGCTTATAGACATAGACTCTGTTTTTTTAATTCTGTCATAGACGGTCATGTAATTAAAAGCCAGTCAATGCTTTTTTGTTGTAAGAGATGAAAAACAAAGATTTAAGAAATTTAGTGAAAATGGTAATGGGGGAATTCTGATATTTAGTAAGGTCCCTGAGGACACATGATTTGATAGTGAACAGATTAGAGGACATAGTACAAAAATCATGTGCCAGCATGATCTCTCAGAAAAAAATAATAAAAATCTACATAATAGCAATGCCAGCTACATGGGGGATTGTGTTGAAGAGGAAAATTCTCAGGAAAGGGGGTGGGGTTAAGTTCAAAAGGACAGAACAGAACAGTAATTAGTACACCAGAGGTAAGATCTTAGGAACACGGGCCCTTTACAGAGGGACATAGTTTCTGGAAACCTATCTGGAAGGAATAAATAGGAAGTAGGTTCCACGCTGCAAGCAGGAAGACAAATTTAACCCTGTTTATCCTGGAGCTCATGTACTTCTCCCCATGGTTTCAAATACACACATTATTTAGATACTTCCAATTCTCATATCTTCATGTAACAGGAAGTCCAGAAGCAAACAAAAAGAAAAACAAAAATAACATTGGTTTTCTAGTTTTCCCAGGAAAAGATCTAAATATCCTTGAGTTATGCCCTATGCACTCCAAGTCAATCTCTTGGGTCAGGAAATATTGTTATCCCCACTTTACAGATGAGAAAACTAGGACTAAAAAGTAATAAATAAAGGATTCATGTTTCTAAACAACTATGAGGGTTGTTTTGCATGGGGAAGGAAAATCTTCTTTCGGGATTAATATTCAGAAGTATTTGTCTGATAAATTAAGAATTATTCACTTTTATGCAACTTATCAATTTTATCTTTACTATGTCAGAGGATAATTGTTTCAGAAAAATGTGTAACATTGGTATGAATATAAAGTTCATATGTACCATTGCCTTATACTTTGTTATTTTTTTATATTTATTTTCCTCTCATGATAAATGAACAAAATAAAACTGTCCTTGGAAGAAAGATGCATACAGTTATAAATACCAAATATAAACCCACTATTAACATACTAAATATTAGACAAATATTTAATATGAAGAATGCATTGCTTTCCTAATGATGGCCTGGGTGAGGAATTATCTCATCCCTTTTTGTTCCTTCTGTCACAACAAAATGAGAAATTATATGATATTATAGGAGAATCATAATGCTGTACAAATCTCTAAGTTATAGAGAGAAAATAGAAAATGATATGCTGCTAAACATAAATTTTATAATTCTAATGCTAAGGCGTAAACTCATAATGTCAATGTATGTTGAGAGTGTCTGCCAGCATTCAGTTTTCATGTTAATAAGTATTAAATGTCTCCATACACTTTTACCTTGAGTTTTCAGAATTCAGTTGTATTTCATATCTAACCTATGACATACATGATTGGAAGAAGGATATGTAGGGTAGCTAAAATTAGTGGTGTTGAAGCTCATCTTAATATTTGTAAAAGATACAAAGTTACCAGTAAGTATCTCAGAAGTATATATATAGCATATATGGAATGAACTATATATCAATAACCTTAATGCTAATAATATTGTCATTTATGTAAATTCAGATTTGCACTTAATTTTCTTTGTTCTCATTCAGAAGTCAGGGTTAGGTGTATGTTATTTTCACAAATAGGAAATAATGTGCTTTATTAAAATGGTTTTAATAGTCACTAAAATTTTCTCCTTTACAGATGTGTCTATTCTATTTCATATTTTATTTAAAAATTACATTACTGGACAGTTGTAATGCTCAAATATTTTCTAACACATTTGATTACTAATCAAATGGTATATACAGAAAATAATTTGAACATTTTATAAAAATTCTAGGATTCTCAGATTTTTTTAATAATGTATGAAAAACACAGGAAAGAGCTGTGAATATTTGATGATTGAAAGAATGGAACTCCAAGCTTTCCATTTTAATGTTGTAGCAGACACAGGAACTGGGCCATACTACATAAAATCCTCTAGGAAAAGATGTAGATTGCATTCCTTTTAAGTGCTCTAAAATGACTTTGTTCCTTCTTTCAGATGAGAATTACTTCAAAATGCTCCCTAACTTTGTCTTCACTGTTGTTTTGTTTTAATGTATCTGGTTGGCAAAATGTTTTGTGTGTTGGTTAGAATCAGAAAACTGATTAAAAATTCCTTTCCTAGCTCAGAAAAACTCTACCTACCAGAACGACAAGTACAGATTTGCCTTGAGTAACATGATGCAAAACTGCTGTTTGGCATAATTATTAATAGTATTCTTTTCAGTCTCAAATTGTACTGATTTTATTTATTTATTTATTTATAAAGATTTTATGTATCTATTTGAGAGAAAAAGTGAAAGAGAGAGAGCATGAGTGACGAGGAGGGGCAGAGGGAGAGGGAAAAGTAGACTCCTCACTGAACACGAAGCCCATGGTGATGCTCAATCCCAGGACCCTGAGATCATGTGAGCTGAACACAGCCACTTAATCAACTGGGTTGCCCAGGCACCCCTCAAATTGTATTGATTTAGACAGTAAATTGGATGGTCAGCTGAGCTAAGCTAGTCTGTCCTTACTCTGTTGAGATTTTTTTTTTAATTTTAAAGATTTTATTTATTTATTTGACAGAGAGAGACACAGTGAGAGAAGGAAGACAAGTGGGGGAGTGGGAGAGGGAGAAGCAGGCTTCCTGCTGAGCAGGGAGCCCGATGTGGGGCTCAATCCCAGGACCCTGGGATCATGACCTGAGTCGAAGGCAGACGCTTAATGACTGAGCCACCCAGCTGCCCCACTCTGTTGAGATTTTTGATAGAATATGAATACCCTACATTTGTGCAGTTAAAAACACTGAATTTTTTAAAAATAATTAACAGTTAGTAAGAAATGTAAAAGTATACTCAGTATTAGACTTTTCAAGAATGCAATAATATAAAATTATGCCATTTCTTAAATTTTCTCATTTATTCACTCTTTGAAAGTACTTTGAAGGCACTTTTCTTTTCTATTTACAGCCTATTCACAGTTATCAATGTATCTAATATAGATAGGTACAGATGGTGTGCATTCAATAAATCTTCTTGAATGAATAAATGAATAAACAGAGAAGGTCATTTCTTGAGAAACTTAAATCTAACTTTAAGAGATGATATTAAGTATACAATATATATGTTTATTAGTCTGAAAGCTAAATGTGTAAAAAGAAAGAAAAAAAGGACAAAATGCTACAGGGACAAAGTTTTTCTTGTCCTGAATTTTCTTCGTCCTGAATAAAGCTAAAGAACTTTTATTCTGTGAAACAAGTAGGTAATGTATCTTGTTCAGGGGTTCATAGATAGAGTTGTAACTCACAGCTATGAGAAAGGTTTTTAGTAGCCAAACTTCATATGCACAAGCAACTTGACTGAGAGATTGAGTTAATGAATATTATTGTAATATTATAGTACTAAGGGAGCAGTATATTTTAAACAAAACCACTTTCAGGAAATGAGAAAAGGCAAGTCAATAAACAACTGGGGAATATATTTGAGAAGGAAAAATCAAATCAAGCAGGTGAATGAAGGTATAAGACATGATATGTATTATGTAGAAGTCTGATTATTTCAACCATAGTATAGTCACATAATAGTAAACTATTTAGTAACTCAGCTGTGTCTCTACTGAAGTCACCAAATCTAGAAAGTAAGGACTCATGACTATATCTCAATATATTTATATGTCTTGTGGCTCTGATAATAACTCACTGGGAAAATAGACATCTTGCTAGTTTACTGAGGCCCATGACTAAGGGAAAATTGGATTAAAAATATGCATTAGGTCCTATTGTCCTCCTTAGAATTTAATATGCCATAGATTACCATAGAACTTCAAATATGAAGCAAACCTATTTTATAATATGAATTTAATATGAATATGGAGACTCACAATTTTTATAACTTGAAGTAAATTAATAACTTTATTCATTTCAGTTGAATAATCAAAGTAACACCGGCCGCCTGGGTGGCTCAGTTGGTTAAGCGACTGCTTTCGGCTCAGGTCATGGTCCCGGAGTCCTGGGATCGAGTCCCACATCAGGCTCCCTGCTCAGCGAGGAGCCTGCTTCTCCCTCTAGCCCTCCTCCCTCTCATGTGCTCTTTCTCTCTCATTCTCACTCTCTCAAAATAAATAAATAAATAAATAAATAAATAAATAAATAAATGTAACACCACAAAAAATGTAGTAAATGTTAAAAGATGATTTACATGTTCATTTAACATATATTTAACATATTTAATTAGAAATGCATGAAGTAGCAATGAAGGGGGGAAATCGGAGGGGGAAATGAACCATGAGAGACTATGGACTCTGAGAAACAAACTGAGGGTTCTAGAGGGGAAGGGGGTAGGGGGATGGGTTAGCCTTATGATGGGTATTAAAGAGGGCACATACTGAATGAAGCACTGGGTGTTATATGCAAACAATGAATCATGGAACACTACATCAAAAACTAATGATGTAATGTATGGTGATTAACATAACATAATAAAATAAAAAAATTAGTTTGGAAAAAAAATGAATGAAGTAGCTTTCATTATAAGCAGTTTGTATTGGTTAATTTATTTATTCATCCAGGAAATTGTTCATAGCCAGTAATAAGTGCACAAAGTTTCAGTTTAAAATCTTACAATAAAAATAAAATATTACCTTTGATCTAAATATCAGACTAGTTACTACTTTCTAGAAAAATTATGGGAAATTTTAAACTTGAAACATGTTTTTCCTTGTCAGATGAGCTGTTAGGTCGTTCTTTACTTACTTTGTGACTTGTGTTTTTTAAGTACAGATCACCTCACATTATGCAACTTGTATATTAAACTATTCAAGCTTTGTCTTCTTTTCCTAAACTTATTTTTTTTCTTTTGCTTACTTCTGATTACATTTCACTTTACTATAGGGTGTACATATTTGTAAGTTAGCTTTAGCTATTTTAGAACACCTCGCAGTACAAATTTTTGCAAATAAATGAGTAAGTATAATAAACAGTAAATATATGATTACAGAAAACAAGAAAAATACTTGATAGCATGTGTTTCTAAATCACATTTTTCTAGTCTTTCTTAACTTCCTCAGAATCTCAAGGAGTAAGACATTTTGCCATTACATATCACTCCCTACCTCCCCACACCTTGCTCTCATTAGTGAATTCATAAACCTTAGCTGGCTTGATAAGCATAGCTGAAGAAAAGTAGCCTATGCCTAAAGTAGATCTTTTTAAGTAGAACACACATATTGGTGATTCTTTTTAAACTGTTAAAACAGTGAACTAGAGTGGCCCATCTGAAGGAATTGTGCTTTTGCTCTACAATTAAACAGGGTTGCTTTGTATCAGCGTGTTATCAGTATATGACCTCTCCTCTCCTTCATCCTTTATTTTCTGTGCATTTGATTAAGAGGAAAGCATTGTCACCCTATATTTATTCACATAGCAACAGAGGTCAAATGGAATGAAATAAACTAAACTACAGAATAATAAAAAATGTGATTAGAAAGATGTGACTAGAGAGCTGTAGATTTGTATTTTTATAACCTTCTTCAAAAATGCCTCTATTAATATAAAGAAATTTTATTTTCTTTATATTAGGTATATATTTCTTACAAGAAAACTTTTCCCCCACAATGTCTGAAGTTTGAGTACATTTCTTAGAAATATCATTTATTCATTCATTCAAAAATAATTTATTGAGGATCTGCTCTATTGTAGACCAGTTTGTGTGTTGGGGGGGTTGTTATATCCTCACATATCGTCCTTACTTTTTGTCTGGCAGAGGCTGCCGACCTAGAGTCTACATCCTCCAGCCTTCCAAGGAGTTACATGGAAGAAATAACACTTTTTCATGGCAGGAAATATGTCCAACTTATCTTAATTTACCCCCAATGTTCATAAACCAGCCTGAAAGGCCACAAGTAGCCAGTGTGAACAGATAATGTCAGTTCTGAAATCATCCCTCTCAAGGCCCCACCCCAGCATGCAGGTTACTTTGGGTTATTCCCCAGAATCTCCCCAGACTACCTTGAAGCCCAGTCTGAGACAAAGAATTCATGCCTGATATAGCAAGAGTCCTCATGGACGTGCGGGGATATGATGGCAGGTGTCCACTCTGATTTCTTGTTGTTTATACCATACTGATTGTTAAAAAATTTTATAACAACCCCTAAAAAGAAGTGTTGCTCATATGTTTGCTACTTAAATATTATACCTTAATATACTGATAAAGCATGCATGTAAAGAACATGAACATAGTTATTATTAAATAAAATGTTTCCTCGATTTTTTTCAAAACATCCTTCTCTTTAAACATTGTTACTTGATAATTGGAAAAATTTCAGCTTTAAGCCTTAAAATATACTCCATGTTTCAACAGGTTTCATTGCTTTTGGAAAAGGCATGATAAACATGGAATGAAGTCAAAAATAAATTTTGCTTTAAACTAGAACTTGAGGGGATGCCTGGTGGGTGGCTCAGTCTGTTCAGAGTCTGCCTTCGGCTCAGGTCATAACCCTGGGGTCTGGGGATCGAGTCCCGCATTGGACTACTTGCTCAGTGGGGAGCCTGCTTCTCCCTCTGCTTGCCACTCCCCCTGCTTGTGCTCTCACTCCCTCACTCTGACAAATAAATAAATAAAAATTTATAAAAAAATAAACTAGAACTTGAAGACTGACCTTATCACTGTAATTTACAAGCCTGTTTTAAAGGAGATAATAAGCTAAATGTACCTGTCTGTACAAAAAGTGCTCAGAAGAGTTTGCATAAATATTATTACTACTCTACGAAAAAATCAGTTCACTAATTTTCATCCTGCTCACTCTCACACCAAATTGTTCCTACACTAATGAGTTTACAGTCCGTTGAGAGGAGGGGCATATTGCTAAATAATTGCACAAACAAGTGTACATGTTTAACTCTGACAAGTGATCTACAAAAAAATGTACATAAAAGGTAAAGTACCCAAATAAATAAAATTACAAATGAGAGAGGAGAAATCATGACCAACACCACAGAAATACAATTATAAGAGAATATTATGAAAAATTATATGCCAACCAGTTGGACACTCTAGGACAAATTCCTAGAAACATATAAACCACCAAAACTGAGACCAAAAACCAGTGAAGAAATTGAATCAGCAATCAAAAATCTCTCCCAAAACAAAAGTCCATGGCCAGATGGCTTCCCAGGGGAATTCTACCAAACATTTAAAAGGAGTTAACACTCAAACTATTAAAAAAAAATAGAATTGGAAAGAAAACTTCCAAACTCATTTTATGAGGCCAGCATTACCCTGACTCTAAAACCAAAACTCCACTAAAAAGGAGAATACAGGCCAATATCCCTAATAAGCATGAACAAAATTTTCTCAACAAAATACTAGCAAATTGAATCCAACAGTACATTAAAAGAATCATTCACCCTGATCAAGTGGGATTTATTCCCGGGCTGCAAGGTTCAATATTTACAAATCAGTCAAAGTGATGCACTACATTAATAAAAGAAAGGATAAGAACCATATAATTCTCCCAATAGATGCAGAAAAGTCATCAAAAAAGACAGTATTTATTCTTGATAAAAACCCTCAAAAAAGTAGGGGTAGATGGAACATAACTCAACATCATAAAGTCCATATACAAAAAACCCACAGCTACTATTATCCTCAATGGGGAAAAACAGAGCTTTTCCTCTATGGTCAGGAACAAGACAGGATGTCCACTCTCACCACTGTTGTTCAGCATAGTACTGGAAGTCCTTGCCTTGGCAATCAGACAACAAAAAGAAATAGAAGGCATCCAAATCCACGAGGAAGAAGTCAAACTTTCACTATTAGCAGATGACATGATTTTCTATGTAGAAAATCCAAAGACTTCACCAAAAAAATTGCTAGAACTGATATTTGAATTCAGTAATGTGGCAGAATACAAAATCAACATATAGAAATTGTCGCATTTCTATATGACAATAATGAAGCAGAGAAAGAGAAATCAAGGAATAAATCCCATTTACAACCACACCAAAAACCATAAGATACCTAGGAATAAACTTAACCAAAGAGGTAAAAGATCTCTACTCTGAAAACCATAAAACATTTGTGAGACAAATTGAAGATGACCCAAAGAAATGGAAAAACATTCCATGCTCATTCATTGGAAGAACAAATATTGTTAAAAATTCTATTCTACTCAAAGAAATCTACACATTTAATGCAATCCTTATCAAAATACTGACAGCATTTTTCACAGAGCTAGAACAAACAATCCTAAAATTTGTATAGAACCACAAAAGACCCAGAAAAAGCCACAGCAATCTTCAAAAAGAAAAGCAAAATGGGAGGCATTACAATTCTGGACTTCAAGTTATATTACAAAGCTGAGGTGATCAAGACAGTACGGTACTGGCACAAAAACAGATACATAAATCAATGGAACAGAATAGAAAACCCAGAAATGAACCCACAGTTATATGGTCAACTAATCTTTGACAAAGCAGGAAAAAAATCCAATGGGAAAAAGACAGTCTCTTCAACAAATGGTGCTGGGAGAACTAGACAGCAACATGCAAAAGAATGAAACTGGACCACTTTCTTACACCACACATAAAAATAAATTCAAAGGAGATGAAAGACCTAAACATGAGACAGGAAACCATCCAAATCCTAAAGGAGAACACAAACAGCAACCTCTTTGACCTCGGCCATAGTAACTTCCTACCAGACATGTTGCTGGAGGCAAGGAAAACAAAAGCAATAATAAACTCTTGGGACTTCATCAAGATAAAAAGCTTCTGTACAGTGAAGGAAACAGTCAACACAACTAAAAATCAACCTTCAGAATGGGAGAAGATATTTGCAAATGACATATTTGTTAAAGGGTTTATCCAAAATCTCAAAAGAACTTAAACTTATCAAACTCAATCCCCCAAAATCAAATAATCTGGTTAATAAATGGGCAGAAGCCATGAATGGACATTTTTCCAAAGAAGACATACAAATGGGCCAACAGATACAGGAAAAGATGCTCAACATCACTCATCATCAAGGAAATACAAACCAACACCAGGATGAGATACCACCTCACACCTGTCAGAATGCCTAAAATTAACAACACAGGAAACAATAGATGTGGGCGAGGATGTGGAAAAATGGGAACCCTCTTACACTGTTGGTAGGAATGCAAACTGGTGCAGCCATTGTGAACACAATGGAGGTTCCTCAAAAAGTTAAAAATAGAACTACCCTATGATCCAGCAATTGCACTACTAGGTATTTACACAAAGGACATAAAAATACTGATTTTAAGGGTTATGTGCACCCCGACATTTATAGCAGCATTATCAACAATAACCAAAGTATGGAAAGAGCCCAAATATCCATTGACTGATGACTGGATAAAGAAGTGACATATATATATGAATATTACTCAGCCATAAAAAAAAATGACATCTTGTCATTTACTACATTATGGATGGAGCTAGAGAGTATTGTGCTAGGTAAAATAAGTCTATCAGAGAAAGACAAATACCATATGATCTCACTTATATGTGGAATTTGAGAAACAAAACAGATGAACATGGGGGCAGGGGAGACCGAGGCTAAACATAAAAGAAACTCTTAACTATAGAGAACAAGCCGAGGATTGCTGGAGAGGAGGTGCGTCAGGGGGATGGACTAAATGGGTGATGGGTATTAAGGAGGGCATTTGTGATGGGCAGTGGGTATTGCATGCAAGGGATGAATCACCAAATTGTACACCTGAAACTAATATTACACTGTATGTTAATTAACTGAAAGTCAAATAAAACCTTGGAAAAAAAATGAAAAAATAAAAGTAAAAAATAAAAATTAAAAACTATATATTTTTACATATTTCTTGTAGGATTCTGAAACTCGTGAAGAATGGCATAACTCTACTTGTTTTCTTTCTTCCTTTTTAAAGTTACCTTTCAGCCAAAGGCACATCATGGATGTTAAATAAATATAAAATACATCTTATATATATTTCAGAATTAAGAGATACATAATCTGTTCTTTAAAGCGGTTCTTTAACACATACTTTATGTGTGTATTTAGTTAGTGTTGTTCATACCAACAGGTATATTTGTTAGCATTATTACATGTCTATTAATAGGAAATTCAAGCAATAAGAACAAAGAAAAAACAAACATATCCCACCACTCAGTAAGTTAACATTTAGTTAACAGACTTCTAGACATCTATCATTAATAAGTAAATACATACACACATACATTTTATAACAACAGACCAAATAGCTTTAGAAGAATGAAGTATTATTTAAAGACAAATAACTTCATATAATTTTATTTAATTTAGGAGGAGAAACAATCATGTGAGATGAAAGAAATTCCTACATTTCGAATAACTGTATGATATATTAGTGACTAAAAGATCACTTTAAGTATAAGAAAGCTCACTGAAAACCATCAAGAAATTATCTTATAAATCACTTGTTGGATAGTTTCAATGTTAGACAATTAGAGAGGGAAGATGATTTGCACATTTCTTCTCTCCTATCTCTTAATTTTGGTTGCTTTTCTTGTCTTCACTGCGTTTGTGTTCTTTTTTTTTTTTTTTAATTTGAGAGAGAAAGAGAGAGAGATAGAGTGTGCACAAGCCAGTGGGAGGGGCAGAGAGAGAGGGAAAAGCAGACTCCTTGCTAAGCACGGAGCCCAGCTACACAGGGCCAGATCCCAGGACCCCAAGATCATGACCTGAGCCCAAGGCAGACACTAAGTCAACCGAGCCACCCAGGTACCCCTGCATTAGAGTTTTTATATATTGATCTTTAATTATGTCTTGTCATTCTTTTGTCTCTACTTTTATAGAAAAACAAACTCATTATCTGGAGTACTGGTAACATGTTTCCTATAATTGAGTCATTATTTCAATTTATCTCTCTCTCTCTCTCTTTTTTTTTTTTTTTACTTTTTATCATTTAGTTTATAAAAGAAGCTCTCCTGGAGGACGTTTTCCCTTGATTCATTGATAGTTGAGAATTTCTGCCTTATGTCTTTATAATACAGGGACAAATTGCTTGATTATAATAGTCTAGATCTTTTCCTTAGTATTTCATGGCAGTTTGCATTTGTTTTCTCATGTTAATGTTAGTGTCCATATGCTTATTTTTTTCTTATCTTGATGCCTGAAGAAATAGTCTTTATCTTTATATTTGAATAATAATATAACTGGAATGTGCTTCGATGCTGGTAATTTCACATCAAATTGTCCCCTTATAATTTAATTTCAATCAAAATATTCATTTATTCCTTCATTTTATAGAAAGCTTGTTGTTATGTATTTGAATTTTCTATTTCATTTATTGATTTTTTTTACCACTAGTCACAAATTAACTTTATATGGAACTAGTGCTATCTGTTCTCCTTATCTATAATTTTCTCTCAAATGACTTTAATCATCTTGTCTTTTTTCCCCTTCCCCTCTACATTACTCCATGACATTAATTTTGATTTTATTCTTTAGAGGCAGTTTACCATGGTGGTCTTTTGTTAAAAGCAGGGTTTCTGGAGATATACAACCAAGACTTGCATGCTAGCTTTACAATGTACTATCCTAAGGAAACATTAGAAAGGTTTTTAGCCAATTTGTGTCTTAAGTTTCATTATCTTTAACATGGAGAGACTAGTGTTTTCTATCTCCAAGTACTATTGCGAGAACTAAAAGTGGTGACACAAGCAATGTGATTATAAGAGTTCCTGGCACATAGTAGTCACTCAATAAATATTAAATATTATTGTTGTTTATCAAATTTATTTAGAAATTAAGTGGCGGTTCAATGATTGGCTCTCAATTTATTATCTAGTTCAACTTGTTTATGATCTCATACTATTATTTTATCATCTCCTTTTTGAGCTTGTGTATAATAGAATTATTATCAGTAGTAAATTCTTCAAAATAGGAAATCAATTTCAATCCTTTGGAAAGAGTTCTCTTCCAATGGGAATTCTGAATCTGCCTTTTATAAGATATTTAGCCTCTTGGTGGTTTTCCTATTGTGCTTACACAATTTTCTGGCTATTTATTTCATTTTAATATATCATAATGTGGAAAACCTGGTCCTGATATTATACTTACATTTGAATGATATGGGAAAATTCATTCAGATACTTTCCTCCATATGGTCTGGGATTGGTTTCATTCACATATCTAGTGCCTTAGCTGGAATGGGTAGAATGGCGGGGGGCTGGTTGGACCTCTTATCTCCTCTCATAGTCTCTTATTTTGTAGGGTCTTTCTGTATTCACCTGACTTTGATCTCCAACATGGCAGTGGGCTTTCTTAAATGGCAGCTGGTTTCCAAATGCACAGAATCATAAGCTGTCTCAGCCTGGAAACAGATACTGCCACTTTGACTTTATTCTATTAACTCATCAAATCACAAGGCCAGCCCAGTCATAGTTGGTGGACATAAAAGCCACTTTGTGATAGAAGGAGAAGCATATTTGTACAAAAATAGAAATAAATGTTTTTCACTATTATATGTTCTCCAAGGTCCATAACCATGCTGTTGCATTGTATCTGGCATATTTTTATTGGATAGAAAAGTGAATATCTCCTTCATCATTGCTATAGTTTCAGAATATATTTTAGAACATAATGGTCTCTCTTCTCCCTCTTTATTCTCTTCCTTCTTTGTCTCCTTCTTCTTTTCCTTTTCCTCCATCTCCTTATTCTTATTCTTTTTATCATAGAAAATCTATTATTATGCTAGAGAATTTTAGAATATTGGGTTGGAAATGTCACCTTGTATTATTCTTCTGAAATATCATATTGGCTTTTAAATGATTATATATAGCACACCAAAGCCAATGCCCTGATGTGTGTGTTTTTGTGTGTTTAAAAATTGATAAATATTTCATAAATATGAGGCATGTTGATTCAGGAGATATTTAATTGGCAAAGTTAAGGAGCTTGGTTTCTTTTTTCTTAAGAGCTCCCTGAGGAATCTCAAAGTTTTTTTCTACTTTTCTTTAATCCCTTTTTATATATTCAGGCAAGAACAAGATCTTTTACTGTACTATAGCCTTGGCAGTGTGGTCTGTTTTTCTCTTTGGAATTTGTTTCTTGAGATTTGTTTTGTTTTTTTTTTTCCAAGTGATGCTGGATTCATAAATGAACTTATTTGTTATTTCTACAGAGGAGAAGTTGGTTCACATGCTCTTTCTTTATTTTCCTCATTTCCTGTCTTTGAATTAAACCTTTACCATGAGATGGAGAAGTAAGAAACACAACTTGGATTCTGTCGCTTTCTTCC
This sequence comes from Callorhinus ursinus, assembly GCF_003265705.2. NCBI lineage: Eukaryota > Metazoa > Chordata > Mammalia > Carnivora > Otariidae > Callorhinus > Callorhinus ursinus. Next base: position 111,531,960 of record NW_027397066.1, on the reverse strand, counting down.
TCTTGATATTTCTCCCGTTCTTTCTCTCATTCATTTAATTGACAAGTGAAACAGGCCTATGATACTGCCATTCATTGTTTACCCATCCTGAGCGGTGGTGGCATATCATTGTTTTTATCCTGCATTCTCTGTTCAGAATCTCTTTTATCTTATGTTTGGTGAGGCTAAGCGCAGGTAGTCCTGGTGCTGCTTCCTTCAGGCAATAGCCCCATTCTGAGAAACCAGTGCTCAAAAGATCTTGCTTTGGCATCATTTAAGCATTACAGAAAATTTCTTATGTTTTGCACAACTTATTCTTGATTTTTGCCAAAATAATAAAATACAAAAGCTTAAATAGCAGATGTTTTTTGTTTGTTTATTTGTTTGTTTTTTCTAATTCCTGATAGGGCTATGTATCACAAGAAGGCCAGGGGAAGGGAATGCTTTGGTTTCTAAAACAAATATAGGGGTGCCTGTGTGGCTCAGTCGGTTAAGCGTCCAACTCTTCATTTTGGCTCAGGTCATGATCCCAGGGTCATTATATCCAGGTCATGAGATTGAGCCCTGCATTGGGCTTCATGCTCAGTGGGAAGTCTGCTTTTCTCTTCTCCCTGTCCCTATGTCCTTCCCCTCCACTCACGCACTCACTCTTTCTCTCAAATAAATAAATAAATCTTTTAAAAATAAAATAAATATGAATTCTAATTAATTTAAGATTAAAATTGGGGCGCCTGGGTGGCTCAGTTGGTTAAGCGACTGCCTTCGGCTCAGGTCATGATCCTGGAGTCCCAGGATCGAGTCCCACATCGGGCTCCCTGCTCAGCAGGGAGTCTGCTTCTCCCTCTGACCCTCTTCCCTCTCGTGCTATCTCTCATTCTCTCTCTCTCAAATAAATAGATAATTTTAAAAAAAAATTAAGATTAAAATTGTTAAAAACAGCTAGGCAAAAGATGTTACAATTGTAATTTTCCACTAAGACATTTCTGAAAATTAGCTGTTTAATAAAAAAAAGTTTTCTTTTTTATAGCTCCTATATTAGGGTTCTCCATGCAAAGAGAATCAATAGAAGATCTAATATATATACATATTAATATAAGGTAATACACATATATGTTAATGGTATATCTATTTATGTGTATATTTATGTGTGAGTATGTATATATATATATATATATATATATATATATATGTGGAAAATATTTACTTTAAGGAATTGGCTTAAGCAATTGTGGAGGCTAGCAAATCTGAAATCCAGAGGACAAGTCAACAGACTGGAGATTCAGGTAAAAAATTGTAGTCTTGAGTCTGAAAGCTGGAAATTTGGGCAGAATTTTTATATTGCAGTATGAGGCAGAATTTTCTTTGGAGAACCTCATTTTCTTTCTCTTTTTTTTTTTTGAGAAACCTCATTTTTTGTTCTTAAATTATTCAACTGGTTGAAGAAGTCCCATCTACAATTATGGAAGAAAATCTGCTTTACCGAAGTCTTCCAATTATACATGTTAATCACTACCTTTACAGAAACATCTAGACTAGTGTTTGACCACATAATTGATCACCATAGTCCAGAGAATTTCACACACAAAATTAAATGCCATAGTTCCCTTACATTCTGGCTTCATAAAATGCATGTTCATTTCATCAATGATATTCATATTTTCTGATTATGAAGTTTCTGACAAAGAAAATTATCAAAATAAGTGTGTTATTTTAATGTTAGAAAACTTGCTCTATGTTAAAATAAGCTATTTATTAAACATATGGAATGAATCCAGTAGAAAAACAATATGGTCACATTAAGTGATATTTTATAAGAACAAAAATAATCATGAAGCACGAAGAAATAATTCTGTATCACTTTGAAACCCATTGGGTTGAAAATATATTACTTCTTAATTTATATACTGCCTTAAAAAAAGAACATTTAGTATAGAATAAGACTTAGAAAATTTACATTAGTGATTATTTGGTTCATTTTCAAAGGATAGTCACATGTGAACACATAATAGTATATTTAAGTTGATGTCTCTGTCATTTATCTAATGTGTTAACTTTTTTTTCATTGCATATTATTGTCTAACAGTAGTTGTTATGTCAAATTACCTAAAGGTTATTTTCAGCAAGCAAAAGGGGTTAGGACTTCTGAAATGGTAGAGTAAGGAGTTCAGCAAGTCCTCTTCCTCCAAGAATCAATGCTGAAATTAGACAATAATGTCAAAAACAACCCTTCTAGGATTCTGGAATTCAAGCAAAGGCATAGAATGAATTGGAAAGTGATTATTCAAGGAAAATGACATTTTAAAAATTTTATTGTTATGTTAATCACCATACATTACATCCTTAGTTTTTGATGTAGTGTTCCATGATTCATTGTTTACATATAACACCCAGTGCTCCAGGCAGAACGTGCCCTCTTTAATACCCATCACCAGGCTAACCCATCCCCCCACCCCTGTCCCCTCTAGAATCCTCAGTTTGTTTCTCAGAGTCCATAGTCTCTCATGGTTCGTCTCCCCCTCAGAATTACCCCCCTTCATTTCTCCCTTCCTATCTTCTTCCTCTTCTTCTTCTTCTTCTTCTTCTTCTTCTTCTTCTTCTTCTTCTTCTCCTTCTCCTTCTTCTTCTTCTTATTTTAACATATAACGTGTTATTTGTTTCAGAGGTACAGGTCTGTGATTCAACAGTCTTACACATTTCACAGCACTCACCATAGCACATACCCTCCCCAATGTCTATCACCCAGCCACCAGAAAATGACTAAACCTCTGATAAAAACAGTGGCCGTCTGCAGTATTTTCCTTCAGGTGAGTTACCCCTCTTCCGGCCACATCCACATGGTAGTTTTACGGAGACAAATATCTGGGAAATGCCAATATCACAACTAACTTGTGGTTGTGACGTGTTTGAACAAGCAACACATGAACAAGCTAGCAAGATATTTAACAGAGAGATCTGGAGAATGGTATAGCTATAGTGGACCTTGATAAGCTCCCATAAATTAGATCCTTGTAAATTGTAAGCCAGTTAGGAAAATACTTATCTTTTATGGATTTAGATTATACAGTCCAAATAGCACTCTCAATGCCTTCATGTGTTTGTGTGTGTGTGTTTTCTCATAATTACTCACAAGGATCTTCAAGGACTTCAAACTTTGAGGATCAATGCTTCTTAAATATATTTGGTGTGTCAGTATCCATTACTGAAGTTCTTTGGGATGTTGCTCAAAGCCAAATGTATCAAATTTAAGGAAATACTAATTATGTTCATTTGTGTGTTGAGTATATGAAGATTATATACATTAGGAAATTGGATTCTGGGGCAATTATTAATATCCCCACTGGTAGGTGCAAATTTGAAAAGTAGTGCTTAGAATAAGTAAAGTATGGAAAAAATAGAGACCTAAGGTAAGGAAGCCTCGTTAACACCAGTGGTAATCTGCCAATGCCAACCTATCTAAAATATTTTGATGATTTTCCCCTAGACTTGCAAAATGTTATACTTAGCACATAGTTATGAATTTTTTGCTTCTATATTGCAATTGTTTTTGTTGTTTAGTTTTAATGATCTCCAATCCCTCAGTTAAGTTTGATACAAATACCTGTTAGTGTTGTGGAAAATAAAGACAGAGAAAGCGAAGAAAGTCCAGTTTATTCTATGTCAACTTTCTCACTTCCACTAAAGAAGCGGCATCTAAAGGGAAATTGTGTTTGGGAGTTCCAAGAATAGCGTTAATGAAGAGAAAGGCAGAAAAAATTCTAGAAAATGGAACACACAAAAAAGTAGAAGCAATATCTAAATGGAAGATTTAAAATCAACATGATATGGTGCATTTTTAAATATGTACTGGAAAAAACTCACGTTAGAAAAATTGAAGGAGCAGCTAAGGAGCTGAATACAACAGTTAACACTAATAATGGTCCTAAACTGGATACATTTTGTGTCCTGCTTCAAATCCTTTCTGATCACTTTCTACATGAATCATCTTTAAGAATAGTAGGTTGGAATCATTGTAATTTGACTGAAGATCCCCTCAAATATGTTACCTTATGTTCTACTTTTTGCCTTAGGAATTCTCTGATGGATGATGAGAAGCCAGTTTAACTACCCCAGCATGCGCAAACCTGAAAGTGCAAGGTATTAACACATCACAGGGTGACTTTTGACCAATGATGAATGAGATTTGGTGGATAAATTTTTACTTCATTTATCCCTCAGGAGTCAGTTCTGTGCCACATTCTATGCAAGGACCAATAAGCCATGGGCTGTCACAATTGGTGCATTCCCAGTTCAACTTCCCCAGGAGAACAAGCTCATGACTTGCTTTGTTTTGGTGGGTTCTTTTGTAGTTAGAAAGGACTGGTAATGAAATGTGATATTGCAGTCACACAATTTCTTAAATACACCAATAGGAGAAGCAATAGGACAGCAATATTCTAAGTAGTTCTCAATTTGTATATGTATTTTTACAAATGTGTACATTTACCTGAACCCCTTTCTTTGGTTTGTCTTTAAATTCTAGAACCAGATTTCCATCTAATATTTGTTCCATATAGGCTGTTTACACTCATGGATAGTTCCAGAGGGCAGAATTGCATTATCTATACCCTTGTATAAACATGGCAATATCATATAAGAGTTTGGAGCCTGTTGTGGTAGTAGCTAGTACTGATTCAAGTGCTATTTCAGATCTTAGACTCAGGGACACAGAGTAGATGAATACATTCTGGGCTCTTTTTAGATAGGTGGGATAGAAGGAAGGCACCAAGTTAGTTCTGCTTGTTTGTCATGTGTAAGTCAAACACTTATTTGCAAGTGTGAGACCTTTCAGGTTTTTCTCCCCCCTCTAGAAACTAGCAAACATAGTCACTGTTTCATCAGCCTTGAGTCCTGAGTGACTATGATCATCAGAAACCCTAAAGATCTGAAAATCTGTGATAGACATGTAGACCTGCTAAGAAATTAATATTTATTATTTAAAATTATTAAGATTCTGGTCTATTACTGTAACATAACCCAGGCTGATGTACTTGTGCATTTGTTCCTTGATGATAAACTCTATTTTATTCTTGCACATTGTAATTATTAGTATGCTTTTATAATCAAAACTATGAAAAAAATCAGATATTTCTTTTCTGTTTTGACTTACAGATACAAGTTGTTCTTTAAGTGACTTTTAAATGTTTATTATTTCCTTTAGTGCTCTTGTATATTGTTTCTAATTCAGTTTCCTAAATTAAATATCTCATTTCAACAATTTATTTGGTGGAAACCAGTTCACTGCTCTTGTCAAACAAATAAGCAGGAAGTTATGGAAAGGCATCTGCACGTTTTCTAATATCTGAACCCAAAAAGAGGCACCGACATATTTTATGGAACTCAGCTATTCAATTTACGTGTGTTTTGTGTGTTGTCACTTTACCGATATTATTTTCCAAAATATAAATGCTTGCAATTCATTTCTCGATTATTTAGTGACTCAAGTCCAATGAATGCTAATGCCCAGTATTAAAATTCTGAGTTAAGCTGACAAATAGATTCTTTCTCTTATTCTTTATTCAATTTCATTCATATGACAATAATTATCCTCTAGCCATATTTCTCTAATTTTTATTTAAATGTTCATTCAGTGAAAGGATACTTGCATTCAAATAATTTATGCTACCATTCAAATCAAATCATTTTCAACCCAATTGATTGCATTTCTTTATACCACCAGCAACAAATCACACTTGGAAGAGAAATAACACAAAAAATGTCAGGATAGATTCAAACATTTTATAAAATATTGAAAGAAAGAGCCTGCCCTTCATCTAGTCATTAACTCAGAATTCACTGAGAAATCAAACTAGAGTTACTTTAAGAATAAATTCAAAACTATCTGTTTCATTCAGTTTCCCACTTTTTATTCATAATAATTGATAATTAGATATATTTTAATTTATATTTGGAAATATTTTCTGGTATTAAAAATTACTTTATATGATCACCAATGGAAAAATATTATAAGGAAATTTCAACAACTAACTTATGTGCTTTGAATAATTCTAGTAGAATAACTTGGCAAAAGTGACAGATAAAAATCTTCCAAAATGAATAGATGTACATTTAACAAGGCGTATATAAATATTAAAGGAAAGGTGATATTAAAATAACTATAATAATAATTATGGAAAATATAAGCTTAATAATATATATCCTTATAACATCCTTATGTTAAGAAACCACTTACCACTTATTCTGGTTGTTACTCACATATTAAATAAATATGAAGCTTAAGAAAAAGAAAATGTTAAGATGATTTTTCTCTGCAAATAATTTGTTACTCTTTTTCTGCCTCTGGTTTGAAAATGATTGGTATTTAAAAAATGTTCCAATAATATATTCTTGGAATTTCTTAGCATAATAGAACAATATAACATCAGTAGGCTCATTATTTTACTTTCTATGATTTTCAAAATGAAACTTAGAATGCATTGTTTGCTAATTTCCTGATGGTAGCCATCAATAAAAATTAGCATTATGTCTCTGAGAGGCTGATGCTACTTATTTTGGGAATCAGTGTAAAGGGATTTGGGGAATTTCTAATATGAATTAATGGTGCTTTTTCTATGCATCTCATTGGAGTCATAAAGTGAGTTGAAATTTAAATCAAGGGTAAATAACACATTAGGACAAAATATATAAAGCTCATTAAATTTTAAAGTTTAAGAACTATTTAAAAAATACATTATTTTATATCTGAAAGAATAGATTTTTGTCATAATTTTAAGTGCCAATATGTAGAAAAATATATACATATATAATAAAATCTGCATATATAATAAAATATACATATATAATAAAAACATGCTATTCTTTAAGCTTGAGTCACATGCCGTACATACATTTTAATTATTTCATACATGCTATTAAAGGGCTGCAAATCATATATATGATAAGGGGTTAATATCCAAAATATATAAAGAACTCATATAACTCAAAGGCAAAAATCCCAAACAATCTTTTAAAAATGAGAAGAAATGAATAGATATTTTTCCCAAGAAGATGTACAAGTAGCCAACAGGTACAAGGAAATGCAAATCAAAACCATAATAAGATGCCACCTGATACCTAGAATGGCTATCAGCAAAAAGACAAGAGATAACAAGTGTTGGGGCGCCTGCGTGGCTCAGTCATTAAGCGTCTGCCTTCGGCTCAGGTCATGATCCCAGGACCCTGGGATCGAGCCCTGCATCAGGCTCCCTGCTCAGCGGGAAGCCTGCTTCTCCCTCTCTCACTCCCCCTGCTTGTGTTCCCTCTCTCGCTATCTCTCTCTGTCAAATAAATAAATAAAATCTTTAAAAAAATAAATAACAAGTGTTGGTGAGACTATGGAGAAAAGGGAACTATTGTTCATTGTTGGTGGGAATGTAAATTTGTGCAGCCACTATGGAGGTTTGGAGGAGTATTAAGTTTCCTCAAAACACTGAAGATTGAACTACTAAATGATCCAGCAATTGAGTACATATCTAAAGGAAGTGAAAACAGGATACGGAAGAGATAGCTACACTTCCCTGTTCACTGCAGCATTATTCACAATAGCCAAGATACGGAAACCACCTAAGTAGTAGTCAACGAATGAAGATGCAACACACACACACACACACACACACACACACACACACACTGGAATATTATTAGCTACAAGAAAGAAGGAACTCCTGCCTTTTGCAACAACATGTATGGACCTTGAGGGAATTATGCTAAGTGAAGTTGAGTCAGACAGAGAAAGACAAATACTGTATGCTATCACTTACATGTGGAATCTTAAAAATTCATAGATAAGGAGTAGAATGGTGGTTACCAGCGACTGGGGGGGTTGAGCAAAATGAGGAGATGCTGGTTGGAGGGTACAAACTTCCATTTGTAAAATGAATAATGAATAATGAGCAGCATGGTGATTATAGTTAATACTCTTGTACTACGTACTTCAAAGCTTCCAAGAAAGTAGATCTTAAATGTTCCCAATACTGGGGCGCCTGGGTACCTCAGTTGGTTAAGTGTCTGACTCTCGATCTCAGCTCACACGTTGATTTCAGTGTTGTGAGTGCAAGCCCCATGTTGATGTCTACTTAAAAAAAAAAGTTCTCATCATAAAATGAAATAGTAATTTGGCGATATGATCCAGCTGCTAGTTAATGCTATGGTGGTAATAATTTTGCAATATACAAGTATATTAAATCAATACATTATACACCTTAAACTTGCACAATGTTATATGCCAATTATATCTCAATAAAGTTGGAAAAAATAATTCCACATATAGTGTGAAATTTTCAAATCTCAACATTATAAAGGGGCATGATACTCTAAAATATACATATCTATTTTGCATATAAGTATGTAATTTTAATTTTAGGAAGAGATGGGATATTTCTCTTCTACTAATGTTATGGGAAGTGGCTTTTTATATATGGAAAACACTATGGGATTTCAGATAGTCTGAAAGTTCAGTATAGCCCTTCCCATGGAAAGCATGCAATATTATATATTATAAAAGGAAAACACTTAAATGAGCTCATTTTATTTATAAAAATAGAAGCAATTTTGAATATTATTCATATTATGATAAATATACTTTTTGAAATATCATCAGGGGAAAAAATAGGTTTTAAAAACTTTGCAAGATAGAAATATCAATTCTGTTCCCTTGATATCCAAGGCAAAAAATGGCTAATGTCATGCAATAAGGTATTATGTTTCTGCCACACTGGCCATTTTCCTGTACCTTCTGCACATGAAGTTTCTCCTGGTTTGGAGATCCTCATGTTCGCTGTCCCCTTTGCCTCGAATGCTTGTCCTTGGTCTGCTTTCACAGCGTGAATTTGTACTACAGATTTCAGCCGAAAAATATTCTCTCAGAGATTCTCTCATCTAAATGATCTGGCATAGAATCTTGAAAATATAATCCCCTTTATTACTTTCAAAGCACTAATCTAACTGTAATTAGCTTTTTGTTTGCCCCATGTTTGGTGTCTCATGAAAATATAAGCTCCATGAGGGCAAAAGACCTTTTTGACATTCAGTTGTATCCTTAGCTCCTAGCATATTGCTTATAACTGTAATTTCTTGCTATATTTATATTTGTTGAGTGAATAAATAAATTTAATCCATTTCCTGGTTAAAAAAGAGGGGGAGGGGACACGCTGCCTAAGTAGATGTGTGACAGAGATTAGATGATTTCTCTCAAATCCCATGTCTCCATCCTGGACATATGGGAGACAATGCTTCCCATAATTGGAGTCCTCTGTGGTTCCTTACTTCCTATGCAACTTGACAAAAAGACTGTGGGTAGAAGGTATTTACACACTCAAACACTTGACACTACATTGTTTCTATCATAGGCTTTCATTACTCATTGGCCAACTGTATTTAGAGGATCCTGTGAATAATTCTGAGGCTGATGTGGGGGATGATGAAGCTACAGGATACAAGTACCTTGGATTTCTGGATACTTCCTGGAGAAGAGCAGCACTGGAGACACACTTTAGTTGTGCTGGACTATAATGTATACAAAAGACAAACTTATTGTATTAATTCACTAATATTTTGTGGCTGTTCTTAGCCATTAGGAATTATTATCTTGACTAATAAAATATGCAATCATGTAGAAAGGTTTTCTGGCTAAGCATGTTCAAAATAATGGTGCCAGATATTTAGTAATGCTGTTGGGTTCAATTTATTCTATTTTGATTGATCAACTATAAGAAAAGCAGTATTGATTTATATGTATAATTAATTTATATGAGTTTTGTTTCTTAGATTTCAAATGGTTAAGGCTGTTCCTAAAAGCATTAAAAATGTAAGTTTTAGAGAATTTTAAAGCTGGTTGCCACATACAAATAATATGAAATAGAAGTAGAAAGTATAACCATTATACTTTTAATATTTTGGCTTAAATGTTATTACATTCCTGGCATACACTTGCCTGTATAAAATGAGGCTTAATAACACATGGATGTGACCATCATTAATGCAGTTCAGAAACCTATACTGAGTGATTAAAGCAACTCAAATCACCCTTGATCATATTTCTGACCACTTATCAGAAGTGTCTTTATACTGTCATTAGCTGAGCTTCTCCTTTATGATTTTCTATGTCCTTGTCAAGTAATTGCTTCAGAACCAGATCAATGAGAATCCATAAAAAGAATTAAGATCAAACTTAGCTTAAATATCTTTTTCGATGTGGAACTGTCCTCTCTGATGTTAGCATGGAACAATTAATATACATACATGTTCACCATTCGCCCCCACCCTGATTCCCTCTGTTGGGCAAAATAATTTTAAAAACTCAGAATTCTTTGCAGAATTCATCATAACCTCCAGATAAAGAAGAAAAAAATGTGCTTATGGCATCTCAAACTCTACCAGTTCAATGCATTTCCTCAGAAAGATTATAAATGTTTAATGGTTGGTATGCCTGAAGAAAATGTTCTGCATGATGGGAAAAAAGTAATTAAACCCTAGTAGCACTTTCTTTTGCAAGCTGTCAAAGTGAAAGGCTAGAACTTACAGAACAGTGAGCAGGTGTTGATCAAATGTCTATTGAAATTTATTCAGAATTAGTAGTCAATACATTCAACTTCAATGTAACTGTCTTGGCTGAGAATATAGTGTGAGAAGGTACACATTGGAGGTTGTCCCGTCACTGTGCTAAATGCATGTATGGCCTGATATGTATCATCCACAAATAAGTACAATGTGGAAATGTTATAGAAGATGTTCAAATATGTGCTATGACCAGAGAAAATTAATAACTCATGAAAAATATTTGTCTGAATGTTAAACTTATTTGCCTTTGAATTTCTTTAATTAAAAAATGCATGCATTTGTACAAATCGATTAAAATAATCTGTCTTCATGTTTCACATTCATTGTTATTTTATTATCCTTTATACTTTCTTATAGGCTCACTTTTTTTTTTTTTAAGATTTTATTTATTTATTTGACAGAGAGAGACACAGTGAGAGAGGAAACACAGGCAGGGGGAGTGGGAGAGGGAGAAGCAGGCTTCTTGCTGCGGAGGGAGCCCGATGCAGGGCTCGATCCTAGGACCCTGGGAACATGATGTGAGCCGAAGGCAGATGCTTAATGACTGAGCCACCCAGGCGCCCCATAGGCTCACTTCTTTGAAAGAAATTGTTGCTCATTACATAAACCTACCAAAACTGCAATCAAATTTTCCACAGTGGGAAAAGCTGTGTTGAGACCTCTAGAGTCCATCCACATTGGCTAAGTCAAGAGTGTGGAATGTTCAGGAAACTGTCAATTATATTGTTCTTTGAAAAGGTCAAATATTTGAAAAACAAACTGTCAAAATTGTTTTGGAAACATGATTTTTAACGCTCTATATGCATAGTTTTAATTGTTTTAAAGTAACACAATTTTATTTGAAACAAAATAACTCATTACCACTCCAGTCAAGTTTACCAGAGCTGTTTCTGGTTTAAAAGTAGAGGACCACATAGTAAAACTAAGCGACCCCAGGAAGTTCTACAACTTTATATTATCATTTGAAGATGGTTATCAGAGTTGTAAGTGAATAAAAGATTTCATTATACTCACACCTTTTGGGTAAAACTTATGATGTTTTTGTTGTCAGAGTTTTGGAACCATTTCTCTTAAAATTTGGAAACATTTCTCTTTAAAAAGAAAATAACAAAGTTATTTTCAGTAACAATTTATATCCTGTTCCTATTAATTGTAGAATATAAAAAAATAGTTTCAGTATATACATATGTATTATTCTCTTTTAAAAATATTTTAGTTAATTAACTTAAAAACATGTATTATATTTATTAACACCTATTTTCTTTTTGGCCTTGTGCATTTCTTTTTTTTTTTTAAGATTTTATTTATTTATTTGGCAGAGAGAGAGAGACAGCGAGAGAGGGAACACAAGCACGGGGAGTGGGAGAGGGAGAAGCAGGCTTCCCTCGGTGCAGGGAGCCCGATGCCGGGCTCGATCCCAGGATCCTGGGATCATGACCTGAGCGGAAGGTAGACGCTTAACGACTGAGCCACCCAGGTGCTCCTGGCCTTGTATATTTCTGAGGAAACATTATAAAGTTCATATTTTCATGTACAACAAGATCTATAGTTTGGGATAGAGTGATAATTAGAGTTATAGCCTCTGGACCAGATTTCTTAGGTTGAAACTGAACTACTCCTCATGCTGGATCTATTATATTGGGAAAAGTATTTAATCTTATTAAATAACAGCTTTTTTGTTTATGAAATAAAATCTATAATAATAACTTTAGAATAAATAATACATGCAAAGTACTTAGCACAATACTCGGCAAGGAGGTGATTGGTAATTATTAACCAGTACTAGCAATAGTATGAGGAATAATATGGTTAGTATTTTATGAATGAGAAACTATTTCTAAGCTACACAAATATAATTTATTTATTTTTAGGCTAATGATATTTTATTATAAACAAAATGTCATTTATCTCACTTTAACCTACATATTAAAGAGAAAAAATAAAAATAAGCAGCTAGTAATGTTATAAGATTAAAGGACTAAGTATTGTAAACAAATGGAAAATCTTATAATGTGAAATTAGGAATAAATGCTTCATATCTGATGCTTAGTCTTTCCTTTACTACATGTAATATTCTCACAGAAACACTCTTTTCTGTCATTCTTCTATTTTGTTTTCACTTTTGGTGGTTAGGGACCTAAAAAATGTCTTCTATTAGTCACCTATTCCAAAATAACATCCTTTATGCTACTCATATATTTTCGTGTATATAGTTAATCCAAACAAAATTTTATCTATTCATAATTGATTTAGTGATATATATTAATTGTAAACCATAAACTTGGCGGTATTTACTACTTGCGTCATTCAACACAGTTTATTTTCTTGATGTCTTTGGATTGCTTTTCACATGTTAGCAGAAATTCACACTTTGGGATTTTGAAAGCACTAATAAGTGAAATTCTTCCTCACTTCTGAATGTTGAACTAATTGAGAGATTCAGGGAGATGAAGAGTAAAATATCAGCTTTATTTTGAAGAATTTGGACATGGTGTCGTAGGAATGTCCAGGTTTGTTAAATATACAACCTCCCAAATATTATAAACATATCCTTCCTAAAATCCTGCCTACCCCTCAAGAGTTAAATATTGTCCTTTTTTTTTTAAGATTTTATTTATTTATTTGACACAGAGAGACACAGCGAGAGAAGGAACACAAGCAGGGGAAGTGGGAGAGGGAGAAGCAGGCTTCCCACTGAGCAGGGAGCTCCATGCAGGGCTTGATCCCAGGACCCTGGGATCATGACCTGAGCCAAAGGCACACGCTTAACAACTGAGCCACCCAGGCGCCCTTAAATGTTGTCCTAATAAGTTTACCCATAGGAAGTGTGTACCTGAATGCATCCTGACTATAGGCAGTGAAAACCAAGGAGTACCTGGGCCACCCATGCTTCCTTTATGAGAACTGAGAAAAGCTGAAAAAAAAAAAAAAAAACCCAGATGGAATACAACTGGGGAAGTATTTCCTCTATAAGGAGGAGAAGAGAATGTGATATTTTCCCTACTGCCTACATGTTTAGCTATCATATTGGTCTTTAAACTGATTAGCAAGAGTATTTTACTAGAAGCATTTTTCATTCATTTTATAATGGATTTGTATATGATATGATTACAGTAAATAAATGAATGAATAAAAATAATGATAGCCAATCATACACACAAAAAGGAGCAACCATAAAGGGAATGTTGTGAATTGAAGAAATACAGTTTCTTAATTTTAATGTAGTTTAATTAGTACATATCTTTTATAGTATAAAAAAAAACTGTGTCTACTCTTTTTCAACTGTAATCCATTTTTCTATATTAGTCCTAATGACCTAAAACTAATTCATACTCATTGAAGGCCTGCAAGATTGGACTTTTCTTTCAATCCCCATTCTGTTCTTCCCAGTGGTTCACTATATTTCTGCTAGATTTCAATTTCTTAAACTCATTTCCTTTACATATGTTTTGATCTCTACCTAGTAGTTTTTGTTCTCTGTTTTTTGCTTAGAGAGATAGAATCATCCTGATTTCCAGGTGGCAGGTGAAATATCACTTTTTTGAGAAGCCAACTTTCACAGCCTAATTAAAAGCAGGTTCCTTTTGCCATTATCTCTTCACAACTGATATTTTTAAATATTTGATTTCCCTTATTAGCTATAAGCCCCATGTAGGTCTTCTTTACCTTTAATTGCTCAGTGTCTAGAGTGCATGAAAAATGGTAGATACTTAAAAACCAACTTTTTGAATGAATGAATGAATGAATGAATATACTCAACCCTATCTCCACTGATAGCAGCAAAGCTAACCCATCTCTATTTTTTTTAATTGGGCTACTAAAATACTTTGAAATATTTCTTTGCACCTACTTTCATATTGTATTAATCCATTTTTCATCTCCACTTTACTGAAAAAAACAGTCTTGTAAACTGTCACTCTGATCATAATCACATCTCTTCCTTAAAATCCTCCATAGTTTCTCATTGTACTTAATATAAAGATAAAAGCACGCATCATGATATTCAAGGTCCTCCAGGTCAAGCCATATTTTCTTGTATTGGTTCTCAAGTCACTAGGCTAAAATTTCAGAAAACTTTTTATTTTATTTATTTTATTTTAAAAGTTTATATATTTAGAGAGAGAATGTGCAAGAAGGGGGAGGGGCAGAGGGAGAGGGAGAGAGAGAATCTCAAATGGGGCTTTATCTCATGATCCTGAGATCATGATCTGAGCTAAAACCAAGAGTTGGATGCTTAACTGACAACCACCCAGTTGCCCCAATACTTATTTTATTTTTGATCACACCTAGCTTATTTCTGCTTCAAGACCTTCACAAATGGGGTTCCTGGGTGGCTCAGTTGGTTAAACGTCTACCTTTGGCTCAGGTCATGATCCCAGGGTCCTGGGATGGAGTCCTACATCAGGCTCCCTGCTCAGCGGGAGCCTGCTTCTCCTTCTGTCTGCCCACCGCCCCCCCCCCACTTGTTCTCTCTCTATCCCCTGCTCTCTGACAAATAAATAAATAAAATCTTAAAAAAAAAATACCTTCACACATATTGTTTCCGAGGCCTGACCACAGCTTCAACCTTTAACATTAACATTAATAATCTTTTTAATATTAATAATCCTTGAATTTTCAGCATAAATTTTACTTTATGGGGCCTTTTCAATGCTCCCAAGGGAAATAAAATACGCCATTCTGTTATATGAATAGTGATAGTTAAAAATATAATTGGTTTAACATATTTTTTCTGCACAAAACTATATGCTGTCTAAAGATAGGTCCTGGCTCACCACATACAGTACTGCAGTACTATACCAAGTCACATGATAGGCAACCAATAGGTGTTTTTGATAAATTAACAAATTATTATTTTTAAAGATTTATTTTATTTATTTTAGAAAGCAACAAACACAAAGAGAGAGAGAGAGAGTGTGCATGTGGGGGTAGGGGCAGAGGGAGAGGATCTCAAGCAGACCCCATGCTAAGCGTGGAGCCAGAGTCGGGGCTCAATCTTGGGACCCCGACATCATGACTTGAGCTGAAACCAAGAGTTGGTCGCTTAACTGACTGAGCCACCCAGGAACCCCAATAAATTAATAAATTATGAAACAAAAATAAAATTCATGCTATTGGGTAAAACTTTTAAAAGTTAATTAATTGAATGATTCATTTATTTATTTAATATTTATGAGTAAATATTTAAAATATTAACCATAAAATAGTAATTATAAATAATATAATACTAATCATAAATTAATATTTACAAATACCTACAATGATATAGAAACTGTCCTAAGTATAAGGAATGCAATCAGGTAAAACACAAAAAGTCTGGCCCTGAACAGCTTATATTCAGGTAGGGATAATTCATAACAAACAGAATAAACTATAAAATATACAGTATGTTGGAAGATAAATGCTAAAAGAAAAAAAAATTGGAGAAGGCAACAGGTGTTGAGCAGTGTTCTCCATAGACTGGGAAAAATCCAAGTATTTCTAATAGGGATAAGAACATAGGCATTGTAGGCATATGCTCTTGTCTTTGAACTAAATAGTTCTTCCTCTTATTCATTGAGGACACCAGAGAGACTTTGCTGAGCCTCATTGGAGACTCTCTGGTGTAATCTTCTGATATTAATGAGACCTTTTCCCCTCTTTTATTTTAACCTTGAAGACTTTACCATGAGCAACGAACACACCACTGAAAAGCAAACTTAGGCCTTCATGGAACAAGTATCTCCGAGGCAGGTAATTATATAAGATAACTTTACTAAATTTTCATAGTATTCTTTTATAGCTTTTGCAGGATGCTACATATGTGATAAAGATGCATGAAATAGACTCCCCTCATTTTCCACAGATGAGTTGATTCCAAGCTGTACCTGGCAGAAGATACAATGTATAAAGAAGAAAGAATTACTTTAATTCAGGGAAGCCATACTCTCATTTCAGCTGGTCAACTTTGGCCATGTATCATCCTCTCTCTCTGGGCCACTATTACTCCTACTGTTTAATCGCCTGTTTCACACATAGTGAGTATCCAAAACAGTCATTTGTTTAAAATTCATTAGCCAATTTTAAAGTACTAAATAAATGCATCTTGATATGTATCACTCTTATTGAGACCTTTAAACATACATAACTAAACTATATTTAAGGAAAATATGTAATTGGAAATTTAGGGTTCATAATTCATGCCTGTACATCTGAAAATTTTCTCTGAAGATTTATCTGAGCCTATTTGTGTTGTTAGGATTGATAACTTGAATTCTATGTATATTTAATGAACCCTTTTGAACTTGTATTAGCACTTATTTTATGTTAAAATATGTGTCTATCACTTTCATTAAACTGAGAGATATTTAAAGATAAAAAGTCTCATGTTTTTATTTCTCCACATAAATTTTCACATTAATGGATTCTAAAAATGGATAGAATGGAAAAATTAATATAACATTTTATCTTAAATTAAGTGAATTATGAACACCTTAAATTACCTTCAGGATACAGTGAAAGAATGCATGAGTCTGTAGTCTTTGGGGATGTTTCAATGTTTACCAGATTCAAGTTATTCCTTGAAGTTTTCCAATGATTAGGCAATACATATATTTTTAATAACACATTATTATAAACCTTAGAAGCTTCGCTTTAAAGAATAGAGATAATCTTTGAAGATTTACTGGAACACCAATATTTCATTATCTTGAATTCTGAAGTGCAGCCTCCAGCCAAATGCATATGTTTAATCAATATCTTATTGTCATTGTATTTTTCAAGAATCTGTGAAATTTCATACCTGTTCACTTGATCCTGAAATCATTAGCTTTATTCTGAAACCATGGAAACTACTGAGTTCCTATAATCCTGTGTTCTTCATCTGTTTTCATAAAACTCTTAAGCATAGTGTGAAAGTATGTTGGTTACTCTAGATGTAATTTGTAATTTATTGATATCCTATTATGTAAGAACTAAGTGGCACAATATTAGTTTTAAATAGAGTAATTTCATATAAAATATATATGTATATGTATGTTATTATGTTTTTCCTTTACTTATAAAAATTATGCTGTTGTTTGCACTTTGTGCCTGAGGATTTTCCCTGCCTCTATTAAGAGAAAGTTCGCATTGACCATCCTGAACTTATCACAATAGTATCAATCCCCACTCTTCCATTCTCACAAGAGGGAGAGGTTAATTAAATAGTTTCCAGATAACAGTTATTTCTGTTCAGACAAAAAGTAACTATCTGCTATCCTGCTCAAGACTGAGGATGATAAAATATTTCTCAAAGCAACTGATTGAGGTTAGTTAAGGTGAATATTATCGGATGGACTACAGCATAATAAAGTGGTCATATTGGTTTAATTACATCATTTTTTCTGTTAACATGGTGGAGACTGCCCTCCTACTCTGCTCAATTCACTAGAGTCATTAGAAAATGTGTCCCTTCCTGTGCTCTAATTGCTGGTGCTTTTGCTCCTGCTGTTCATTTGTGTGGATGCTTATTTCTATTTTTAACTTGTGAAAATTGTTGACATGATCAAAAGTGACAATATAAGATAGAGGTTAAGGACTTGGATGGTAGTCAGAGACTACTGGAGCTTGAATCCCAGCACTCCTACTAATTTGGTATCTGCTGTTGGGAAAGTCACCTAACCTTTAATGGGAAGATTAAATCTGATTTTGTATGTTGTGAGAATGAAGCCACTTTGCAAATGCAAAGCATTTTAAATGTCTGGTATAGAGTAAGTGTTGTGTAACTGTTAGCTATTATTTTGAAACCTGGACTGTTGTTGTCTTTCCTCTCCTTAGCTTTCCATTTAGTACTAGTTCAAATATTATCTTTTCTGTTAATTATTTTACAACATTCTCCAATAAAAATTACTTTTCTCACCTATTTTTTCCATAGCACTCATTATGTGCACTTATGACACTTAATATGATGGGTCAGAGTAAGTTTTATGTGTTTCTTTATTTCTATGAATCTATGTGCTCTTTGAGAGCATTAAGTTATTTATTTCCATTTTCACTGAGTTTAGTAGAGTTTGCTTATGGTGACATGTCAAATATTTGTTGAACATAAATTTAAAAATATAAATATTATTGTTTGAAGGATTCCTTTTGAGTAACGAATTTAGTTAAGTGTGATGATGCTTTATTTGCTCACTTAATGAATAATTAACTGTGATGTATTAACGCTGCTTAAGTATCTGAAAACTACAAAGAAACTTAATTTAACTTCAGATCTGTTCTCAAGATATATTTCAAATGTGTCTCTTTATTAATTTCTTTGTAAATTTCAGTAATTTCACATGCATTTCCTCATTCGAGTCTCATAAGCATTCTGTGTGTTTGGCAAAACAGATATTTTTAGTCCTAATTTTTTAAAAAGAAAATGATGGTTTGGGAGGTTAAACGACATGCTCATAGTAAAAAAAAAAAATGAGAAAGATAACTGTAAGTTCAAAGCCCATGCATTTTGCTTTTTTATTAAAGGCTTTTCTACTACACTACCCATTGTTCCATTTGTGCTCAAATATGAATTTAACTCAGAAAACTCACATACCACTTTTTATAATTTTAACCTAAATGACTTTATGCTCTTCATAGTGAGCCCTGAAAAGCAAAGAACTGGGATAATCAACTCAAAGTTCCAGTTGTGAGTTTGATAGTGGCTCTTCTTATTCCTATTTTATTATTTTTGGATATCTTCAAATATTTTCATGTAAATTCCATTAATTTCTCAGGGAAGTGAGAACAATTTTCAGCTCTATCATAGAGCAGTGCTTTCATCAGATAACTTTGGCTCTCCTTGTGTTTCCCCTTTTAAGAATTTTATATTTCCTGCAAATATTTTCACACAGAGACACATGAATCTTTTTTTTTTTTTTAAAGATTTTATTTATTTATTTGAGAGAGAGAGAATGAGAGATAGAGAGCACGAGAGGGAAGAGGGTCAGAGGGAGAAGCAGACTCCCTGCCAAGCAGGGAGCCCGATGCGGGACCCGATCCCGGGACTCCAGGATCATGACCTGAGCCGAAGGCAGTCGCTTAACCAACTGAGCCACCCAGGCACCCGAGACACATGAATCTTCATGGAAATAAGCAAGACTATCAGATGTATCATTGATCTGTGCTTTTTCAGATAACTTCCAAGCCAATTTAGAGAAAAAAGATTTTTTTTTATTGCACCCAAACTTAGAAGTGCATATATTTTACTTTGTATTTAGGAAAATATCATGTTCAATGTTTTTTTTTTTTTAATTCATCCAAACAGTTTGCTTCTTTATTTATATAATATTTTCCCTTCATCCCTGAGGAGATTTGTAACTGGAAAATGTAACTAATTTTTCTCAATTACAGAACCGAAATTGAATTCTCCCTCCACAAACAACCAAATATTTTTATAATTTTCATGAAATTCAGTAAGAACCAACCCTTTATTTCCTGTGCACCTGTTAGAACTTTTTTCTGTTATAGAATGCTTACATTAAAAATACACTGATAGGCAGTATGGAGATTCCTCAAAAAGATGAAAATAGAGCTACCCTATGACCCAGCAATTGCACTACTAGGAATTTACCCCAAAGATACAAATGTAGTGATCTGAAGGGGTACCTGCACTCCAATTCTTATAGCAGCAATGTCCACAATAGCCAAACCATGGAATGAGCCCAGATGTCCATCAACAGATGAATGGATAAAGAAGATGTGGTACATATATACATATATACACAATGGAATACTACTCAGCCATCAAAAAATATGATGTCTTGCCATTTGCAATGACATGGATGGAACTAGACGGTATTATGCTAAGTGAAATAAGTCAGTCAGAGAGAAACTATTATCATATGATCTCACTCATATGTGGAATTTAAGAAAGAGCAGAGGATCATAGGGAAAGAGAGAAAAAAAACAAGATGAAATCAGAGAGGGAGACAAACCATAAGAGACTCTAATAATAGGAAACAGAGTTGCTGGAGGGGAAGGGAGTGGGGAGATGGGTCAACTGGGTGATGGACATTAAGGAGGGCACGTGACATAATGAGCACTGGGTATTATATAAGACTGATGAACCACTGACCTCTACCTCTGAAATTAATACATTATATGTTAATTAATTGAATTTAAATTAAAAAAATAGAAAATTTAAAAAAAAGAATATAAAAGACCAAATACACTGATAGAAAGTAGAAGCTATAAATAGATTAGATAAATCTTAAAAATAAAGACATGTATATATTAACATGGGTGATAAACAATGCCTTCTCTTGTCCAATACAATAATATATGAGGAATTTGTAGAATCTACTAAAGAAATTTACTTAGATACAGGAGATAAAAAATATTTCTGTTACATTATTGATGAGTTTGCAAAAACTAGAAAACCAATAGAGCTATCATCCAAATAAAAACAACAGTGACAAAAACAAAAGGAAGCATGAAATCAAAGTCAGGGATGTGTTGGAGTCAAATATCAATGCTAGCATTAGGATTGATGACATTAGAATTTGCTTCTGTTATGGGCATGTAAGTTCTTATTGGACAGAACCTTCTGCTGATAACAACTACAAATTCTGGACAAACAAAGCCAACAACAACAACAACAACAAAACAAAAAACCTGAAGGCATTGGAGAGCAACAAAAAGCAGGTACTTGGAAAGAGAAAATGGCTTGGGATAAATTTTCATGGTTGTTAACCATAGCCAGCAATGTGGGACAGGCTATATGAGAGATAATCTACTGTTTTTGTGACCTAAAAAATCACACTCAAATTGGAGGTAACCACACTTATTGGATCATGTAGGGGATCCAGAAAGAAAAGAATCACAGATGGGGAACACCATATTCTGAAGAAAACCTCTGACAAAATCTCTCACTGTCCACTAAATTATGTACATATAGAGCAGACTCTATTCTAAGGATGAAATAATTGAACCCAGGTTTGACCTATCACTCAAAATATAGAGATTATGGCTTGAGACAACAAAATTAACTGCCTCATAGAACAAAACAAACAATTTAATAAACACCTAATATTCTTTCAAGGAATATAACATAATCCAGACTGCCTACTATCCTGAATGCAATCTACATAATTAAAGATATAAAGAAACAGAAAAATGTGAATTATTCTCAAGACAAAAACAAAACAAAGCAAAACAAGATTAGTGGATACTAATTCTTAAATGACATAGTAGTTGGAATCAGTATATAAGGATTAGTTGGAATTAGTATATAAGGATTAGTTGGTAAAAGGCGAAAGATTTATGCAGTCTGAAGAGAAACCAGGGTATAAGGATTAGTTGGTAACAATTAAGGTATTATTATTATTCTCAATGATAAAGAAAAAATTTGCTCATAATGAATGAATATTTAGAGAACTTCAACAGAGGCATAGAAACTATAAAAATGAAAAGAATTGATGGCCAAAGAAATTGATGAAAAGAAATGTTGACCAAAGCAATCATGGGGAGAATGGAACTTGAAACACCCAGTTAAAGCTAGGATGGAATTTGATCCTCAGTTATAAGGTGAGCTAAAAAGAAAATCTACTTATGGAAACAGTGATCTCAATACAAAATGTCCAACTTCATGACAATATTAGGTAGAAAAATATAATCAGAATTCTCTTCCTTGACCATTTGAAGCATAGGCCAAAGATCATTTGTATATGATATTCAAATTTATAGAGCCAGTGTGGTTTAAAAAATTGCAATGATAAAAAAAAATAAACAAAACAGTTTCAGATTTGCATCCTTTATGTTCCAAAATAAGCAAATTCTTTTTGTAGAGTAGTTTATTAAGAATATTCAAGATGATGCTGAAAAATGGGAATACCACTTCAGATATAAAAGATTATTATAAGCTATAACATTTGAGAGATTTTGGTATATGCAATGGTCAGTAAAATAATGAAACAAACAGAGATAAAAGAATGATACTTTCACTTGGGCCCATAATATATCACAGATATAATACTGCAAATCACTGGATAAAGAATTGACTAAATAACATGTTATTCTGGGACATTTAATTGTTCATGGAAAAGTATGTGGACTTTAGCTCATGCCATTTAAAAAAACAAGTTTTAATGGATTAAAGAATTAAATATGAAGATTTAGTCTTTCATATTCTGAAAAAAAATAGAGTAGAACATTATTATGACCTTAGGAATGGAATCTCTAATATTATGGTGAAAATAGAGAACATAATTATAATCTTAGGATATGAAAAAAGTTTAAAATGAGACATAAGTAATAAAATTAATAGATTAAATTATATCTTTAACCATCAAAAAATGTTTAAACAATAAATTCCATAAACTAAATTATATAACTGGCCCTTGGAATTCAAACACACACACACACACACACACACACACACACACACACACACACACACA
>NW_027397066.1:111449187-111508983 GCF_003265705.2 Callorhinus ursinus | reverse complement strand
ACACACACACACACACACACACACACACACACACACACACACACACAGGAAGGAGTGGAAAATATTTGTAAAAGCATATGACCAAAAAAAGGTTAGTATGCAAAATATAAATTAAGTCATACATATTAAAATTTTAGAGATGATACAAGGTAATGGAAGCTTAAAATTGTAGCTCAAAGATATGAACAGATATTTCACAGAAGAGAAAATTTGAAAAAAGCCCTAAAGTCTTATATGACATTATCAATAAACAGCTTTAATTATTTCCAAAATCTAAAAAAAAGATTTTCCAAACCTTTAACATTTTAAAAATATTGTTTAGATATGCCAGAAGAAAAAACTGAATCACCTTTCTGGTCTTTCTGTAGAAATCTTACAAAATTCTCTTTATATAAAAAGACAATGGAAATGCAACCAAATGTAGGAAAAACAGTATTATAAGGATATATCACAAAGAGAACAAAAATATGTCATTTTTTTCTGGATTTTGTTTTATTAGCATTATTATTCAACATTTGGAGTTCACTGTGATTATGTTGGTCATTGTAAGGAATTATTCACTTTACACATAATTTTATATTCTTAAGTTTGTAATTTTTTTTTTTTAAACAGAAGCTCTTCCAAATTGTATTAGGTGTACACCCCTCAAAATCTGCATAGACTTTTGCTGGTTGATGATCCTGGGAGTAGGTTTATGTATTTATTATTATTATTATTATTATTATTATTATTATTATTATTTTGCTTTATATTGTATTCATTGGAAGAATAAAAGTATTCTTTGAAGCATGAATTGATATGAATCATTTCTGATTTCTCATTCAAAAATTGGTTTATGAAGGGTAGCATACAAAGGTAGTGTCAAACTATTTTCTCAAGATGTCAAGTTTGCTGTCTGAGAAGAATTTGGAGTTCCCTTAAATAGAGGAAGAGTTGCTCCCAGATGTTACAGATGCCAAAATGGCTATTTGTACTCTTGAACTAAATTTAAAGTATTCATTTATTTCATCTTTGGAAAATTTTAGCTTTTCTGGGTGACTATGGCAGCTTATCACCAGGTTTAGCAGTTTTAGGACATACCCTTCCCAGCAGTGTATTAACTCTGATTCATCATAATAGGTAACAGAATAATATAACATGAGATACATTAGTATTTTCCTCTGTTAAAAAATAAAAACAAAACCCAAAATTAAACAACAACAACAAAACTATTCCTCAAAGTTGTAGACCAAACCAGTTTTCATGGTGGAACATCAAGTATACAGTTTTCTGGTCAAAGTTCATACTATCACAATTTGAATTATGAGGAGATATCAAATATACAGTCCTGAGAAATTTATTATTTCTTGCGACAAATGAAAATGGAAATAAAACATACCAAAACTTTTGAGTTGCAACAAAAGCAGTTCTAAGAGAGATACTCATTGGATAAATGGTCACACTAATAAACAAGAAACATCTCAAAAAACAACCTAACTTCACATCTCAAGGAACTAGAAAAAGAACAAAGGAAGTCTAAAATTAGTAGAAGGGAGGAAATAACATAGATTAGAGTGGAAATAAATGAAATAGAGACTAAAAAGACAATACAAAAGATCAATACAACTAAGACCTAGGTTTAGAAAAGATAAACAAAATAGACAAATTCTTAGCTAGATTTACCAAGAAGAAAGAAGACTCATAAATAAAATTAGGAAGGAGCCTTACAATTGATTCCACACAAAGAATCATAAGAGACTGCTATGAACAATTATATGCCCACAAACTGGACATCCTAGAAGAAAGGAAAACTTTCCTGGAAACATACAACCTACCAAGACCAAATTATGAAGAAATAGAAAATTGAGCAAACCAATTACATTGAGGTGATTAAATCAGTAATCAGAAAACTCTCAACAAAGAAAAGTTCAGAACTAGATGGATTCACTAGTGAATTTTGCCAAATATTGAAGAGAAATTAATGACAATCCTCTCAAACTCTTAAAAAAAAAGAAAAGGAAGTAACACTCCCAAATTCATTTTATGAGGCCAACATTACCCTGATCCCCAAACTAGAAAAAGAAACCATAAGAAAAGAAAATTACAGAATAATATATCTGATGAACACAGATGCAAAATTTCTAAATAAAATATCAGCAAATTGAATTCAGCAGTACACTAAAGCGATCATACACTATATCCAAAGGGAATTTATTTCAGAAATGCAAAGATGGTTAACATCAGCAAAATCAATCAGTGTAATATGCTACATTAACAAAATTAAGAATGAAAATAATATGATCATCTCAATAGATGCAGAAAAAACACTTGACAAAACTCAACACCCATTCAGGAAAAAAAACTCTCAAAAAACTGAATATAGGGGGAATGTACCTCAATATAATAAGGGCCATATAAAAAAGTCTACAGTTAACATCATACTCAATGGTGAAAAACTGAAAGCAATTAATATCATTCTCAATGTTGAAAAGCTGAAAGCTCTTCTCCTAAGTTCAGGAACAAGAAGCAATGCTCACTTTTATCACTTCGATTCAATGTGGTAGTAGCAATAGCAATTCACAAAAACAAAAACAAAGAAAAATAAAAGGTGTCTAAGTTGGAAAAGAAGTAAAACTGTCTGTAATTGCAGATGATATATACAGAAACCCTAAAGACTCCAACAAAAAACCTGTTAGAACTAATAAATGAATTCAGTAAAGTTTCATGATACAAAATCCATATACAAAAATTAGTTGCATTTCTATATACTTACAATAAACTGTCTAAAAAAGAAAATTAAAAAAAAAACACACATTTACTATTACATCAAAAAGAAGAAAATACCTAGGACTAAATTTAAACAAGGTGAAAGATCTTTACACTGAAAACTATAAAACATTAATGAAAAAATTGAAGAAAACACAAATAAATGGGAAGATATTCCATGCTCATGGACTGGAAAAATTAATATTATTAAAATGTACATTTTACTCAAATTGATTTACAGATTCAAAGCAATCTCTATCAAAGGTCCAGTGACATTTTATACAGAAATAACACAAATAATCCTAAAATTTGTGGAACTGCAAAAGACCCTAAAGAGCCAAAACAATTTTGAGAAAAAAGAACAAAGCCAGAGACATCGTGTTTTCTGATTTCTTACCATATTACAAAGCGATAGTAATCAAAACAGTATGATAATAACATCAAAACAGACACATATATCAATGGAACAGAACAGAGAAGCCAGAAATCAGCCCATGCTTATATGGTCAATTTATGATAAAGGAGGCAAGAATATACAACACTATTCAATAAATGTTGCTGGGAACAAGGACACCCAAGTGCAAAAGAATAAAACTGAACCTTATCTTAACTCTATACACACAAAAAACACCCTCAAAATGGATTAAATAATTAAAATTGAAGACCTGAAACTGTAAAACACATAGAAGAAAACAAGAAGTGAGCAAATTTTTGTCACTTTTGGCATTTTTTTGTAGGGGGTTTGACACTAAAAGCAAAAGCACGCAAAGCAAAAATAAATGAGTGGGGCTACACCAAACTAAAAAGCTTGTGCACAGCAAGAAGAACAAGAAGAAGAAGAGGAAGAGGAAGAAGAGGAAGAGGAAGAAGAGAAAGAGGAAGAGGAAGAAGAAGAAGGAGGAGGAGGAGGAGGAAGGAAAGGAAGAGTAGAGAAGAGAAGAGAAGGCAACATATGGAATGGGAGAAAACATTTGAAATCATATACCTGTTAAGTGGTTAATATACAAAATATATAAATAACACAAACGCAATAGTAAAACAAACCAAAACAAACAATACAGTTAAAAAATGGGCAGAAGATCTGACTGGATATTTTACCAAAGAAGATAATATGGATGGCCAACAGGTACATGTAGAGGTGCTCAAAATAAAATCTCTAATCATCAAAGAAATACAAATCAAAACCACTTCGCACCTGTTAGAATGGATATCTTCAAATAGATAAGAGATAACGAGTGTTGGCAAAGTGTGGGGAAAAAAAGGGAAACTTTGTGCATTATTGGTGGGAATGTGAATTGGTGCAGCCACTTTGGAAATCAGTATGAAGATTCCTCAAAAAATTATGGCAGTAAATTTCATGAATGTGGATAACCATTAAAATTCAAGTATATATTTAAAAAAAAATTAAAGATGGAACTACCATATGATGTAACAATCTCATTTCTGGTATATATCCAAAGGAAATGAAAACAGGATATCAGAGCAATATTTGCACTTTCATGTTCATGGCAGCATTATTCACAATAGCTAAGATATGGAAACAACATAATTGCTGTCAATGGATGAATGGATAAAGAAATGGTACAATGGAGTACTATTCATCCATGAGAAAGAAGAAGATCCTGCTGTTTGCAACAATATAAATGAACTTTGAGGGCATTACGCTAAGTGAAATAGGCAAAGAAAGACAAATATTGTATGATATCATTTATATGTGGAATTCAAATAAACAGTTAAATTCATAGAAACAGAGAGTAGAAAAATGGTTCCCGGGGTGTGGTGGAAATAGGGAGAGGTTGGTAAAAGCATACAGACTTTCAGCCATAAGATAAATAAGGTCTGATAATCGAATGTATAAAATGGTGACTAGCTGATAAAGCTGTATTGTAAGAGTGAAATTTGTTAAGAGAGTAGAACTTAAATGTTCTCACACAAAACAGATAAATATGTGAAGAGATGGATGTATTAATTTATAGATAGAAGGAAAGTTTTTACAATGTTTATGTATATTATATTCTCATGTACATTCTAAAAATCTAATAATTGTGTCAAATGTACTTCAATAAAGCTTAAAAAAAGAATTTTGAGGGAATATTAAATAAATAGTCCCAATATTTATTTTTGTTAGTTTCCCTAAGTTATTTTTTTTAATTCTCATGGAACATTTATCACGGATAGGAGAGAAAAAGTACAAACATATAATTTCTAAGTTCTAAATGCCAAAAGTAGTTTTCTCTCATCATTTATAATGTTAGGTCAGCAATGTATTTCATTTTATTTAGTTTATTTATCTTCTGTTTTATTCTTTCTCCACATCTTGCTATGTCAATGACAAAGCAATATTTTAAAAGTATTCGGTTGAATAATTTTGAAAAGAAAGATACAAAATAGTGTGGCTTCACTTATAAATAGAAAAATTGAATGGTAAGTAATAAGCTAGATAAGCACCATAATACCTGCTACCTTGAGCTAGAAGAATATTGACATCCAAAGTTTTAATTATCAAAACTTAAAGATGTTCGTGTTTGGGAAATAGGTGTTTCTTTGCAGCAATACAATAAATGAGATTTTGAGCTGTGACTAATAAACATTTAATAATGATTATATTAGACTTTATTTTCCTTTGAGTATTCCCTTGATGTGTACAATCCAAGCAGGTGCCAGATTATTTTACAGATACTAGAGTTTAATAATTTTTACTGAGCTTGACATTATTCATCTGAAATCAGGCCACTGTATTGCTATTGGTTTGGAAAATGTAATTAGGAGTGAGGGAATTTGAAGCACAGGTAATATAATATAATTCACTCATGATGAAAAATTATTTAGATGCATTATGGTGAAATATGAATATTACACATTCAATGTTTTATGATGTAAAAATAATTTATTAGAACAGGGAGAGGCACATGTGACCAAAGAAATAAAAACAAAAAACTGTAAAGACTTCTGCCTCAAGCAGTTTTGCTAACCTGACAGTTTAATCTTCTGTTCCGTCTATTAATATCATTGTAATAGAAACTATACTTGTTACATTATCAAAAAAACTCTTCTTAAAACTACAAAAACTCAAGTTCCTACTGCATCTTTCTGTTTTTTTCTTTAGTCTTGAAAACAATATTTCTTTAAAAATAATTCTTTTATGAATGTGAGAAATGTCTGCATTTTAGTCCTTGCAAAATTCTAAGCATGGATGTGTTTGGAGTTCTAACTAGAGGAATTTCTTATACCAGAATCATGTTTTTACCTGCTTGTAGGCCAGTCTCCACATCAGCCCCAAACATATCTCTGAAAATGAAGCAAGCTTGCTAGTAGACACTTCTGAATGAAGCTTGACTTCTCTTTTACCCTGTTACCGGGTTTCTCTATGTTTAGAGCTAATGTTTCCCCACGCTTGTGGGAGGATATAGGTGTAATCATCATTGTTGATCTCTGCAAAACCTTTCTTTCAGACAGTTTCCAGGCATCTTCTAGGATGTCATGGTTCATTATGACAGTCCGTCTATTTAACATTTTGTTAATTCATTCATTTATTTTTGTTTTTAAAACCATTACTCTGTATCAGTAAACATTTCCTTTTATGAAAGTAGTGGTAGATAACCTTAATCCATTCTGCTGAGGTGGCAATTACTTCATTATCTTTTCTTAGTTCTTTTTGTACTAGTCAGAGAAGCATATTCTGTCCATTGAGTGCTCTACCTCAAGTTAGTTCTACTGATCCTTTGAAACCATTTGACTTCTTTTTGTTTTATAAATTTTTTTTTAAGATTTTATTTATTTGACAGAGAGAGAGAACAAGCAAGGGGAGTGGCAGGCAGAGGGAGAAGCAGGCTCCCCGCTGCACAGGGAACCCAATGTGGGACTCGATCCCAGGACCCTGAGATCACGACCTGAGCTGGAGGCAGACTCTTAACGGACTGAGCCACCCAGGCGCCCCAAAACCATTTGACTTCTTAAACCCCATTCTTGTTCTTATGAATGCTTGTGATTGCTGTTGCAAGGAGGAATTTAAGTAATAAGTTCTAAGATTTCCATTCTTTTTACAAACTTTTTAATGTCTGTAGGTGTATTAAAACAACATTTGTGCTAAGTGTTTAAGTTCCAAAGCTGTACAAAAGAATGGATCATTTACATGATCTTATTCTCCTCAAAGAAATGAAAGGAAATCTTGAGTCATGCCTGCTAGACCCATGTAATCTGAGAAGTTGCCCTGAAAACAATTTCAGTGAATTGTTAATATCTGGACTTTCATAGATTGTAGGGAATATAAATATATCTGTGCTCTTGTTTCAATCTGCTCTGCCTACAGAGGTAATGATATACAATTATATTAAATCATAAATAATGTCTAGCCATTGATAAACATTCATTTGTACTTAAAGTGAAAATGCTTTTTTAAATTTACATCACTTCTCTAACTCATTGTCTCTAACAAGTTTTTATTCATGAAGATATTTATTCATGAAAAGTAGACAATTAAAATTAAGGCTGCATTTAAAAATATTTTGCATCTCATCCCAGCTCCAGTGTTGTTTTTTTTCATTGTTATAAAAGATGATGCTTCCCCCCAAATTTAATATTTTCATGTAATGAATTGTTACATATTATTTTTAAAGTCAGTCACTGTCTTTCACAGATCAATTACAAATACAAATATTCTTTGGCATATCTAGAGATTATAATTATTGTCTTAGCTAAAATATGGCATGTTGAGGCATATTTTTAAAGCATTAAGATGTGAAATATTTACCTAATATTTCTTCTTTCAGCAGGTCACTTTTCAGAATTAAATTCAATATATACTTTACTTATAACAATTCCTTTGTAACTTTTTATGTGAAAGATTATGCAAAATACATTTTAATGGAAGATGTTCATATGGTCAGTCAGTATTTCAGGAATATATATATATATATATATATATACACACACACACATATATTTCAAAAACATTCTATGGTTATCTAAATAGTTATAAATATGTTAATTTTTAGGGGAGTTCATAAATTGCATCATTATGAATAAAAACAATAGTCAGTATTTCAGGAATTATATTTTTTAAGGGAATAATATTCCAGTAAACCTTTAAGACTCAAAGGTCTGGATTGATTCTGTCCTAAAATATAGTACAAAAATATTCTAAGTCTATAAGTTTATATCCACTTAGCAATATGAAAGAAGGAATGATATTTTTAAAAATCTGGTCCTAAATAATTTCAATGGACCAAATTCTATTGAGCATCAGCTAGGTACAGGACACATTGCATACAATCTTGCCTACAAATACTATTACCTTTATGTTGAGGTGGTTGATGAAGAAGTTGAAACTTTATGGGACTAATTCTCTTACTCAAGGTAACTCAAGCATGAAATGTAGCTATGGTTCAAACATACATCCCTGTGACTCTAATTGATGGACCTTTCCAATCTGAACACAGAGGAGATTTTAGTTTAAAAATTAACTTTGAGGGGCACCTGGGTGGCTCAGTCAGTTAAGGGTCTGCCTTCAGCTCAAGTCAATATTCCAGGGTCCTGGGATCTAGCCCCACACTGGGCTCCCTGTTTAGCAGTGAGTCTGTTTCTCTCCCTCTGTGTTTCTCTGCCTCTGCCACTCCCCCTGCTTGTGCTCTCTTTCTCTCTATCTGTCAAATAAATAAATAAATAAATAAATAAAATCTTTAAAATTAACTTTGAAATTTGACATACTACAAAAAAAAACTTCCCCATTCATTCAAGCAATACAACTAATTTGTGTACATAGAGAAGGTTTTCTTTGCTTTGATATATGTGGGCAAATATACTTATGACTTAACATAGGAAAGTATTTCTGGAATTTATATAAAACTTGGGACAAGATGGCGAGACTATTGGTTTATGAAGTATCACAAAGAAAGACTTAGGAATCAGGTTGAGTGGGTTATAGTTTAAAATGTCCATATCCATAACTTCAGGAATAGAATCTGTGTTAGTGTGTATCAGTAGTTTATATTATGAAAAAAAAAGTTAGTTTTATATGAATCAAGTGTTTGAACAAAGTATCATTGCCTGTGCAGTTCTAAAAGCTAAATATTACTTTACAAAGATTAGTTTTACATGTCCTTTAAATAACAGAAGAATTAATTTTACTGCATGAAACAACAATTACAAAACACCACTAAATAAAACAGTAATTATTTGGTAGCTTGTGAATTTTGGGGGGAAAATGAAAAGGAGAATATGGGAGCTTAAAAGCTGTGTTTTGTTCTCCAAAATATTCATAACCAGCAAAATAAATATTTGAAATATCTCATTGTTCTACATTAAACACTGTAATGGACTGATTATTTCCATAGAAAATTAATATGTCAAAATCCTATCTTCTTCTTTTTTTCTTTCTCCTCAAAATCCTAACTTCTAATGTGCAGATAATTGAAGGAGGAGCCTTTTGGCGATAATTAGGTCATGAGGGTGGTGCTGTCATGAACGGGATTAACTCCTTTATAAGGGTAAGTGTGGTGAGGGGCACCTGGGTGACTCAATCAGTTAAGTGTCAGACTTTTGATTTTGGCTCAGGTTGTGATCTCTTGGTCATAGGATCTAGCCCTACATCAGGCTCTGCACTCAGTTGGAGAGTCTGCTTGAAGATTCTCTCCCTCTGATACTCCCCCTGCCCCCACGTGCTCTCTCTCTCTCAAACAAAATAAATAAATCTTAAAAAAAAAAGAGTGAAAGAATAATGAGAACTTCCTCTCTCTCTCCCAGACATGTGAGGATACAAGGAGAAAACGGCCATATGCAAGCCAGAAAGAAGGTTCTCATCAGACCTGGATTTGTTAGCAGCTTGATTTTGAATTTTCCAGCCTCCAGAACTCTGAGAAATAATTTTCTGTTGTTTAAGCCACCAAGTCTGTTGTAATTTGTTGTAGCTGCCCAAACTGACTAAGACAAACACTTTCTCTAAAATGGACACTACATTTCTTAACAAGGAATTTGATTATTATGCATATTTAGCCATTGAAAAAAAATAATTACACCTTAAATACATTAGGGGTTTAATTAGATTTCAAGTAAACAATTATTTCTTAACTTTCCCTTGGCATAATGTTTGTCCAGGACCATCATAGAACTGTTGAAAGATTTAAACATGGTTTTGATATCATTGATCATTTGCTTCCTAAAGTCTAAGGTTATCAAGAATAGATTCTTTGCTTTTAATACTGTAATACATATGACATAAAATTGTCAAATGTATATGAATAAATTTGTGTAAAGGAATTAAGAACATTGACTATTTTTGTTTATCTCTTCAATTTACTTCAAAAATATGTTAATATCTTAAAAAAAGATTTATTTTTGCATTTCTATTACATTGTTGTGGGAAAATTAGTTCAAAAATGAAGGAGTTTCTATTTTATCATGGAGATTTGAGGGCAAAACAAAATTAACTTCAATAATATTAGTACGTTGGATGTTGAAGAGCCTATAAATCATGTTCATGAATTTTATGTCTCTATTTAATTATAGATTCAATATACATAAATGTGCACATAGTATAATGTGTACTGATTCAAATTTTAATTATTTTTAATTTTTTTGATTGAGGATAATAATTACATAATAAAAGTATAATGTTTCTTATTTACTTTCTTTGTAAGACCCAAAGAGTTGATGTTATTACTATTTCAGTAAAATGAAACTAATATGTAGTCTTGGGAAATTGATGAAAAGCATCAACTTGAAAGATATGCATTTGAATTTCATCTTCTCTGTCACATTAAATTAGTGTTCAGTTATGAGTCTTAAATATCAAGAAACATATATTTTTGCCTCCATAATTAAGCATTTTCCAGCCTCAAATTATGCTAAAAATAATCGATCAAGAGCCATTGTAATTGAAAAGTAACAATGAGTCAAATGTTCAATAGACCAAGTTATCATAATTAAAAGACTATTTTTTCTTCCTATTAGGATAAACTGCTGATTCTGATAAATAACTACTCAGTGTTAAAATGTTGAACAACATTAGTAATGCAATGGTCATTGAGCAGATCCATTTTTCCAATATGATTATTTTCCGTGTATTTCTATATAGATTAGAGAAAATTGAAACTACATATACTGTCAATCAATATCAAGTATGAATTTATATTTTATCTTTGAAAATATTTCCTTCCTAATTGATCCAAAGGTATAATTTGTATGGCTCAGTACTAAATCATATAAGGCCTAATTGAGGGTTGCTTAAAAGTATTTAAGTAATAAACCTGCCAACACATAAGTTGCTTTTACAGCACAACATGGTGGATCTTGATAATATTTGTTACTATTCTTGGTTATTTTTAATGAGATGAGAACAGCAGAAGGGCTATGTACAGATTAAGTAAATACATCAAAGGATATTTGGAGGTTAGCTACATTTCTAGGATGATGTCTTCTAAAATTAATAGGACACTTCATAAGAGTAGACATTTGCATGACAAGTCCCCCAGATTTGCTATGAACTACTTGGGATTTGATTAATATAAAAGGAAAGAATTTTTGTACCTCAGAAAAACTGGAGTGACCAAAATATTCAGGCAATATAGCTACTGGGTAAGCTAGAAGCTACAATTAACTGGCCAGAGGCTTCCTGTAGATATATTTCCAATGCCTTATTCAACTCTTGGTGTATTTGCATCCTAACATGTTTTCTGAGCTATAGCAGATATATGTGTTCATTTTCATTCCCACTAGAGAAAAAAGGAAGATTCTGGTTAATAAAAGCAATAACTATAAACCAGAGTTTCTAAATCAAATAACTGCCAGGTCTTAACATTTTAGCAGTAATTGAAAATTTGGTTGTACAGTGACATTTCACATCCGAAAGGACAATAGCCTATACTACAAAACAAACAAATAAAACAACTCTGATATTTTCCCAACAGTCTATAAATTTCATTCAGTGGTTTGGTTCAAAGACAGTATCATTGCTATGCAGAGAAAAGCCAATTAGCCCTATATGTAAAGGTTGCTATTTAAAAAACATAGTTACAGGGGAGGAGCAAGATGGCAAGATGGATTAGGAGACCTAAATTTCGTCTGGTCCCAGGAATTCAGCTAGATAGTTATCAAACAATTCAGAATACCTACAAACTCAACAGGAGATCGAAGAAAAGAATAGCAGACATTCTATAAGCAGAAAAGTGACCACTTTCTGAAAGTTTAAGGTCTCTTCTGATTTGTTTACTGTATATATTTCTGGGGTCGTTATTACCCTTTTAGCATTTGTTCTCTCATCTATTCTCCTCTGAACAAAAGGACAAGATGGAAAAACCAACTCAAAAAAAAAAGAAAAAGAGGCAGTACTGACTCCTAGGGACCTAATCAGTACAGATGAGGCAGAAGAAAGAATTAGTATTATAGAAGACCAAACAAAGGAGAATAAAGAAGCTGAGAAAAAGAGACATAAACAACTACTGGATCATGAGGGGAGAATTTGAGAGGTAAGTGTTACCATAAATCGAAAAAACATTAGAATAATTGGAATCCCAGAAGAAGAAGAAAGAGAGAGAGGGGCAGAAGGTATATTGGAGCAAATTATAGTGGAGAAGTTCCCTAATTTGGGGAAGGAAACAGGCATCAAAATCCAGGAGGCACAGAGAATCACCTTCAAAATCAATAAAAATAGGTCAACACACCAACATTTATTAGTAAAACTTACGAGTCTCAGAGACAAAGAGAAAATCCTGAAAGCAGCTTGGGACAAAAGGTCTGTAATCTACAATTGTAGAAATATTAGATTGGCAGCAGACCTATCCATACAGACCTGGCAGGCCAGAAAGGACTGGCATGATATATTCAGGGCATTAAATGAGAAAAATACGCAGCCAGGAATACCATATCCAGCTAGGCTATCATTGAAAATAGGAGAGATAAAAAGCTGCCAGGACAAACAAAAACTAAAAGAATTTGGGTACACCAAACCATCCCTACAAGAAATATTGAAAGGGGTCCTCTAAGCAAAGAGAGAGCCTAAAAGTAACATAGACCAGAAAGGAACAGAGACGATATACAGTAGCAGTCACCTTACAGGCAATACAATAGCACTAAATTTATATCTTTCAATAGTTACCCTGAATGTAAATGGGCTAAATGCCCCAATCAAAAGACACAGAGTATCAGATTGGATAAAGAAACATGACCCATCAATATGCTGTCTGCAAGAGACTCATTTTAGACCCAAAGACACCCCGAGATTGAAAGTGAGGGGGTAGAAAACAATTTACTATGCTAATGGACATCAAAAGAAAGCTGGAGTGGCAGTCCTTATATTAGACAAATTAGATTTTAAACCAAAGACTATAATAAGAGATGAGGCAGGACACTACATCATACTTAAAGGGTCTATTCAACAAGAAGATCTAACAATTGTAAATATCCAGGCCCCTAACATGGGAGCAGCCAATTATATAAGCCAGTTAATAACAAAATCAAAGAAACACATCAATAATACAATAATAGTAGGGGATTTTAACACCTCCATCACTGAAATTGAAAGATCATCTAAGCAAAAGACCAGCAAGGAAATACTTTAAATGACACACTGGACCAAATGGACTTCACAGATATATTTAGAACATTCCAACCCAAAGCAACAGAATACACATTCTTCTCGAGTGCCCATGAAACATTCTCCAGAAAAGATCACATCCTAGGTCACAGATCAGATCTCAACTGGTACCAAAAGATTGGGATCATTCCCTGCATATTTTCAGACCACAATGCTTTGAAACTGGAATTCAGTCACAAGAGGAAAGTTGGAAAGAACTCATGGAGGCTAAAAAGCATCCTGCTAAAGAATGAATGGGTGAAACAGGAAATTAAAGAATTAAAAAAAAAAATTCATGGAAACCAATGAAAATGAAAACACAACTGTTCAAAATCTTTGAGATCCAGCAAAGGCAGTCCTAAGAGGAAAGTATATAGCAATACAAGCCTTTTCAAGAAACAAGAAAGGTCTCAAATACACAACCTAACTCTACACCTAAAGGAGTTGGAAAAGAACAACAAATAAAGCCTAAACCCAGCAGGAGAAGAGAAATCATAAAGATCAGAGCAGAAATTAATGAAATAGACACCAAAAAAACAGTAGAACAGATCAATGAAACTAAGAGCTGATTCTTTGAAAGAATTAATAAGATTGATAAACCCTTGGCCAGACTTATCAAAAAGAAAAGAGAAATGACCCAAATAAATAAAATCATGAATGAAAGAGGAGCGATCACAACAAACCCTGAAGAAATACAATCAATTATAAGAACATATTATGAGCAACTGTATGCCAGCAAATTAGACAATCTGGAAGAAATGGATGCATTCAGAGAGATGTATAAACTACCAAAACTGAACCAGGAAGAAATAGAAAACCTGAACAGACCCACAATCAGCAAGGAAATTGAAACAGTAATCAAAAATCTCCCAACGAACAAGAGCTCAGGGCCAGATGGCTTCCCAGAGGAATACTACCAAACATTTAAGGAAGAATTAATACCTATTCTTCTGAAACTGTTCCAAAAAATAGAAATGGAAAAAAACTTCCAAACTCATTTTATGAGGCCAGCATTACCTTGATTCCAAAACCAGACAAAGACCCCATCAAAAGGGAGAATTAACGACCAATAGCCCTGATGGAAATGGATGCAAAAATCCTCACCAAAATACTAGCCAATAGGATCCAACAGCACCTTAAAAGGATTATTCACCACACCTACTTGGGATTTATTCCTAGCTGCAAGTTTGTTTCAACATCCGCAAATCAATCAATGTGCTACAATACATTAATAAAAAAAGAACAAGAACCATATGATCCTCTCAATAGATGCAGAAAAAGCATTTGACAAAGTACAACATCCTTTCATGATTAAAACTCTTCACAATGTAGGGATAGAGGGTACATACCTCAATATCATAAAAGCCATCTATGAAAAACCCAGAGCAAATATCCTTCTCAATGGGGAAAAACTGAGAGCTTTTCCTGTAAGGTCAGGAACACAGCAGGGATGTCCACTATTACCACTGCTATTCAGCATAGTATTAGAAGTCCTAGCCTCAACAATCAGACAACAAAAAGAAATAAAAGGCCTCTGATTCAGCAAAGAAGAAGTCAAACTCTCACTCTTTGCAGATGATATGATATTTTATGTGGTAACCCAAAAGACTCCACCCCAAAACTGCTAGAAGTCATACAGGAACTCAGTAAAGTGTCAGGATATAAAATCAATGCACAGAAATTGGTTGCATTTCTATACACCAAAAACAAGACAAAGGAAGAGAAATTAAGGAATCAATCCCATTTACAATTGTACCCAAAACCATAAGATACTTAGGAATAAATCTAACCAAAGAGGCAAATGACCTGTACTCAGAAATCTACAGAATACTCATGAAAGAAATTGAGGAAGACACAAAGAAATGGAAAAATATTCCATGCTCATGGATTGGAAGAACAAGTATTGTGAAAATGTCTATGCTATCTAGAGTAATCTACACATTTAATGCAATCTCTATCAACATACCATTAACTTTTTTCAAGAAATGGAACAAATAATCCTAAAATTTGTATGGAACCAGAAAAGACCCCAAATAGCCAGAGGAATGTTGAAAAAGAAAAGTGAAACTGGTGGCATCACAATTCCAGACTTCAAGCTCTATTTCAAAGCTGTCATCATCAAGACAGTATGGTACTGGCACAAAAACAGACACATAGATCAATGCAACAGAATAGAGAGCCCAGAAATGGACCCTTGACTCTATGGTCAACTCATCTTCAACAAAGAAGGAAGGAATGTCCAACAGAAAGAAGACAGTCTCTTCAACAAATGGTGTTGGGAAAATTGGACAGCCACATGCAGAAGAATGAAACTGGACCATTTCCTTACACCACACACAAAAATAGACTCCAAATGGTTGAAAGACCTAAATGTGAGACAGGAATCCATCAAAATCCTAAAGGAGAACACAGGCAGCAACCTCTTCGACCTCAGCTGCAGCAACTTCTTCCTAGAAACATTGCCAAAGGCAAGGGAAGCAAGGGCAAAAATAAACTATTGGGACTTCATCAGATAAAAATCTTTTGCACAGCAAAGGAAATAGTCAACAAAACCGAAAGACAACTGACAGAATGGGAGAAGATATTTGCAAATGACATGCCAGATAAAGAGCTGGTATTCAAAATCTATAAAGAACTTATGAAACTCAATACCCAAAGAACAAATGATCCAATCAAGAAATGGGCAGAAGACATGAAGAGTCATTTCTGCAAAGCAGACATCCAAATGGCCAACAGACATATGAAAAAGTGCTCAACATCCCTCGGCATCAGGGAAATCCAAATCAAAATCTCAATGAGATATCACCTCACAGCAGTCAGAATGGCTAAAATTAACAAGTCAGGAAACAACAGTTGTTGGTGAGGATGCGGAGAATGGGGAACACACCTACTCTTAGTGGGAATGCAAACTGTTGCAGCCACTCTGGTAAATAGTATGGGGATTCCTCAAGAAGTTGAAAATAGAGCTATCATATGACCCAGCAATTGCATTACTGGGTATTTACCCCAAAGATAAAAATGTAGTGATCCTAAGGGGCACTTGCACCCAATTGTTTATAGCTGCAATGTCCACAATAGCCAAACTATGGAAAGAGCCTAGATGTCCATCAACATATGAATCGTTAAAGAAGATGTGGTATATATATATATATATATATATATATATATACACAATGGAATATTATGTAGCCATCAAAAAATGAAATCTTGTCATTTGCAATGACATGGATGGAACTAGAGGGTATTATGCTAAGCAAAATAAGTCAATCAGAGAAAGACTAGTATCATATGATCTCACTGATATGAGGAATTTGAGAAACAAGACAGAGAACCATAGGGGAATGGAGGAAAAATGAAACAAGAGGAAACCAGAGAGGGAGACAAACCACAAGAGACTCTTAATCTCAGGAAACAAACTGAGGGTTGCTGTAGTGGAGGGGGGTTGAAGGGATGGCGGGACTGGGTGATGGACATTGGGAGGGTATGTACTATGGTGAGCAGTGTGAATTGTGTAAGACTGATGAATCATAGACCTCTACTCTTGATACAAATAATGCATTATATGTTAATAAAATTCAAAAAGAAAATAAAAAACTAGTTACAAATGGATATTTGTCCATTAGTCTTAAGGGTTACACTCTGGATTTGATATTTAAAATGACTTGACTCCAGTTCTTCTAAAATAATGTATCAATTATGAAACAGAATTACTGTTTGCATACTAAATATAAGACACCAGGGTGGGTAGGGGCTAAGAATGGAAAAATAAATGATAAAAGATAGATATTTGCAAGTACCTCACAATTCCCAGGGAAATGGGAGAAAGAAGGCAACAACAGTAACAAATGTACCAAGTAAGATGTGATAGATCCTCTAAAACAGATAATAATCAATGTAAAAAACAAACAAAAATATTCTGTTTTGGAGCCAGAGTAATGCTAGAAAATGGACACATATAACACTTGAAGAAGAATGGGAATTAAGCTAATCTATAATGGAAAGAAATTTTAGGGATCATTTAGTCTAAACATCCTATTTTTCAGAAGAGAAAAAAAACATGGTTTCACAAATTTAAGGGAACTATACAAATTCACTCAAGCTTTAATGTTTAAGAAACTGAAAATATTTTAAAAACTTTCTTTTATCAAGATTATATATTTTAGAGAGTCATATTTGGCTTCATCTTCTCTAAAAACAATATTTGATCTCTTTGCAAAGCAAAAGCAGTATTCTCAATAGCATTGTTTTTATATGGTAAATGTGAGAGGATTTCCTCGTGCACCCAGTTAATAATTTCCAGAAGTATCAGGGCGCTAGGGCAATGTCTGCATGGAACTAACATGGGAAACTGAAGCATTAGGATTCATAGTCCCATAGAAAAGCAGCTCTAGCTTCTGTATCTATTGAAATGTCCCTGTACCAGGACTGGATTGTTTTGGTTGAGGGTGGTGATCCTGATCATGTGATATGTTCTTGTTCTTCCTTCTAGTCACCTTCCTCAGTGTTCATCTCTATTCTTTCTTTTTATTTTCAGTTATATGGACTATATATGATCTTTGGCTCTTCCATTTAAACCTTATTATTAGCTTTTCAGGTTTTTCAGGAAAACAATCCTGTTATAATTTGTATTAGAATTGTGATAACTTTATCAGATAATATGCAGAGAATTGGAATTAGAAAGTTTTGTTTTGCTCACTGAGGTATCTCAATTCCTAGGAAGAGTACCTGACATGTAGTTGACGGTTAATAAATAGATGTTGGATCAATGGATGAATCTTTATGCTATCATTTTTTCCTACTCATGAACATGCTAAATCTGTTCATCTACTCAGGGAAATTTTGTACCTTTAATTATAATTATATATAAAAGGAAATAATAACATGTTCTCAGATTACTAAACTCTTTCTTGTTCAACTTCATATTCTACTTCCCTTGATCTTCTCCTTGTAGGATTTAGCCATATATCTACTCTTCTAGCAAGAGTTGGTATATGTTATCTAGGTTCTGTAGCTCCTTTGAGATATATTCTCTATTTTTTTTCTCTTAAGAAATCCAACTTTTTCTCCCTTGGAGTTATCTTCTGACATAGTTAGTCATTGGTATAGTAGCCAGGAGGGAGAGGGAGGTATATCTTGATAGGAGGAGTGTGTGTTGTCTTGTAAGGCAGAGGGCTCTGTATCATATTGAGGTAAGAGGTGACTGTAACAGGGAAGAGTGGAATAATTTTGAATGTCCAGAGGTTTTAGGAGAATCTTGGGATTCAAGATTTCCAAATGTGTTGGTCCAAATATTCCTATCCCAGATCTCATGGAGAAAATTGAAATTCTCATGAGATTAAGATTTCAACCTTGTTTGGAGTTCTGCTACTCTTATATTAAGTCCTGGACCTGGTCATCATATTTGTCTGCCTTTGAGATTCAGGTTATGAGGGGCTATTTACACGATTCCAAAGAGTCTCTTTAGTTTTCACATTTAAGTGTTTTTTTTTTAAGATTTTATTTATTTATTTGTCAGAAAGAGACAGACATAAGCAGAGGAAGAAGCAGGCAGAAGGAGAAGCAGGTTCCTCGCTGAGCAAGGAGCCCGATGAAGGACTTGATCCCAGGACTCTGGGATCATGACCTGAGCTGAAGGCAGATGCTAATTGACTGAGCCACCCAGGCATCCCCACATTTAAGTTTTTATTAGTGAGTAATCTTCCTCATCATTTTTTTGGTCATTTTCCAAATCATCAATTGCTCCAAAATAAGTGTTACACTTCATATTCCTGATTATTATCATTTCCCCAAATTTCATAAACTCCTGATACATTGCACCCACTGGTCTATCTATCTGCATATGAGCCCCACTTGTGGTGAAAACTTTCACAATTGTAATACTAGTATATGACAGAACTATCTATCTTCATCCATTACCCTTCCTATTATGTGGTACTTCAAGCCAGCTGATAAACAACTGTTCCAGCTCCAAAATCCTGTTTTATGGTCTGCTGTCTCAGACCATTTCCAGTAAAAAATATTATGTCAGATTCTCCAAATGCATAAGTTTAGCTAGATATTTGGGTTTTCAAAAGTTATTGAGAATAATTTTGGGGACAAATATTTGTGGGAGAATGAAGAAAAAGGAGAAAATAAAATTTGAATTATAGCAACAGATACCTCACTGTTCCTATGGGAACTCTGGTTCTGTGATGATAATATAGCCTCCCAAAATTCATACTGAAGTCCTAATTCACAGTACCTCTGAAGATGACCTTATTTGGAAATGGGATTATTTCAGATATAATTAGTTAAGATGGGCCAGAATGGATAGCATGAACTCCTAATTTAATATGACTCATGTCCTTAGAAAAAGTAGAAATTTGGATATAGAAAGCATACAGGGAAAATGTTATGGGAGGATGATGCAGCAAAAGCCAACAGACACCAAAAAATTTCAAGTTAACCACCAAAACTAGGAGAGAGACCTGGAACAGCTCTATCATTCATGGCCCTCAGAAATAATCCACCTTACACTGCTGCCATTTTAATTTCAGACTTCTAGCCTCCAGAACAGTGAGACAATAAATTTCTAACACCCAGTTTGTGCTGTTTTGTTATAGGAGGCTTAGAAAACTAATACAGTCTTTTTTCAGAGTTGTCCAAAATTGGGACTCTACGTGTAAATATTTGTATCTTTGTATCAACCAGTCTCTTGAAATGAACTGGGGAAGGGGAAGCATGACCTGGGGTAATGGCTTTATTCATTGAAAGCAACTCCCAAACAAACCCAAAGGTTTAATTGTTTTAAAGCTTCCCAATCTGAATGTAATTATTATGTTATCAATGATATTGGGTCCACTAAAATGCATATTCCAACACTCAGGCATTTGTTGCTGGATTGTAAAGAGAGACATCTGGGTCTTTGAAAGAAAAGACAAAGTGATAAGAGGTGGCACAAAATTAAATCAGAGAAGTAGATAGGAGCAGAGAGTGAGGGATGTTTTAGGTCATGTGTTAGATTTGGTTGATGAGTGGTATTGCTGGAGTTTCAGAAGACTGCTTTGACCACATTGGTCTGAAGAGATTGGAGGCACAGATGGTAAGGAACCTCCCGATTAGCTACTGTGGGCTTCCAGGTGTGAGATAATATAGAATTGGCTTTTGTAATGAAAATTAAGAAGACATGATATTGACATAGGATTCAGGATAATCTTAAATTGTTAAATCTACAGGAGGTAGAAATACTCTGAGTATGGGTGGCAAGGGACGGGGAGAGCAGTCACAGGATGGTGGTGGATGGTGATGTTACACACAGGGATGATGCAATTAGAAGAGGACTGTGTAATCCTGTGTGTACATGCTTGATGAATGAAATGGGGAAAATAATGTATTTTTTTTTTTTAAAGATTTTATTTTTATTTGACAGAGAGAGACACAGCGAGAGAGGGTACACAAGCAGGGGGAGTGGGAGAGGGAGAAGCAGGCTTCCTGCGGAGCAGGGAGCCTGATGCGGGGCTCGATCCCAGGACCCTGAGATCATGACCCGAGCCGAAGGCAGACGCTTAACGACTGAGCCACCCAGGCACCCCGAAAATAATGTATTTTTAACAAGGCCGCGTTTAATTAAAGGTGCCTCTAAGACATGCAAAATAAATTGTTAACATAGACTTTTGAGATAAGATCCATTAGCTTAGAGGGAATGCCTCAGCTGGAGGCATAGATTTTTAGCCATCTCTGTATATGTGTATTTTGATACATAACCATG
This sequence comes from Callorhinus ursinus, assembly GCF_003265705.2. Classification (NCBI taxonomy): domain Eukaryota; kingdom Metazoa; phylum Chordata; class Mammalia; order Carnivora; family Otariidae; genus Callorhinus; species Callorhinus ursinus. The sequence goes on along the minus strand of NW_027397066.1, from coordinate 111,487,924 downwards.
GATGAGATTGCTTGGGAAGGGAATGCAAAGTGAAAAAGAAGCAGGCTAAGCATGAAAATTCATGGTGTTTCAAAATTTAATAGCAGGGATTAGGAAGATGAACCTGCAAGAAGCACTGAAAAGAAATTGGCCAGAGATGCTAGGAACATCAAGGTAGTGTGGAGTCACTTTTGCAGAGAGAAGAAAATTTCTTCAAGAAAGGAGAGGCGTGGTCTATGAAGTCAGATTCTGCTAAGATGTCAAGGAAGATGAAAACAAATAAAAAGTGTTTCTTTGATTTAACAAGAAAGTTATATGTAGCCTTCATAAGAACTGTTTCAGCAGAATGATTTGAGAAATCCCTCATGGGGCTAAAGAAAAAGTGAAAGGGAAAGCAATGTAGGCAGCAATTTTAGGAGGCATTTTTCAGAAATCTGCATGTGAAAGAGAAGAAAAAAAGAATAGTGCTGGAGGATAGCTGGAGGATAATATTCAGTCAAGAGAGTTTTGTGTGTGTGTGTGTGTGTGTGTAAGTTAGAGAATTGTGGATGTGAGGGAAGGATTTTCTTGGGAGGAAATCTGCATTCTAGCAATGTGGTGTGTGTGTGTGTGTGATAGACTAGGTTTGGGAAGCAGGGAGCATTTCTTGCTTTGGTTTACTCAGCAGCCCTTCTTTCCTTTTTTATGGTAATAGTAAATACCCACACTGTTGGCAGAATGGCCACCTCCTTTGTTATGTGTTTTCAATGGTGCCTGACTAATCAAAGCATCCTAATTTATGAACATATTGATCCAGGCAATTGGAGTCTTTTTTTTTTCTTTTTTTTTTTTGGAAGGGGAAGTTATATGTTATGTTGTGAGAGGGACTTTTCTATTTCTTTGGGTCGTTCGGTAGAATAATGTCAACCTAGCCTGAGGGACTACTGCTAACTGCCCAAGGCACAAACAGGTGGGTGATTGGGAGATCAAATTTAGCTTAACTGCTGCTTGGCAAGCCTCAAGCCTTAACACAGGGCTGCTTCCACCAGAGGGAGAGGCACGCTTTTCTATGATGGATCATGATACACCTCATATGGCTAGGTCTACTTTGTTTACCTACACAGATACATTTTCCATTTCACATAGAAGTTCCATGTAGGCCAATCAGTGGTGGTCTTGCTTCCAACTGTCTCTGGCCATTTCCTTGGATTTTATACATAAACCTACAAAAAGTTTTGTATAGGGTCTATATGGAGTGAAAAGAAAATATGATTGAGAACACAGAGCAAGAAAAGATTACAAAGGGAGAGAGAAAAGAGAGACAAGAGATCTAACTTATATTTTGTGTCCTTCTCAGCTGTGAAATCCATACCACACCTGGACTTCCTACTTATAACAATTAATTTCCTTTTAAAACTTTCTCATATTAAACACTAGTTTGAGCTGAGATTTTGCCATTTTCAACTCAAACATTCTGATTAATATACTGCTTATTTTTCAATTAAAAAATTACCATATATTTCTTGATTCAGGAAAGTCATTTCCTGAATAGTTTGTGGTAAAACTACATAGAATGAAAATCAAAATCACCTATATCTTTATCTTTTATCTAGAATCATGATTCTTCATTTTGCTGGCCTCGTAGATTTTCCTTTATGCCATGTAGAGTATAGGCTTCTTTCATTCTCCTGATAGAAGAACTTCTTGTTGGGCGCCTGGGTGGCTCAGTTGGTTGAGCGGCTGCCTTCGGCTCGGGTCATGATCCCGGAGTCCGGGGATCGAGTCCCACATCGGGCTCCCGGCTCGGCGGGGAGCCTGCTTCTCCCTCTGACCTTCTCCCCTCTCGTGCTGTTTCTCTCTCTCTCTCTCTCAAATAAATAAATAAAATCTTAAAAAAAAAAAAGAAGAACTTCTTGTTTTTTACCTGGTTGCTATAGTGCCTTCTTATCTGTGGCATATTTGTGTTCGTGACCAAAACTCCTGTTCATGGCTGGAGTCACTTCAAACTCCCCGCAAATCAAGTGTTTCTCAATCTCCAGATTCAATCCTGTCACTACTGATGGTGAAATGTAGGAACTGTTGGTCAGTAGCTGTGTTAAGATGAGCTGCGTCAGCCTCATGGTGTCCTGGAGAAGAAATTTTGACTTGTATTCCAACAGTATTGACTCCATTCCTTCTTTAATTCTTGACCAGGGACTTGACTACTATCACACTACCAATAAACATGTCTGAAATATTTTTCCTAGGCTGTCTCCTCTGGTTTCCATGAAGTGAGATTTTTTTAAGCACTCCTAGCCTCTAGACACATTTCCACATGTTCTACCTCACAAGGGAAGTTGGAGTAACTTTTGGGTTTAGAAACCTGAAGCCCAAAGAAACCACATTTTCTGCTCTACTCTATCATGCTATAAGTCTTCTGTGGAGTGGTCCCCTATGTAGAAAGCCAGAGTTAGTCCTGTCATAAAATAAATAAGACTCTCATTTCTAGGTTTCAGTATTAAGATCCTATTGTAGGCCTAACATTCATTCCAGGTTCTCTTAGTAATAAAGTAATCTGCTTGATTCTTTTCTGTCTGTCTCACTTAATACTGAACATAAACAGAGAAAAAGAGTGTTATATTGTGACCCTTCCAATTCTAAATAGATTCTCATCATATTCTCTAAGTCTTAATTCTTGCCTTTGAAGCCTGTATTCCTGAATCATATTGTTTATCATCATATCCCTACACTCTGCCAGAGTCCTGGTGTCATAACTAGGGTCTCTGGCACTTTCCTGGAGCTTAGTTCCTTGCACCCTTGCTACATCTTCTTGTACTATCCTCTGTCCAGTTGTAAGAGTGTTTGGTAATTAACTACTACCTTTTTCTTGGTGATATTGCTCTTGACGTATGTGGCAACATTTCTTTCTTTTTATTTAATTTAAATTCAATTAGCTAACCTATAGTACATCATTAGTTTCAGATGTAGAGTTCAATAATTCATCAGTTGCATATAACACCCAGTGCTCATTACATCACGGGCCCTCCTTAATGCTCATCACCCAGTTACCTCATTCCCCCACCTCCCCTCCAGCAACCCTTAGTTTGTTTCCTATAGTTAAGAGTCTCTCACAGTTTTTCTCCCTCTCCAATTTGTTTCCATTCCATTTGTCCTCCCTTCCCCTGTGACCCTCTGTGCTGTTTCTTAAATTCCACATATGAGTGAGATCATATGATACTTGTCTTCCTCTGATTGACTTATTTTGTTTAGCATAATACCCTCTGGTTCCATCCACATCATTGCAAATGGCAAGATCTCATTCCTCTTGATGGCTGTATAATATGCCATTGTATATATATATATACACCACATCTTCTTTATCCATTCGTCTGTCGATGGACATCTTGGCTCTTTCTATAGTTTGGCTATTGTGGACATTGCTGCTATAAACATCGGGGTGGATGTACCCCTTTGGATCATTATATTTGTATCTTTGGGGTAAATACCCAGTAGTACAATTACTGGGTCATAGGATAGCTCTATTTTTAACTTTTTGAGGAACCTCCATACTTTCCAGAGTGGCTGCTCCAGCTTGCATTCCCACCAACAGAGTAAGAGGATTCCCCTTTCTCTGCATCCTCACCAACATTTATTGTTTCCTGACTTGTTAATTTTAGCCATTCTGACAGGTATGAGGTGGTATCTCATTGTGTTCTTTTTTTTTAAGATGTTATTTATTTATTTGACACACAGAGAGAAAGCATAAGTAGGCAGAGCAGCAGGCAGAGAGAGAGGGAGAAGCAGGCTTTCTACTGAGCAGGGAGCTTGATATGGGGCTTGATCCTGGGACCCGGGGATCATGACCTGAGCTGAAAGCAGCTGCTTAACCAACTGAGCCACCCAGGCACCCCCTCATTGTAGTTTTGATTTGTATTTTCCTGATGCTGAGTGATGTAGAGCATTTTTTTCATGTGTCTGTCGGCCATCTGTATGTCTTCTTTGGAGAAATGTGTGACAACTTTTTTTGACCTTCCTGTAACTCTTGCTCAGTCTCCTTGTCTAGGTCCTCTTTCCATCAAGCTCTAAATAGCAGAGTTTCTCACAGCTCTGTTCTGAGATCTCTTCTCTCTTTGCATTCTTTTCTTAGATTATTTAAAGGATGTCTTTCTAAGGTTGAACACTAAATGTTTATCCCAGAGCAGACCTCTTCTTTGAGTGCCATACTTTTACATCCACCTTTCTAATTTACATCTAGAGTGGAATGTCTTTCAAGAATTTTAAACTTAAACACATCCAAAATTGAACTCTTAATTTCCTTTCCATGCAAATTAATTGCTCTCTCTGTTTTTTTCACCTACTCAAATATCATTAGCATTCATCTTAAAAGGAACTTTGGGGGTCATTCTTCTATGCCTTCTCCTTCATATCTTAATTATCTCCATCTTCAAATTCCATAATTGTCTCACCTAATTTCTCATAGTCATTCACTTGTTTTCATTGTTACTGCTACTCAGAAGCTAAGGTATTTTATTCTCACCAGAACACCAAATAACCTTCAAGCTGGTCTGCATTGCTGACATGTTTGTGAAACTGCTTCAACAGTTTTCTAATTACCCTTATGAGAATATCTAAACTTTTAAATATGGCTTACAAGACCTATAAGACACGATCTAGCACATCTATCTCTTAATTTTGAAGCAATCATATCCTGCAACACCCTCTAAACACAGTATTCATGTTTTGTTGTTGTTGTTTGTTTTGTTTTGTTTTAAGATTTTATTTTTTTTTTAAATAATCTCTATACCCAACATGGGGCTGGAACTTACAATCTTGAGATCAAGAGTCACATCCTCCACCTACTGAGGCAGCCAGGTGCCACCACATTGTTTCCCTTTTAATTCTCAAAATAAGTAAGTTCTTTTTTGTGTTGATCTTTAGTATTTATAGTTCACTCTCCCTGGAAATAATTCCCCTCTTTTATTCTCAGATTTTACCTAAAATGTCAGTTCTTCTGAGGGGCTTTTCCATAGTATTCACCAAATAGACACTCTATAATGTTCACCGATTGGGGTTTCTTTCCTGCATTGTTATTACCATGGTATCTAATGTCATATTTTTCTCTTGTTTATTAGTTTATTTCTTTAACTGTTAGGTTGTAAACTCTTCAAGCTTGGGGTTGAGTCTGCCTCACTGATCAGTATATACTCTGGTACAGCTCACTGTTTGGCATAAAATAGGCTCTCAAAAAAGTATTTTTTGAATGAATTAACAAATGTATTCAAGAATGAAGACTAAATAACTGTCATGAAAATATTTAAATGTGTTTATGTATATACAAGAATATAAACAAAAATTATCCTGACAAGTCTCCAAATGATTATATCTAACAACCAACTGGCTTGGCAATTTAAGTTCCTTTACTAGTTAGGCTATTTTTAGTGCATACATACCTCATGAGTACTAGTTAGATATTCCACTAGATACTAGTTAATATTCCACATGGCATAGTACCATTCAGATTCAAGCATTAATGACTAGCACTTTGAAATGCTTTGGCTTACTGCAGATGACCCTACATGCTCCTAAAATGAAGACTACCATTTTACTACATCAGAGTGGTACAGAGTAGATTGCACAAGTGAAGAATTAGGGAATGGATGATGTATGGCTACTATGTTGACTTTCTATATTTTGCTTCCTCTTAAATTTATCTAAATATTGTTGGTTATTACTTTCTCAAAAACTTCTCACCTCATTTCATCAAATGAATATTTATTTGGCTTAATGAAGTTTTTTCCTAAGATATAAATATAGGTTTTATTGAAGATTAGGTATCTTCATATATTTGGCTTTTTGTGAGATGAGTAAGAAGAGAGGAAGACAGATAGGACGGAAGAAAGAAAAAAAGCAGCCTCAAATGAGGAGGAAAAACACAGGTTAACCTTAACCTCCACTGTCACTCTTTCCCTGTTTTGTTTCTTGTCATGGTGGTCACTGTGTTTCCTTCCCTATGGTTACATTGAAACTTGTTCCTCTAAAATATAACTATTTTAAGAGAAAATAAATTTATTACATAAATGACACCTGTCATGATTACATTTCTAAAATTCTTTCACTTATGAAAATTTGACTTCAAAAAGTATCCTTAAAAATGTTTTTATTTCTCATCATAGAATCAAAAAAGTTTCCTGGCAATACTAATTTCACTTTGTTTTTCAAGCTTTCTGTAACTTAATGAGAAAAGCCTTGTGATTTGAACAGTGAAATCTTACATGATTTTTTAAAATAAGGTCATTTGATTCAATAGGACTTTAAAGATGAGTGGGTAAAGGTGCAAATTAATTTAATGGATGAGCCACCAAAGGGATGATTAAGAGCTAATTATTGACAATTCTTTAGCTGATTACAAGATATATCCAATACCCAGGGGTTAACTGGAAACAGAGACAACAGGTTTTTTGTCAAGAATTTTGAAAATGACAAAAGAGGGTGAATGGTCACGTTTATCTTAACATACTCATTTTGAATAGTGCATTAATAATTAAACCTTTGTGCCCTAAAAATATAGACATAATATACCAATGCTAAGTCACTGTTAATCAAATATGCAGCAATTCTTTTTTTTTAAGATTTTATTTATTTATTTGACAGAGAGAGAGAGACAGCGAGAGGGAACACAAGCAGTGGGAGAGGGAGAGGAAAATGCTGGCTTCCCGCTGAGCAGGGAGCCTGATGCAGGGCTGAATCCCAGGACCCTGGGATCATGATCTGAGCTGAAGGCAAATGCTTAATGACTGAGCCACTCAGGCACCTCTGTAGCAATTCTTTTGATTAGCTCTTGTTGATGCTTTATAAGGAAAAATATATCCTCTTGATATTGTTGAATTTAATTGCTTTTTACAAAAGGTAATTGTTCTGTCTTTTTTGCATAAAATTGGATTTAATTTCATGATTTAAATTTATTAAAAATATGGATTAAATATGTATAAATGCATGTAAAATGTATGCATATATTCAAAACATATTTAAAATTTACAAAAGAGATCTCTGTTGATAATTGCAATAAAAGTTTTAAAGTCTAATGTATTTAATCTGAAATATCTACCATTCAAACCAACGAATTACATATTTGATTAATACTTAAAAATTTAACACCAGTGTATTTTTGAATTATTATGAATTTCGATGAGCATCCTGTGGGCATATTACTTTCAGCTAATATGGTCCTTTCTATTTGATAGGGCAACCTAAAAAAACAACAACAACAACAACAAAAAACAAAACTTTTATGTCTTTTCAAAGCCTATCTCTTAAATCTTTCTTTCAATTGTTCCAAAATATTATTAAATTATTACTTAGCTTTGGGTAATATATCATGAGTAGACTGAAAGAATTTTGTGAGCCTGTAGATTTAATTTTTCATGATGTTTCATGAACCTGATTATCTTTCTTTTTTCTTCACTGAATTGGACGATCAAATTTTTTTCTGCTTCCATGTGGATATCACTTAATTACACAGTGATACTAATCTTTTTAATGTTTAGGCCTGTTACAAGAAAATAAATTACTCCAGTTGGACAAAGAATGGGCAAGGGAACTTGGATTTTGATGGAGTTTGGCCATGCTTTTGGCTTTATCCTCCATTCTATCCTCCCCTGTTCACGTCCTGCACTCTTCTTTCCTCTAGGGAGCAACAGACTAATCACCTCTCACTATTTACCTCCTTGATTTTCATGTTCCCGAAGCTAAGTGGATTAAAACTTACCCTTCTGTAATATACATGTAGTGAACACATACACACAAAAATCTGCTTATACAATTCGGAGAAACAGATAAAACAAAAATAATAGTAACTGAAAACCTGTATACTAATTTAAAAAACCCCAAACACTACTATTATGGTAGAATTCCCTATGCTTTCTTCCATTATCGCATCCCATTTTTGCCACTCCTAGAATTAAAAACTATCATTAAGTTGATGAACAGTTCCTTGATATTCTTTTAAAATATTTCTAACATCTGTGCATGCTTCCTTAAAATATGCATTGTTCAATTTTACATTTCAGATTTTATTAAATGTAAATATAATGTATATACTGTGATTTGCTTCTTTCAGTTACCTCTAACATACTGTAATGCAACTATATCAATATATGTAGCTGGGGTTGATCTCTTGTCTCTGGTGTTTTGTTTAAGTATTGGGCCAAAATCTTTACCCTCCCCTACATCCATACTCTTGCTAAGGCCTCATTGTGGACAAGTATATTTTTCTGTCTGTTGAATTTGGCCTGGACCATGACATGTTGATATATTTTGGCCTCAAATTGAACACAATCTTAAAATATGTGGCATTGGTTTTGCAGAAATAGTCAAGGCCAAACCATCACAACTTTTTGTTAGGAATTTTAAAAGAGTTATGGTGACAACTTATCATTTTAACTAGAAATGGACTCCAAAAAAGATTTAGAAAATAGACCTGCAGAAGCTTGATGTGTTCAAAATATTTCTACTTGACTCTAGAAAGAGAGGCACGTCTTAAAAAAAACATTGTGTGTATGACTTTTGGCACATTAACTTGATTAGAATCATATATTTGGAAAACCTAAAATGTTCTTAGAGACAACCATATTGACAAAAACTTTGAGAGCCTAAAGTGAAAGGAAGTTAGATTCTGACATACAAAGACATCTGAGCCCCCAGCTCTCTACAGGCAAGGAGCAGAAAATGCACAAAAGATAGAGCCAAGGTTAGTGGAAACACTCCCAAATTTTAGAATGGGAGCCTAAACAGGTACTTTGCATAAGATAAATAGGGGTAGTGTACTTAACAACATTTTCGGGGGAGGAGCAAGATGGCGAAAGAGCAGGAGACCTGGACTTCGTCTGGTCCCAGGAATTCAGCTGGATAGGGATCAAACCATTCTGAACACCTACGAACCCAACAGGAGATCAAAGAAAAGAATAATAACTCTCTGACAGAAAAGCGACCACTTTCTGGAAGGGAGGATGTGCGGAGAAGTGAATCCGAGACGATATTGCAGAGGATAGACAGTGGGGGACGGAGCCTCCGTCGGCCGCTTCTGGCAAGTGACAGAGCAGCAGAGCACAAAATCAGAACTTTTAGAAGTTGGCTCTGCTGAGGGACATCACTCCACTGGCTAAGCAGGGTGCGGAACCCTCATGGAATAGTGTGGTCTCAGGACCCTCAGAGTCACAGAAAGACCGGGGGTGCCTGAGTGCAGCAGAGCTCCCAGGTATCAGAGTGGGGAAGCCAGCTGCAGAGACGAAGCCAAAGAGTGGGCTTTCAGCTCAGGGTTGCCACGAACCGTGATCTGCGGCACAGTCGGACCACTGCTCCTCCAGCAGGGACCCGACAAGCGGCAGATCCGGGGAGACTCCCCTTCCTCCCCTGGGAGGAGCGGCGTGGGAGTGCACCGCAGAGATCTGCTGGGTTTAGAGACTCCACACCGTGTAGGGTGCCAGAGATAAAAATGCTCGGTCACAGGTCGGGTGAGCACGGAGTGCAGCCGGAGACCAGGGAGACGGGAGTGACTCACTGCTTTTCTCTGGGGGCGTACTGAGGAGTAGGAGACTGAGTTCTCAGCTCCTCCGGGGCAGAGAGTGGGAGGCCTCCATTTTCGTTGTTGTCCTCCAAAGCTTGCAGGGAACAAAAGCTCCCGAGCAGATTACTTAGCCTGGCCCGGCAAGGGCAGGGCAATTCTGCCTCGGCAAAGACATTTGAGAATGATTACAACAGGCCCCTCACCCAGAAGATCAGCAAGAACAGCCAGCCAAGACCAAGTTTACCGATCAAAGAGAACGGCAGAACTCAAGTCCTAGGGGAACACTGCACATACAATTCATGGCTTTTTTACCATGATTCTTTAGTCTTTCAAAGTTAATTTTTTTAACTGTGTTTTTTTTTAATTTTTTTCCCTTTTTCAACCAACATCTTATCAATCCCTTTTTTTTTAAAAACATTTTTATTTTTCATTTTTAGAGTCATACTCTATCCCTTCATAGTAGTTACCCTTAATTTTATCATATATATATAAGTTTTTCTCTCTTTAAAATTTTGAGATACAGTTTCTTCTAACAGATCAAAATATACCCTAAATCTCTAGTGTATGGCTTTGTTCTAGTCTCCTGCCTGATCACATTCTCTCCCTTTTTTTTTCTTTCTTTTTAAATACTCTTATTTCTTTTTTCAAACAAACTTTGACCTTATCAATTCCTTTTATAAAATATTTTATAATTTTCATCTTTACATTCATATTCCATCCCTTAATTGTATTAACCCTTATTTTGGTACATATATAAGTTTTTCTTTTTTTAAAATTTTGGGAGGCACTTTCTTCTAACAGACCAAAATACAACCAAAATCTAGTGTGTGGCACTGATCTATGCACCAGCCTGATCACATTTGATCATATTCTGTTTTGTTTTGTTTTGTTTTGTTCTGTTTTTGTTTATTTTTATCTTTTTCTTTTTTTTCCCTTTCTTTCCCGTTCTTTTCCCCCAGTTTCAAGGTCTTTTATGATTTGTTTAGAGTATATTTTCTGGGGATGTTGTTACCCTGTTAGCATTTTGTTCTCTAATTCATCTATTCTCTTCTGGACAAAATGAAAAGGTGGGAAAAAATAACCTCAACAAAAAGAACGAGAGGCAGTACAAAATGCCAGGAACTTACTCAATGCAGATATTAGTATGATGTCAGAACTAGAGTACCAAATGTGATTTTAAAGATACTAGCTAGCCTGAATAAAACATGGAAGTTATTAGAGAAAGCCTTTCTGGAGAAATAAAATAACTAAAATCTAACCAAGTTGAAATCAAAAAGGCTATTAATGAGGTTCAATAAAAAAATGGAGGCTTTAACTGCCAGGATAAATGAGGCAGAAGAGGAAATTAGTGATATAGAAGACGAAATGATGTAAAATAAAGAAGCTGAGAAAAAGAGAGATAAACAACTACTGGACCACAAGGGCAGAATTCAAGAGATAAGTGATATCATATATGAAACAACATTAGAATAATTGGAATCGCAGAGGAAGGAGAGAGAGGGGCAGAAGGTATATTGGAGCAAATTATAACAGAACATCCCTAATTTGGGGAAAGAAACAGGCATCAAAATCCAGGAGGCACAGAGAACCCCTCTCAAAATCAATAAAAATAGGTCAACACCCCGACATCTAATAATAAAACTTACGAGTCTCAGAGACAAAGAGAAAATCCTGAAAGCAGCTCGGGAGAAGAGATATGTAACCTATAATGGTAGAAACATTAGATTGGCAACAGACCTATCCACAGAGACCTGGCAGGCCAGAAAGGACTGGCATGATGTATTCAGAGCAATAAACAAGAAAATTATGCAGCCAAGAATACGATATCCAGCAAGGCTGTCATTGAAAATAAGAGAGATAAAAAGTTTCCAGGACAAACAAAAATGAGAGGAATTTGCAAACAGGAAACCAGCCCTCCAAGAAATATTGAAAGGGGTCCTCTAAGCAAAGAGAGAGCCTAAAAGCAACATAGACCAGAAAGGAGCAAAGACAATACACAGTAACAGTCACCTTACAGGCAATACAATGGCACTAAATTCATATCTTTCACTAGTTAACCTGAATGTAAAAAGGCTAAATGCCCCAATCAAAAGACACAGGCTATCAGATTGGATTAAAAAACAAAACCCATTGATATGCTGTCTGCAAGAGACTCATTTTAGACCCAAAGACACCCCCACATTGAAAGTGAGGGCGTGGAATACCATTTACCATGCTAATGGACACCAAAAGAAAGCTGGGGTGGCAATGCTTTTATCAGACAAATTAGCTTTTAAATCAAAGACTGTAATAAGAGATGAGGAAGGACTCTATATCCTACTTAAAGGGTCTATCCAACAAGAAGATCTAACAATTGTAAATATCTATGCCCCTAACATGCGAGCAGCCAATTATACATGGCAATTAATAACAAAAGCAAAGAAACACATCGACAACAATACAATAATAGTGGGGGACCTTAACACCCCCCTCACTGAAATGGACAGATCATCTAAGCAAAAGACCAACAAGGAAATAAAGACTTTAAATGACACACTGGACCAAATGGACTTCACAGATATAATCAGAACATTCCATCCCAAAGCAACAGAATACCCATTCTACTCGAGTGCCCATGGAACATTCCCCAGAATAGATCACATCCTAGGTCACAAATCAGGTCTCAAACGGTACCAAGAGATTGGGATCATTCCGTGCATATTTTCAGACCACAATGCTTTGAAACTAGAACTCAATCACAAGAGGAAAGTCGGAAAGAACTCAAATACATGGAGGCTAAGGAGCATTCTACTGAAGAATGAATGGGTCAACCAGGAAATTAAAGAAGAATTAAAAAAAATCATGGAAACCAATGAAAATGAAAACATAACTGTTCAAAATCTTTGGGATACAGCAAAGGTGGTCCTAAGAGGAAAGTAAATAGCAATACAAGCCTTTCTCAAGAAACAAAAAAGGTCTCAAATAAACAACCTAACCCTACACCTAAAAGAGATGGAGAAAGAACAGCAAATAAAGCCTAAACCCAGCAGAAGAGAAATCATAAAGATCAGAGCAGAAATCAATGAAATAGAAAACAAAAGAACAGTAGAACAGATCAATGAAACTAGGAGCTGGTTCTTTGAAAGAATTAATAAGATTGATAAACCCCTGGCCAGACTTATCAAAAAGAAAAAAGAAAGGACCCAAATCAACAAAATCATGAATGAAAGAGGAGAGACCACAACCAACACCAAAGAAATACAATTATAAGACTATATTATGAGCAAATATACGCCAGCAAATTAGATAAACTGGAAGAAACGGATGCATTCCTAAAGATGTACAAACTACCAAAACTGAACCAGGAAGAATTAGAAAATCTGAACAGACCTATAACCACTAAGGAAATTGATGCAGTCATCAAAATCTCCCAACGAACAAGAGCTCAGTGCCAGATGGTTTCCCAGGGGAAGTCTACCAAACATTTAAAGAAGAATTAATACCTATTCTCCTGAAACTGTTCCAAAAATAGAAATGGAAAGAAAACTTCCAAACCTGTTTTATGAGGCCACCATTACCTTGATCTCCAAACCAGACAAAGACCCCATCAAAAAGGAGAATTACAGACCCATATCCTTGATCAACATGGATGCAAAAACTCTCACCAAAATACTAGCCAATAGGGTCCAACAGTACATTAAACGGATTATTCACCACGACCAAGTGGGATTTATTCCTGGGCTGCAAGTTTGGTTCAACATCTTCAAATCAATCAGCACGACACAATACATTAATAAAAGAAGGAACAGGAACCATATGATCCTCTCAATAGATGCAGAAATAGCATTTGACAAAGTACAGCATCCTTTCTTGATCAAAACTCTTCAGAGTATAGGGATAGAGGTACATACCTCAATATCATAAAAACCATCTATGAAAAACCCACAGCGAATATCATTCTCAATATAAAAAAGTGAGAGCTTTCCCCCGAAGATCAGGAACACAGCAGGGATGTCCATTATCACCACTGCTATTCAACATAGTGTTGGAAGTCCTAACCACAGCAATCAGACAACAAAAAGAAATAAATGGCATCAAAATCGGCAAAGAAGTCAAACTCTCACTGTTTGCAGATGATATGATACTTTATGTGGAAAACCCAAAAGACTCCACCCCAAAACCGCTAGAACTCATAGAGGCATTCAGTAAAGTGGCAACATATAGAATCAATGCACAGAAATCAGTGGCATTCCCATACAACAACAACAAGACAGTAAAAGAGAAATTGGGGCACCTGTGTGACTCCGATGTTAAGCATCTGCCTTTGGCTCAGGTCATGATCCCAGAGTCCTGCGATTGAGTCCCGCATCGGGCTCCCTGCTCCTTGGGAGCCTGCTTCTCCCTCTACCTCTCCCTCTTTCTCTCTCTGTCTCTCATAAATAAATAAAAATCTTTAAAAAAATAGAGAGAAATTAAGGAGTCGATCCTATTTACAATTGCACCCAAAACCATAAGATACCTAGGAATAAATCTAAGAGGCAAAGTATTTGTACAAAGAAAACTATAAAATATTCATGAAAGAAATTGAGGAATACAAAAAGAAATGGAAAAACGTTCCATGCTCATGGATTGGAAGAACAAAAATTGTGAAGATGTCAATGCTACCTAGAGCAATCTACACATTCATTGCAATCCCCATCAAAATATCATCTACTTTTTTCAAAGAAATGGAACAAATAATCCTAAAATTTGTATGGAACCAGAAAAGACCCTGAATAGCCAGAGGAATGTTGAAAAAGAAAAGCAAAGCTGGCGGCATCACAATTCCGGACTTCCAGCTCTATTACAAAGCTGTCATCATCAAGACAGTATGGTACTGGCACAAAAACAGACACATAGATCAATGCAACAGAATCGAGAGCCCAGAAATGGACCCTCAACTCTATGGTCAATTAATCTTCAACAAAGCAGGAAAGAATGTCCAACGGAAAGAAGACAGTTTCTTCAACAAATGGTGTTGGGAAAATTGGACAGCCACATGCAGAAGAATGAAACTGGACCATTTCCTTACACCACACACAAAAATAGACTCCAAATGGTTGAAAGACCTAAACGTGAGACAGGAGTCCATCAACATCCTAAAGGAGAACACAGGCAGCAACCTCTTCGACCTCAGATGCAGCAACTTCTTCCTAGACACATTGCTAAAGGCAAGGGAAGCAAGGGCAAAAATGAACTATTGGGACCTCACCAAGATAAAAAGCTTTTGCACAGCAAAAGAAACAGTGAACACAACCAAAAGACAACTGACAGAATGGGAGAAGATATTTGTAAATGACATATCAGGTAAAAAAGCTAGTATCCAAAATCTATAAAGAACTTATCAAACTTAACACCCAAAAAACAAATGATCAAATCAAGAAATGGGCAGAGTATATGAAGAGACCTTTTTCCAAAGAAGACATCTAAATGGCCAACAGACACGTGAAAAAGGGCTCAACATCACTCGGCATCAGGGAAATCCAAATCAAAACCTCAATGAGATATCACCCACACCAGTCAGAAAGGCTAAAAATTAACCAGTCAGGAAACGAGAGATGTTGGTGGGGATGCGGAGAAAGGGGAACCCTCCTATACTGTTGGTGGAAATGCTAGCTGTTGCAACCACTCTGGAAAAAAGTATGGAAGTTCCTCAAAATGTTCAAAATAGAGCTAGCATATGATCCAGCAATTGCACTACTGGGTATTTACCCCAAAGATACAAATGTAGGGATCCGAAGGGGTACGTGCACCCTGATGTTTATAGCATCAATATCCACAATAGCCAAACTGTGGAAAGAGCCAAGATGTCCATCGACAGATGAATGGATAAAGAAGCAGTGGTATATATATACAATGGAATATTATTCCGCCATCAAAAGAATGAGATCTTGCCATCTGCAATGATGTGGATGGAACTGGAGTGTATTATGCTGAATGAAATAAGCCAATCAGAGAAAGATATATATCATATTACCTCACTGATATGAGGAATTCTTAATCTCAGGAAACAAACTGAGGGTTGCTGGAGTAGTGGGGGGTGGGTGGGATGGGGTGGCTGTGTGATAGATATTGGGGAGGGTATGTGCTATGGTGAGCACTGTGAATTGTGCAAGACTGTTGAATCACAGATCTGTACCTCTGAAACAAATAGTACAATATATGTTAAAAAATATTTAGCAGGTGGGAAGGAATGGGGGGGGAATCAGAGGTGGAGACAAACTATGAGAGATGACGGACTCTGAAAAACAAACTGAGGGTTCTAGAGAGGAGGGCAGTGGGAGGATGGGTAGCCCAGTGATGGGTATTAAAGAGGGCACGTTCTGCATGGAGCACTGGGTGTTATACACAAATAATGAATCATGGAACACTACATCAAAAACTAATGATGTAATATATGGTGATTAACATAACAATAAAAATTAAAAAAAACATTTTATCAGTGGAAATTCAGACTTCCTATGCACTAAAAACTGTCACATCATTCCCATTTTTCCCTTTTTAACAGGAGTGCTTATTGTGTTTTTCCTGTCAAACTGTCACTGATGATTGAAGATTGGTTGTGTGAAGAGCAGATAACTTTTTAGTTCACAGGGCTTTGGATCAAAAGCAACTTCAGTCACACCTGAGGGCCTAATGTATATAATGAGATCTTGGTGTCAGAATCAGATGAGGCTTAAAAGGTCCTAAAATGAGCCTGAGAGCTATGTGTGAATGGGAGGGTTATGAATAAATAATTGTGGCCAAGAAAGAAGACTGCGGTAAATTGAACTAAGAGCCACAACTTTTTTTTTTTTTTTAATCACTTGCCCCTACAAGCTTGACATTACCTCAGGAAGAGGAGTTGGTTGGATATACTTCCTGACCCCTCGATTTTGGACTTGGTTCTGTGATTTGCTTGGGCAAATTTAATGTGGTGGGAGTGATTCCAAGCCTAGGTCTTAAAATAATTTGAACTTAAAGGAACTTTTCCAGCTTGTCCTTATGTGCTTCTGCCGTCACTAATTTTACCCCAGTTCCTGCAGTCTGGGCTCCAAAACAGACCAGACACAGTTAGACTTGGACTGTGGACTGTGAAGGAGGGTTACTTCAGTCAAGCTTGGGTCAACCAACTCCTAACTCCCCTTAGATAAAGGGCTTTCCTGCCAACCTGTGAGAAATAAATACTTCTTTCTTGTGCTTCACTGCAAAAGGTGTTTTGTAGAATAGTTAACTCATTCAGAAGTATATTATATTAATTAACATACCATAATTTTGTGTTAATCCAATGATGGACACTGAAGTTATTTCTGGTTTGGGCCATTATTAGGTTATTGATCCTCAACTCCAGACATAATTCTGTACCCTCCTTTGAGATTCTGGACTAGAATTTATGCAAATCATATCTCCACTTGGTGAGATGATTCCTGGTTAGGTTCCATTAATCTGGGGTGTTCTAGAGAGATCATGAAGCTAGAGGAAAAGAAATGGTCTTGCTTCTTCCTACTTGCCTCCTGTTCTGTCTGCTTCCTTTGAGAATCATTCCAGCAAACATCTTCATGTCAGCAATAGGAGTTCCTACCTGTAGCAATATTTTGATCTGCTTTGTAGTTTCACCCCAATTCACAAAACCTTATTCTATCCCCTCAGAGACACCAGCACTGGAAAATTATGCTTCTTACCGAGAGGTCTAAATCCAAGCCGACCACTACTTTCTCAGTGATCTTGGCTACTTTTTAGCTCTTCAGGGCTTTCTCCCTAAGTCTTTGAGCTTCAGTATTTTCAATTTTTCTACTTTTTTCCCCTTGGCCTTAGGGCTGTTAGCTGCATCCTACAGTTTCCACCTTTGGGAAAACTTTCTGTTTTCTTTCTGCCTTTTCTGATATATCATTAACAAATTCATATCTATTAACATTTTTAAATGTTTAATTCTCTTTGTTAAAAAGACTGGATAGATTTCCAAATCCTTTCTAATCTCCACCATTTTTCGAAGATTGTTAGGAATATTTTCGAGCATTACTATCAATGCACCTATGTAAGAATTTCTCTAGCATATACTCTAACCATGGAATTGGATAATAAGCTATTCACATGCTTAATGATTAGGCAATTCCCACTCTCTCTACAATGTGGTTATGTTAATTTATACACACAACAGTAGTAAGTATGTTAGAGTTCCCAGTACTCAACATTCCCATCCACCCTGGTAATTTGACATCTTCTTCCTTCTAATCATTATGAAATTATATCTCATTGTCATTTTAGTATGCATTCTTTAGATTACTAATGAGTTTTCACATCTTTATATATGCATAAAGCCATTTAATGTTGTAGTAGTGGTACAGGAAATTAAATGAAGGGTACAGTCATAGGAATTGCATCTGTGTTCCAATCACCTTACCCCCAAGTTCAGAACTGCACTAGAAGCATTATTATAAAGGATGAGTAGTTTTCATAGATTTTCACACAATGCAGCAAATGTAGTTTCAATGCTACTGTAAAAAGGGAAAGTAGGGGGGGCACCTGGGTGGCTCAGTCAGTTAAGCGTCTGCCTTCAGCTCAGGTCATCATCCCAGTGTTCTGGGATCATAGGAAAAAAGTGAAGTAATTGTAGAAAAGAAAACTCTAACATGGATAGAGCAAAAATTTAAAAGACAACCCCACCCACTTTCCTCAAATGTACAAGTACAAAGGGATCTATTAAAGGCAGGGAATAAACTGCCTGATGACAATTTTAAAGAACTCCTCATTTTAACCCCATAGGCAGTATCTCCAGAGCCAATGCCTCGTGGAAGTTTGCGGCAACTGTCTTGCTCTTGTCTGTTTTAAAGAAGTATGTGCCTCTCTATCCAATATTTTTAAAGAAAACACGTATGCCTCAGTGTGCATATGACCACTATTAAAGGAAATTTGGAAATGGGTTAGCAGTGAAATTAAGTTCCACAAGTAGAGTTAATATAGCCAGAATCATGATATCAATACTTCTCCATCTAGTTTTCTCTACATGATTAGATTTTGTCTTAATCTTACAAAGGTAAAACACTTTCTCTATTCAAATCAGTGTACCATGGGCATTAATTGCATATAGGCATTATCAGCTTATGTGTCTACCAGCACACATGAAATCTCCAAATGCATGCATGCTCTCTATCCATGCAATACTCTTTGAAATCAAAGTATAAGGCATGAGAATATGGTCTGTATGTACCTGAGACAAGGGTTTTTCAAGCAGAAAAATCAGTTATTGTTTTTAACACAATTTTTAAAAGTGTATTAGAAACAAAATGCACAAAGATTTTGGAGATTTACTGCATGTTCAGACACCAATATTTCGGTAAACTAGTTACAAATCTTCTTTGAGTTGATAGCCATGTCTTAGGAACTAAGAAACATTCATTTTTGAAGCAAGTGATTAAGCTACCTAGCAGAGATTTTAACTTCACAGTGACAAGAAAAGTTACAATGAAAAAGAAAAATATTGCTAGCTATGAAGCCTGAGTGTTAAAAAGGTAAAAACAAATCAAACACCTGCTACTGTGATAAGGGGTTTGTAATTATGACATGGCTTCTCAATTTCCAGGCTTATAATGTGTAAATGATGCTAACGTTGAGGCAGTAAAAATAAATTTCAAGAGTGACTTGACCTCAGAAACACAGTAATATCATATTTTTCATTGTTTTGGATTGACATTTTGGATCCAGGTATCCTCCATGTAGCGTGTCCTCTTGCATCCTCCTTTTCTTTCCAACTCATACCTTTGGGAAGCTCACCTGTATCACGTTCATCCTATGCTTTACCATGATTATCTTCTCTCACTGTCAAACAGATGTGATAATAGCTCCCTTATTCTGGGGAAACCTATAATAAAAGTGTGCAGTTGGGCAGAAACTGTCAGAACAGCTTATATAAAAATTGGTAATCCTTTTATTAACACAAATGACATCCAACTATGCTTCCACCTGTAGTGTGAGTGCTGGATGGTCTCAGGAATTTCCATTGCTCTCTCCTGACAGACCTAAGACATCCTCTCAAGCAGTAGCTTTGGAATTTTGCCCTCATTAGAAATCCAACCAAAAATTCAGTGTGCTTCTGACCAATTATGTTTCATGGATTTTAAGTCAACCTAATTTTAAATGTGGGATAAAAAGTATATTTGTTTTTTTTTCCTCATGATCAGATTAACTATATGATGATCACATTTGATTTTGATTTCCTTTTTACAAATTAAATGTGCCCAAAGTAGCTTATTATCTTTTATTTATATTTCTGTTGGATCCAGGTTGTTAAGAGGGCTTCAGAGGCAGAGGAATAAGGTGACCCTAAGCTTGCCTCCTCCCTTGAACACAGCTAGATAAATATCAAATCATTCTGAACACCCAAGAAATCAGTTGGAGATCTTAGAGAACAAAGCTGCTCCTCTGCAAGCAGAAAAAATGACTTGTGGATGGTAGGAGCTACAGAGAGTTGATTTGGGGGAGAGAAGAGCCATGGACACTGTGGAGGGGAGAGAGCCCTGATCCTGGAGAGAGGAGTGAAAGAGAATGACAGAAAGAGAGGGAAAGAGTGAAAAAAAAAGAGTGAAATCACATGCAGGGCACTGCACAAGAAGACTGTTCCCCAAAATCATTACCTGGAACAAAGGGGAGTGTTTATATACCACCAGTTGTTTTTTGTTGTTTGTTTGTTTGTTTTTCTTATAAACAGTGGAGTGCAGGGTCTGAAGTTTCAGACCACTGCCACTACCAGGGTCATGCCTGGTGAGCTGGGTGGTGTTCTGGTGGGGAAGCAGGGTGGAGTCCCAGGAACTGACAGTGTGGTCTGAGGATACCCTGGGTTGCACAGGAGGAAGTGGTTCCCCTGCTTGGAGTGCATTTGGCAAAGGTGATATGGCTTCTCTGTAAGCAAAAGACCCTCTGGGCACCAATGAGTTGCCCTGTTCACCAGAGTGGGAGCAAAGACACCGGCTAAGGGTAGCAAACCCTGCCACTAGCTGTGTGTTGTGATTTACCAAATTCTGAACCCCTGCACTGTTGTGTGACTGTTTTTTGGGACAAGTCTGCATCAACCACAGTGCAGTGAGATCCTCCCCCAGAGGATCAGCATGGTCCACCCTGTGGGTATCTCTGAAGTGTGGAGTTTTGAAACTCTGCCATGCCTGAGATAAAACACAAGAGTGCTCTGCTACCTGGAAGGTGGAGAGCTCCAACAAAGACAAGGTGAAGGTGGGGATCTGATGGAAGCTGGGGACACAAGAAGGGCAGTTGCTTGTCTTTTGGGGCTTCCTGAAGAGTGGTGGGCTCGAGCTCCCCTTCCAGCTCACCCACCAGCAGTGACTAACCTCACTGAGACAAAACAGTACCCCTAAGTGGACACCAGAGCTGCTTAAACCAAGGCCTGCCCCACTGTGCACTGGAGGGTGCATTTCCACTAGGGCAAGTCCACCTGAGAATCAACACAGCAGGGTTCTCCCCCAGAAAGTCTCTCTTGCACCAAGTCTACTGATCACAGAGTGCTGAAAAGTTTCAGCTCTAGGGGAAACAGGATTTAGCTTCCTTTGGGTTTTTTTATTTGTTTGTTTTCTTGTTTTTGTTTTTTGGATGCAGAAGGAGCAATTTATTTTATTTCATTTTTTAATTTTATTTTTTAAAATTATTTTTTTATTTTTTTATCTTTTTGTTTTCTATCAGGCTTCCCCTAACAAGCACACCAAAACACACCTTGGATCCAGCTTCCTTTATTGATTGATTGATTAATTGATTGATTTTTATTATATTTTATTTTATTTTATTTTATTTTATTTTATTTTATATTTTTTATCTTCAAAATGACAAGATGGAGGAATTCACCTCAAAAGAACTGGAAGAAACGATGGCCAGGGATTAATCAATACATATATAAGTATGATGTCTGAACTAGAATTTAAAACAACAATTATAAGGAATCTAGCTGGGCTTGATAAAAGCATAAAAGACACTAGAACATCTCTTACTGTAGGGATAAGAGAAATAAAATCTAGTCAGACTGAATTTAAAAATTCTATAATTGAGATGCAAACCTGAATGGGTCCCATAACAATAAGGGTGGATGAAACAGAGGAACAAATCAGTGATATAGAAGATAAAATTATGGAAAATATTGAAGCTGAAAAGAAGAGGGGAACAAAGGTAATGGATTACGAAGGTAGACTTAGGGAACTCAGCAACTTATTAAAATGTAATAACATTCCTATCATAGCAGTCCCAGAAGATGAAGAGAGAAAAAGGGGCAGAAGGTTTATTTAGCAAATTATAGCTGAAAACTTCCCTAATCTGGGGAAGGACACAGACATCAAAATACAAGAAGCACAGAGAATTCCCATTAAATTCAATAAAAGCTGGCCATTGCCAATGCATAACATAGTCAAATTCACAGAATACACAGACAAGGAAAAATCCTAAGACAGCAAGTGAAAAACGTCCTTAACCTACAAGGGAAAACAGATTAGATTTGCAGTGGATCTGTCCACAGAAACTTGGCAAGCCGGAAAAGAGTGGAAGGAAATGTTCAATGTGCTGAATGGGAAAAAATATGCAGGCAGGAATTCTTTATTCAGCAAGGCTTTCATTCAAAATAAAAGGAGAGACAAAGTTTTCCAGACATACAAAAGCTAAAAGAGTTTGTGACCACTTAACCAGCCCTGCCTGAACTATTAAGGGGGACTCTTTGAGTGGGGGAGAAAGGATCAAAAGCAACAAAGACTAGATAGGAACAGAGAACATCACCAGAGACACTAACTTTACAGGTAACACAATGGCACTAATTTCATGTTGTTCAACAATCACTCTGAATGTAAATGGACTAACTGTTCCAATTAAAAGACATAGGGCATTAGAAAAGAGAAAAAAAAAATAAGACCCATCCATATGCTGCCTACAAGAGACACATTTTAAATCTAAAGACACCTCCAGATTGAAAGTGAGGGGATGAAAAATCATCTCTCAAGCTAAATAGACATCAAAAGAAAGCCAGGGTAGCCATACTTAGATTTTAAAATATCATTATTAAGGGGTCTATCCATCAAGATCTAACAATCATAAATATTTATGTCCCCAACTTGGGAACACCCAAATATATAAATCAATTGATTACAAAAAACATGAAGAAACTTATTGATAATAATACCAATGATGTAATGTATGGTGATTAACATAACATAATAAAATTAAATTAAAAAAAGAATTTCAGGTAACATAAGAGTATAAATATGGTTAAAATCATTAGAAATAAAAGAATAATTTGGAATCATAATGGAAGAATCCAATGTTAGGCAAGAATAGGAAACTGAAAAATTTGAAAAAGCACATCCAACTCTAAAAATGAAGAAAATAAAGTCATTGAAATGGAAAATTCAATGGACAGATTAAGTAGCAGATTAGAAAAAGCTGAAAAGAAAATGACCTTTTATATATATGTATGTGATGCATCCTGAAATTTTTAAATATAAAAAGAGAAAATATGAACCAGATTAGGAGACATGGAGGATAGGATAAAGAGGTATTCCCCTAACTGGTGTTCAAGAGTTACTGGACACAGAAAATGGGAGGGGAGAATATTCAAAGAAATGGCTAAGAAATTTTCAGTACTGAAGATGTGACTTTTTATTTTCAAATACAGCATTAATTACTTAAAGCATAAAATATTCTTCAGCAACAACAACAAAAAAATGCAATAATAGTAGGGGACTTCAACATCCCACTCATGGCAACGGACAGACCACCTAAACAGAAAATCGGTAATGTAGCAGTGGCTTTGAATGACACACTGGACTGGATGGACTAAACAGATACATTCAGAATATTTAATCCTAAAACAGCAGAGTATACTTTTGAGTGCCCACAGAACATTCTCCAGAATAGATCACATATTGGCTCACAATCAGACCTCAACCAGTAAAAAATATTGAGATAACACCATGCATATTTTCGGACCACAGCAGTATAAAACTAGAAGTCAACCACATGAAAAAAAAAAAAATTGGAAAAATCAATACATGGCAGTTAAAGATATCTTAGTAAAGAACGAATGGGTTACCCAGGAATTATACAAAATAAAAAATCATGGAAGCAAATGAAAATTAAAAAAACACAACAGTTCAAAACCTTGGGATGCAGCAAAGGCAGTCTTACAAGGGAAGTATATTTCACTACAGGCTTACCTCAAGAATCAAGAAAAGTCTCAAATACATAACCTAACCTTACACCTAAAGGAGCCAGAAAAGGAACCACAAATAAAGCCAGCTGAAGAAGGGAATAATAAAGATTAGAGCAGAAATAAATTATATACAAACAAACAAAACCAGTAGAAGAGATCAATGAAACTAAGAGCTGGTTCTTCAAAAGAATTAATAAAATTGACATACCCCTATCCAGAGTGATCAAAAAGAAAAGAGCAAGGACCCAAATAAATAAATCACAAATGATAGAGGAGAGGACACAACCAACACTGCAGAAATACAAAGAATTATAGAGAATATTATGAAAAATGATATGCCAACAAACTGGGCAATATGGAAGAAATGGACAAATTCCTAGAAACACAGAAACTGCCAAAACTGAAATAGGAAGAAATAGAAAATTTGAACAGACCCATGATCAATAAAGACATTGAATCAGTAATCAAAAATCCTCCAATGAAGTCCAGGGCCAAGTGGCTTCCCTGGGGAATTCTACCAGGCATTTAGAAAGGAGTTAATACTTACTCTTCTCAAACTGTTCCCAAAACTAGAGATAGAAGGAAATGTTCCAAATTCCTTCTATGAGGCTAGCGTTACTTTGATTCCTAAACCAGACAAAGACCTCATTAAAAATGAGAATTACAGGTTGATATCCCTGATGAACATGGATGCCAAAATTCTCAACAAGATACTAGCGAATTGAATTCAACAGTACATGAAAAGAATCATTCATCACGATCAAGTGGGATTTGTTTCTGGGCTGTGGGGCTGGTTTAATATTGACAAACCAATCAACATGATACACCATGTTAATAAAAGAAAGGATAAGAACCATATGCAGAAAAAGCATTTGACAAAATATAACATCCATTCTTTTTTTTTTTTTAACGAAGAAGTTGAATGTTTTATTATTAAACTATCTTCCTGCAAGGCTGTTGCTTCATTGTATAAAAATAGCACCAGCAAGTGCAGTATATTGCAAAATTAAGGTAGTATTGTTCTTTATCTGACACATACAACTAACAAACCCTTCTCTACTGCCAGTTATTTCCAATGGAAAGATTATTTAAGCATTTTGACCCCCATCCAGGGATAGATGTAAGCTTAAGGCTTAAGGTAACAATGTCATCCTTGAATTACATAATTTTTATAACTAGTTTTTAACCAAAGATAATTTCAGGATTCTGAATATTATAACTGGAGCATAAAAATCAGAGGGTATTGCAAAACAGATGCATGTTGTGTTTTTCTGCAATCATTATAAAGTTAAGGGGTATTTTCTTCCATTAGCATTGTTGCAAGTAGTTTCTTTCTCCACTGGTATTGCTAGTAGTTGCTATTTTAAATCCTCTGTGTACCACTAATTTAAGACAACTATGCTAGATTAAGTTGTTTCATACTAGTTTATTTAGGGGTTCCATTTTCACTCCTCAATAGATTTTATGTATTTCTCATATGCTTCTTCACTCATTAATTCATCCAGTTCTGAAGGATCACTGAGTGCTATCTTGATCAGCCAACCATCTTCATAACAAGATTTGTTGACAAGTCCTGGATTTTCTGCAAGAGCTTCAGTAATTTCAGTTACTTCTCCTGATAGAGGAGAATAGAGTTCACTAGCAGCTTTCACACTTTCCAAAGCACCAAACTCATCTTGTTTGTTCAGTTTTGTCCCAACTTCAGGCAGACTACAGTAAACAACATCTCCCAGAGCTCCCTGTGCAAAATTGCTGATTCCCACTGTTCCAATACCATTTTATGTTGTTATCCATTCATGTTTGTCTGTGAATTTACGCACGGAGAGCAGAGCGGAGCCCGTGCGCAGTGTCCTGACGGCGCCCGCCCTCAGCCCCCAGGGCCGCGTCAGGCACGGTGCGGCGGGCGCGGAGGCGACGCGCAGACTGCAGGCCGCAGCCCGCACGCTCCGCACCGCTCGCAGCGCCACGTTCACAGACGTGCGGGGGTAGCGGTACAAGGGACTCGGGAACCCCAGCCTATAACATCCATTCTTGACAAAAAGCCTCCATAGTGTAGGGATTGCAGGAACATCTCTTAACATATCTTAATGGGGAAAACATGACAGTCTTTCCTCTATGGTCAGGAACAAGAAAAAGGATGTCCATGCTCACCATTACTGTTTAACATAGCAGTGGAAGTCTTAGCTTCAGCAATTAGAAAACAAAAGAAAAAAAAAAGGTATCCAAATCGGCAAAGAAGAAGTCAAACTTTCACTCTTTGAAAATGACGTGATACTTTAGAAAACCTGAAAGACTCCACCAAAAAATCGCTAGAACTAATACATGAATTCAGCATAGTTATAAACTCAACCTACAGAAATCTGTTGCATTTCTATACACCAATATCAAAGCAACAGAAAAAGAAACCAAGGAATTGATGTCATTTGCAATTGCACCAAAAAGCGTAAGATACCTAGAAAGAAATCTAACCAGAGGTAAAAGATTTATACTCTGAAAACTATAGAACACTTATGAAAGAAATTGAAGATGACACAAAAAAATGGAAAAGCATTCCATGCTCATGGTTTGCAAGAACAAACATGGTTAAAATGTCTATACTACCCAAAGGAATCTACACTTGTAATGCAATCCCTATCAAATACCACCCCATTTTTTACAGAGCTAGAACAAACAATCCTAAAGTTAGTATGGAATCACAAAAGATCTCAAATAGCCAAAGCAAAACTGAAAAAGAAAAAACAAAACTGGGGCATCATGATTCCGATTTCAAGCTACATTACAAAGCTGTAGTCATCAAGATAGTATGGTACTGGCACAAAAACAGACACATGATTCGATGGAATAGAATAGAAAACCCAGAAATGGACCCACAACACTATGGCCAATTCATCTTCAACAAAGCAGGAAAGAATATCCAATGGGGAAATGACAGTCTCTTCAACAAACTGGACAGGTGTTGGGAAAACGGGAGAGCAACATGCCGAAAAATGAAACTGGACCACGTCCTTACACCATATACAAAAATAAATTCAAAAAAGATGAAAGACCCAAACATGGGATAAGAAAACATCAAAATCCTAGAGGAGAACACAGGCAGCAACCTCTTTGACCATGGCCACAGTATCTTCCTACTAGACACATCATCAGAGGCAACAGAAACAAAAGCAAAAATGAACTGTTGGGACTTGATCAATCTAAAAAGCTTTTGCACAGCAAAGAAAACAATCAACAGAACCAAAAGGCAACCTAAAGAATGGGAGAAGATATTTGTAAATGACTTATCTCTAAAGGGTTAGTATCTAAAATCTAGGATGAACTTACCAAACTCAACACCCAAAAAACAAATAACCCAGTTAAGAAATGGGCAGAAGCCATGAATAGGCATTTTTCCAAAGAAGACAACCGGATGATCAACAGATACATGAAAAGGTGCTCAATATTACTCATCATCAGGGAAATACAAATCAAAACCATGATGAGATGCCACCTTATACATGTCAGAATGGCTAAAATTAATAACAGAAGAAAGAACAGGTGCTGGTGAGCATGAGGAGAAAGGGAGGAGAAAGGGAACCCTCTTACACTGTTGGTAGGAATGCAAATTGGTACAGCCACTCTAGAAAACAGTATGGAGGTTCCTAAAAATGTTAAAAATAGAACTACCTTGGGGTGCCTGGGTGGCTCAGTCGTTAAGCGTCTGCCTTCGGCTCAGGTCATGATCCCAGGGTCCTGGGATCGAGCCCCGCATCGGGATCCCTGCTCCGCGGGAAGCCTGCTTCTCCCTCTCCCACTCCCCCTGCTTGTGTTCCCCCTCTCGCTGTGTCTCTCTCTGTCAAATAAATAAATAAAATCTTAAAAAAAAAAAGAACTACCTTAAGATCCAGCTATTGTACTACTAGATAATTACCCAAAGGATAATATATAGTATATTGTTTTATAGGAATATTACTTGACCATCAAAAAGAATGAAATCTTATCATTTGCAATGATGTGGATGGAGCTGGATGGAGGGTATTATGCTAAGCAAAATACGTCAGTCAGAGAAGGACAAATACCACATGATTTCACTCATATGTGGAATTTAAGAAACAAAACAAACATATGGGAAGGGAGAGAAAAAGAATAACAACAACAACAACAACAACAAAATAGAGAGAGGGAAACAAGCCATAAGAGACTCTTAACATTAGCGAAGAAACTGAGGGTTGATGGATAGAGGTGAGGGAGAGGGGGGATGTGCTAGATGGGTGATGGATATTAAGGAGGGCACTTGTTGTAATGAGCACTGGGTATGTTATGTAAGTGATGAATCACTGAATTGTACTCCTGAAAGACATATTGCACTGTTAACTACCTGGAATTTAAATAAAAATGTAAAGAAAAAAAAGAGAGAGCTTCAGAACTTTAACTGAGAAAGAAGAACTGACATAGAATATAATTAAATAAGCTGATCAGGGCACCTGGCTGGCTCAGTAGGCACAACATGCAACTCTTGATCTTGAGATTGTGAGTTCAAGGCCCAAATTGGGATTAGAGGTTACTTAAGAAAATTAGCTGATCATTACACTTCTGGGTCTAATTGATATAAATGTACAACAGAAAAAATTATAAATTTAATGCAAACATGGGCGCCTGGGTGGCTCATTTTGTTGGGAGACTGCCTTCGGCTCAGGTCATGATCCTGAAGTCCCGGGATTGAGTCCCACATCGGGCTCCCTGATCAGCAGGGAGTCTGCTTCTCCCTCTGACCCTCCCACCCTCATTCTCTCTCTCTATCTCATTCTATCTCTCAAATAAATAAAATCTTGAAAAAAAAATTAACACAAACATGACAGTTTTGTCATATGGCCACAGACACTCTGTGTGTAGAAAACAAAGGCTTATGTATCTATACCTCTAGTATTTGTGTAATGTCTATAAGTGTATACATATACAGTCTATAGGTGTGTACACAGTGACTTTTTCTCTTATATATACTGTTTATATTTTGTAAAGTACTATACATTTAGTATCTTATCCTCCGAATAATTTTGTGAAGTAGGTATGCTGTATCCTAATATTAACTTTATAGATGAATAGACAGAGCTCCAATTAATTTCAGGAAATTTTATGAAATGTCTCAACCCAAGTCCATTCTTCCTCTTCTTTGTGTACATCTCTAAAAATATCATGATCTTTCTTAAAGATAGTACTTATCTGCAACAATTTTTTCTTTAGCCAA
The DNA here is from genome assembly GCF_003265705.2 of Callorhinus ursinus. NCBI lineage: Eukaryota > Metazoa > Chordata > Mammalia > Carnivora > Otariidae > Callorhinus > Callorhinus ursinus. Next base: position 111,459,016 of record NW_027397066.1, on the reverse strand, counting down.
AGAAGGATAATGTGCAAAAATTAACACATTGTATGTCATTTATACTTCCCTAAAAAAAATAAGGGCTAAAACAATTATTTATATAATATAGAAAGAAAGTATGTTTAACAAGAGAGATTTGCTCTAATTAGATGTTGCGTTTATTTTAATAGAAGACAATGCATTTTGAAGTAATTTCCCATCTGATTTAGACTATTTGAAGACAAGGAAATGGGGATGTTGCATATTTCAGTACTTCTTGTACTTCCATTAGAGTTCAGATAAATATAGCTTTTTAAGTTATTAGCCATCTTCAAGATTGTTTTCATTATATATCATACTTAATATAATTTACTGTAATTGCTTATCAATATCTGGATTCACTATTTTTTTTTTAAAGATTTTATTTATTTGCCACAGAGACAGAGCACAAGCAGGGGGAGCAGCAGAAGGAGAGGGAGAAGCAGGCTCGCCGCTGAGCGGGGAGCCCAATGCAGGGCTCGATCCCAGGACCCTGGGATCATGACCTGAGCCAAAGGCAGACACTTAACAACTGAGCCACCCAGGCGCCCCTGGATTCACTATCTTTTAGATGAAATATGGGAAATATTATAAAATTCTCATATGAATTGAGGTTATTTCATTTTAATAACATATAGTAATAATAAACAATCTGATTATAATTAATCAAATATTTTAATAAAAACCATTGCTATCTAAATGATCAATGAGCTTTAAGGAGAATACACAATTATTATAAGACTAGTATTTGTATTCACAGTACTTTTCCCATCAAGTAAGTATTATTCTCTGCCAATTCATTCTTTAGTTTCTACCCATATGGACATACAGTTAAAACTGAAATATTATTATATGAAAAATTTTCTTAAAAAATCACATTTTTCTCTGTTTTATTTTTTCATTAAAATAAGATTTTAAATTTGCTTAAATTCCTAATAATTTAAATAATTTATTTTCAAATAAAGCATAAAAAAGTAATCATTTTGGTATAAAGTGTATATATCATAACCAAAAAGAACCCAGATTCACACATTTTTAATTTGTCTAGTGTTCTGATAATTTACTGACCAATTTACTGCAAGAGAAGTTTGGATTAACAAGAATAGTGTATAGTTGTAAATGGTACTGATTTAAAAAAATTTGTTTGAGTTCACAGAGATAATGGATAATACAAAATATTATAATCTGCATATTTGAAGCCATTCTTGAGGTTCAATTCTACTCTATAGTATAATACCAAAGATATAACCTCCTTGTGAATAGCTCATTTAGTTATGGTTTTTATAAAAGTAATTGATTATATACAAAATATCAATATATTTCCTCAAATCCATTGCCCAAATAGTTCAAAATTAGATAAGAAATTACTTCCAAAATACATTGTCTTTGGTTAAAATACTAAAGCAGTATTTAAGAACTTCTTTTATCCTTTAGCTCATAGAAATTTTTTAGATAAAAGTGACCCACATAAATTTGGGCTCTAGACATGGTGTGATATCCTTAATCACATAGCTGTCAGTTAAAGTCATAATTGCAAAGGCAGAAAAGCCATGATTTTCAAAGGAAAATCCTGGTGAAACCAAGATTAGGGATCCTGATAAATTACCATCAAAACCAATTCAACCTTTTCATCTTTAGAGGGAAAAGAGAAAGAGGAAGGGAGGGAAGAACAAAATGTTATATGTAGTATTCTTTATCTGAACTTTCATTTGGGAAAAATAATGACTATATGAGTTGAGAAATTAACTAGAAACTTTATTTCATCAAAGCTTGTCATACATGGTGGTACAACCTTGATGTAATGTTTCCCACATTTACTTCGTTACCAAAAATTGCATAAACATAGATAGCTGTGCTATCTATAGAGCAAATTTTCTTTGTGACCTGTCATGGTTTTCTTTTCTTTTCTTTTCCTTTATTATGTTATGTTAATCACCATACATTACATCATGAGTTTTTGATATAGTGTTCCATGATTCATTAGTTGCTTATAACACCCAGTGCTCCATGCAGAACATCACCAGGCTAACCCATCACCCCACCCCCCTCCCCTCTAGAACCCTCAGTTTGTTTCTCAGAGTCCATAGTCTCTCATGGTTCATCTCCCCCTCCAATTTCCCCATTCATTTTTCCCTTCCTACTATCTTCTTTTTTTTTTTTAACATATAATGTATTATTCGTTTCAGAGGTACAGTTCTGTGATTCAACAGTCTTACGCATTTCACAGCGCTCACCATAGCACATACCCTCCCAATGTCTATCACACAGCCACCCCCTCCCTCCCACCCCCCACCACTTCAGCAACCCTCAGTTTGTTTCCTAAGATTAAGAATTCCTCATACCAGTGAGATCATATGATGCTTGTCTTTCTCTGATTGATGTATTTCTCTTAGCATAATACCCTCTAGTTCCATCCACATTGTTGCAAATCTGCCATGGTTTTCTGATTCCTACTCATCTATATTCTTCATTGTTTACTCTTAAAATGACTTTAATGTTTATAAAAACAATATCATAAAATTTTGCTTATTTTGTTGATGACAGGGAAAAATAGGACAAATTTTAAAAAATTGTTACTATTATTAAATTATTGCTATTTGCTCAGTTGTGTTATAATTATGGTAAGTTGTTTCCTAACAACTTGTAAGTTTACTTAAGATTTTGCAAATATCAGTTGCGATTTTTTTTCTTTAGTAGGTAGTAACAGTAACCAAATCTGATTAAGAATGGGGGAAAAAGGGCACCTGGGTGGCTCAGTTGGTTAAGCGACTGCCTTCGGCTCAGGTCATGATCCTGGAGTCCCTGGATCGAGTCCCACATCGGGCTCCCTGCTCAGCGGGGGGTCTGCTTCTCCCTCTGACCCTCCCCCCTCTCATGTGCTCTCTCTCTCTCTCATTCTCTCTGTCTCAAATAAATAAATAAAATCTTAAAAAAAAAAGAATGGGGGAGAAAAAAACTCTTTAAAGCTACCTGAAATTTTATAGACTTGATTGTTATAATTAGACACAGGACAAAAAAAGATAAAAATGAGGATCAATAATATGCAGTTATTCAGGTACCAGTGCTAGCATTAAAAAAAACTGTAATATTTTATTCCACCCTTGCTTCATTATGTTCAAAATTCAAAACCTCCAGAAAGAGAGTTTAATTAGCTTAATTAGGCTTTACTTTACTCTTCTGAGGAGCCAGAGATCAAGAAGTCCAAATGCTTTTAAAGGTTGGACTGCCTACCTTTTATACTATTTCACAAGGCCAATTGTGTAGTTGAAGGTGTGATTTCTAAATTGTTATTGTTATTGTTATTGTGAATATAGGCAATACAAATTAAATATTCTGTGTATCTTCAACTATACTTAAAATGCTACATTTTTCTAATATATGGTTTCAAAGGTATTGCCCATATAAAAGTGAGAAACAGAACTTTGTGCAAAAAATCAGGGCACTTGTAAGAAGGGAGGACATATAGTAACATACTTAGCTTTCCTATTGGTTTTGTTTTATGTTATTGTGTTAGCAAATTTTAGCATTGCTCTGTGTTATTAAATATTTTTTGGAATCATGGTGTTAATGATTCTATACTGGCACATTACCTGTTGTTCTACATTGCCGCTGCTTTGTTTGCTTGCTGGTTTTAAAAGCACCCTGCATGTCTTGTTGGAAATTAAAAACCTGAAAAGGAAAATTGCATATATCTTTCTCTTTGTCCCAAGTTAGACAACCCTTCATTTATATTATTGTTGGAATTGGGATGTATCATTAAGTTGATATATAACTCACATCCATTTGATTGTAGTTACAATTATCTCCTAATCAATACCATAGTAGAACTGATAAAATACAATCTGGAATGATTGGGCTATATTGCTATTTAGGTCATCTCTAAACTGAAAATGAGGAGCTGGATGGAATAATTCACCTAAAAGAATGTTAGCAATATGAAGGTTAGAAAATAGCTCTATTCAAAAAATCAAAACACAGATTTATTTTGTTCCTTTGGTGAGTGTCTAAGGAAGTAAAATGCTTTTGACCCTAATAGATGCTTATTTAAAACATAAGAGGATTTCTGCTTCTGGATGCACATACTTTCCTTATATCTCCCTCTAATTATATATAAAATAAACATAACATTATTTATTATATATTATATAATTACATATATTATTATATATAAAATAAACATAAGATTCGGAATGGTGGAGAGATGGTGGCAAATCAGCCATGGACCTTGTTACCCAACGAATAACATAGCAGTAAGTTCATAAGTTCACCGGTTTTCTTTTTGCATCATATATTCCAGACTTGGAGAAGTCAGCAAATTCTGTACCAAAGATGGGAGCTTGCAAAATGCTCCCCTAAAATTCTGCTCTTTCTAGTCAAAGGAGCATGTAAAGGCAGTCTAGCTGGACAAAAAACCTTGTAGAGAAAAACCTCTCTACTCCAAACAAACATTGCAAAAGACTATGAGTCAAACCCCACCAACATTCACAAAGCCCAAATGGGGAGCTTGTATTTCCATGCTTGCTAAGCTTGAAACAAAGCACTCCAATTCAGATCCAAGGGTGGTATCAGAACGGGCAGATTTGGGACCCAGGGCCTTCATCCCCACCAGGCATTAATAATGCCACATCTTGTGATGTCTGTAGAGATTGGTAGAGAACCTGGATTTCCACCCCAACCTGAAGCAGAGAGGCACTCTGCCCCCTCTGCTGGAGTGGTATCAGATCTGTCCCAGTTAATAATAAGGATCAACACCATAGACCAGCAGTTAAGAGATTACTAATCCTCTTCCCTGTGGTGTCACTGGAGGCCACATTTAAGAGCAATAATGAGGTATTCATGTCCCTCCCAGTCCCAGTGATATCATTGGAGATCTAGGGGGAGCCAGAATGGCCACTCCCATCCATAACAATAACAATGATTATTCCTCACTGTGTGTCAAAGAGGCAAAGGGAAGAACCTGAAATCCTACTACAGGGATCAGTTCAGAGGAGACCACCTGAAACAGAAGGTTTAAATAAGATCCAGTCTCAAAGCATAGTATCTTAAATGTCCAAATTTCAATAAAAAGTCATTAAACAACAAAAAACAGATTGGTGGTTGCTAGAGGCAGGGGTGGGGGCTCTGGAAAATGGGTGAAAGGGGTCAAAAGGTACAAACTTCCAGTTATAAAATAAATAAGTTGTGGTGATGTAATGTACAGTATGGTGATGATAGTTAATAATATTGTAGAGTATACTTGAAAGTTGCCAAGAGAGTAAATCCTAAAAGTTAACTCTATACAATGATGGATGGTAACTACACTTATTGTGGTGATCATTTTGCAATGTACAAGTACCAAATTATTTTATGAAGTTATTATTACCCTAATACCAAGCCATAAAAAGATAGTTCCAAAAAATTATAAACCATTATCTTTCATGTATAAAGATGGAAAATCATTAACAAAATATTAGTAAATACAAATTAGAAATATATAAAAAGAAATATACACTGTGACCACATGGAGTTTATTCCAAGGTTGCAAGGTGTTTCAATAATAAAAATCTATCAATATAAGCTATCATAATAATGGAATAAAGAAGAAAAATTGTATTGTTAGACCAGCTAGCACAGAAAAAAGCTAACCAATTATCATAAAACTTTAAGAAAAATAGGAATACAAGGTAAATTCCTTGATTTCATAGGGAAATCTACAAAAACCCAAGAGCTAATTTATATTTAATGTTAAAAGACTGAATGTTTTCTCCTATAATTGAAAATAAGGCAAGAATGTTCTATTACCACTCATTTAATATGGTGCTGGAAGTTATATCTGGTGCATGAAGGCAAGAAAGGAAATAAAAGGCATAAATATGGAAGAAGTAGAAATAATATTGTCCTCATTTTAGATGGCATGACTGTCTACATGGGAAATCTCAAGGAATCCAGAAAAAATACCTGTGACTAATAGAGTTTAGTAAGATTGAAAGATATAAAATAGCTATAAAGGTATCATCTGTATTTCTGTTTACTAGCAATGAATATAAAAATTAAAAATATAATATCATTTGCAATCACTTAAAAAATAAAATACTTGTGTAAATCTAACAAAACATATATAGGACGTGTATACTACAAACTACGCAGCATTATAGAAATCAAAGAAAGTGTAGATAAATGGAGAATCATACTATATTCTTGAACTGACAGACTCAAGATAGCAAAGATGTCAATTTTCCAAAAGTGATAGAGAGATTTAACCTTATTTCCATCAAAATTCGATCAATATTTATATAACATTTTAAGTTTACAATTATAATTTAAATATTTATTATATAATTATAATTTAATTAAGTATATTATAGAATTATAATTTCAATATATAATTTTAAAATAAGCTTATACATATAAGCGTATTTATATATAGTTTTGAAAAAAAAGTCTAAATTAAAAAATGGTAACAGTATTAAATGTTGATGAGGTTGCAGAAAAACTGGGTCATTCATACTTGGCTGCTTGGAATATAAAATTACACCACCACCCTGTAAAATAGTTTGTGAATTTCTTTTTCTTTCTTTCTTTCTTTCTTTCTTTCTTTCTTTCTTTCTTTCTTTCTTTCTTTCTTTCTTTCTTTCTTCTTTCTTTCTTTCTTTCTTTCCTTTCTTTTTTTTTTAAGATTTTAAATATTTTAAACAACTATAGTACAACCAGGATAATAATATCCATACACTCAAGATGAAGAATGATTCCATCACCACAAGAATCTTTCATAATACCCTTTTATAGACATCCCCACTTCCTTTCCTGATCCTATCATCTCCTTAGCCTCTGGCAACCACTAATTTGTTCCCCATTTCCATGAGAGAGACACAGCAAGAGAGGGAACACAAGCAAGGAGAGTGGGAGAGAGAGAAGCAGGCTTTCCGATGAGCGGGGAACCGGATGCCAGGCTTGATTCCAGGACCCAGGGATCATGACCTGAGCCGAAGGTAGATGCTTAAGGACTGAGGCACCGAGGAGCCCCCGTTTGTGAGTTTCTTAAACAAACTTACCATACAACTTGCCATAATTGAGGAATTTCACTCATGAGCATTAGTCACAAAAATTGAAAACTTAAATTCACTAAGAAGACCGGTACAAAGATGTTTATAGCAGCCTTATTTGTAATAGCCCAGACCTGGAACGGCATCCTTCAATGGGTGAATAGAAACTAGAATTCTTCTTTTTTTTAATTTCCCTCTTCCTGACCATGTGTTGTTGTCTGTTCTCATTTCTTTTCTCTTTATTTTCTATAACATTCTTTTTTTTTAATCTAATAATGCAAATGTGTACCAAGGGAAAAAGGAAATAGTTCTACTCTTAAAGGAATATTTAAGATTTAGATTGCATTACACTCTCTCAACACTAGAAAAACCCAGAAGTGTGGGTCATGTGTTAGAAAAGGAAAATCCTAAGGAGAACATAGTCTGAGTTAGCCCTATATTCAGTCAAATTTCAAACTGGTATTTCTGTATGCCTGTATTAAGCATTATGTCCCCCTGCCTGACATAAAATGCAGCTTACAATTTCTCCCTCTCTCTCTCTCAATCTCTCTCTCTTTTTACTTACTATTTCATTCCTTCCTTTTCTCCTTTCTCTGCCCCAGCATTTTCAAATATATATATATATATATATATATATATATATGAGTTCATTGTACATGAATCATACTCTCTATATAGTTCTTAAGACTGGTTCGAAGTTTCAGTAAAACAAAAATATTAAATTATAGGTTTGCATCTCTAGTGGTCTGGCATAATGAAAACATTGTGCCATTATTTATTGGATTCATTTCCCTGTAGGCTGAAGATAGAGATTGTTAGAGCAGAAACTCAAAAAGAAATAAACAACTTTTAAAATAATATTGGGAGCAAGAACAAACATAAGTTCTAAATCCTAAATCCTTTTATGCCCCTGCTCTACACTCCATTAAACCAAGAGTCAGACCTGGTGAACTAGAGCAGAGACTGCTCCATTCCATTGGCACTTCAATTTTTCTCTCCATTTGTCCACTGAGCTCTTTTCTCTGGGTGATTCCCTATTGAATTTAGATAATAAAATTCATTATTTTAATGACTCTCTACTCAATACACTTAAACATTTATTTTCTTCTCCCATATTAAAACAATATGCACTATAAAATATTCACATAAACATAAAATAAAAAAATAATGTAATGGACAAGAAAAATATTAGTAAAATCTTTCTATTTTTGATAGTTCTATGCTTCCCAACTGGACAAGTAAAAATATACACGTAGGGTATGGCCCAGCAATAAAGATCATGGGGCTATATTTATATTTAAAATAATTTGGATAATTCACTTTTTGGCTGACATCATGTCAGAGCTGATTAGATAAGACAATTATCATTTTCAATTATTTGCTTCGATCTTATGTTATTTGTAGTATTTTCGATTTAGGTTCTTTCGGAAAAAAAGCTTTAGATCATTTATCTGTTTATGAGCCTTAATTTAGCTAAACCTAGATACTAATCTAAATATATTTTATATTGGACAAACATGAATTTCTAACTGATGTGATTTACGATGAGAAATGAAAAAAGAAACATGACACCAACTCTCTGTAGAACTTTCTGTTTCTCAAAGTTTTATTTCATATTTACTCTTCTTGACCGGAATAGATTAGAGACAACCTTTTCTAACATCCCTAACAATTCCCAAAACACCCAGACATTTTGAATTATAGAAATATGATGGATATGGGCTTGTGTCTTTTTTTAAATTTTTATTGTTATGTTAATCACCATACATTACATCATTAGTTTTTGATGTAGTGTTCCATGATTCATTGTTTGTGCATAACACCCAGTGCTCCATGCAGAATGTGCCCTCTTTAATACCCATCACCCGGCTAACTTGTGGGAAACGCCACAATAACCATTGGTGCATGTTGACTCAGACTCTGAGATGTCTGAGAAAACTCGAGATTGCAGGGTTAAAAATAACCTGAAAGGATCAGAGTGAAATGCCCTGGGCACGTGTGTGGTCAGTTCTAAAGTACATAGCAGATGTTTTGTAGATAGGAAGCCAGCTGTAAACAGCACACTGTGCACTCCCCTCTTTGTTCCTTTATTGTGTTTTAAAGATTCTTACGTGCTTGACTAATCCTGTATACATGGAGGAATGTGCCTTACTACACCCCTGCTGTAGAAGGTATAAAAGAGTATGGAAAATAAACCTCGGCGCCTCAGGCTGTTTACTCGGGAACCCTGAGCTTCGCTACACGATCATCCCTTTTCCTCAGTTCCTTCACTGCCCCAGGTCCCTGACTCTCTGAGGGTGACACTAACCTTTCCTCCCACACCCGTCCCCCGTAGAACCCTCAGTTTGTTTTTCAGAGTCCAACATCTCTCATGGTTTGTCTCCCCCTCTGACTTCCTCCCCTTCATTCTTCCCCTTCTGCTATTTTCTTCTTCATTTGTTTATAACATACATTGCATTATTTGTTTCAGAGGTACAGATTGTGATTCAACAGTCTTGCACAACTCACAGCGCTCACCATAGCACATACCTTCCCCTGTGTCTATCACCCAGCCAGCCCATCCCTCCCACACCCACACCACTCCAGCAACCCTCAGTTTGTTTCCTGAGATTAAGAATTCCTCATATCAGTGAGGTCATATGATACATGTCTTTCTCTGATTGACTTATTTCACTCAGCATAAGACACTCCAGTTCCACCCACGTCCTTGCAAATGGCAAGATCTCATTCCTTTTGATGGCTGCATAATATTCCATTGTGTATATATATATATATATATATATATATATATATATATATATATATAT